>NW_006159763.1:1763473-1767445 GCF_000334495.1 Tupaia belangeri chinensis
CACGCACACGCACCCGGCGTGAGTTTTAAGCCACCGGGTCCGGGACATGAACCGCAGTCAACTACGTGGGAGTCCAGTGACATAGCCATTACGCTAACTGCTGGTTCCCCTTTCTTTCTTTTTTTTAAGAGAGATTTTTTGCTATAGGGCACATATGCTCACTGGAGAGACAGAGAGACAGAAAGCGAGAAATCACCCCTCAGGGTAAAGGGTACACCACAAAATCCCTTTTCCTCCCATCTCCTCTCGGGATTTTGGGCACGCATGCACACATGCCCAGCGGAACTTTGAAGCCGCCGGGTCCAGGACTCTAACTGTGGTCGGCCCCCAGTGATGTAACCACTTTGCCATCTGATGGCCCCCCAACTGTTTAATATTTTTTAAATTGTCAGAGAGTGTGTGCACTTGCCAGAGAGACAGAGACAGAGAGAGGGAGAGGGAGAAAGCACCCCCAAACACGGAGTGGTCACCCTGCAATTCCTTCTCTTTCATTTCTCCACTCTTTCAGAATTTGGGCACACGTGCACATGCGTCTGACGCGTTTTTCAGACCACTGGGGCTGGGACTTGAACCAAGCACTTGGCCATGTGCGACCCAGCTCCCTTAATCACGAGGCCACGAGGCAGCCTTTAACGTTCTGGTTGTAAGATGCATTAAGTGACACAGTTGTGAGCAAACCCCTTTACCTTCTCTTCCTGTTGAACAAAAGGTATGAGCAGTGTTTTCCAGTTGCTGTTATGGTTCAACCAGTTTTGTCTGGCTGTTACTAAATTCTCATCCCAGTAATCTACTGATTAGCTTCTGTGTTTACTAAAACTTATTTTTTGAAAGCTCCAGAAAAGTGGCATGGAGAACAAATGCTGCGACACGCTCCGGGGTGTTTTCCTTTAGAGAGGGCCCCTTTCGCTTTCTTTTCTTTCTCTCCCGAGTTTGAAGTGAGAGGAGAGACCCCGGCATGCGTTGCCTGACAGAGGGGACTGTGTCCTACCTGCTGTTTCTCTTTCAGACTCGGGGGCCAGGTACCCTCCCAGCCAGCACTCAGGAGGTGGCCCAGCGTGGGCGTCCCTGCACCCAGGCCTTTCAGTCTAACTCGTCTCCATGACTTTGGTCCTTGGCAGCCACTGTAATAACTGAGTGTGGCCTCGACCCGTTACCGAAGCTCCAGGTTCCCCACCGTGTTTGCAGGGCTGTCTCTGTGGTCTGTACACATCTCAAACGTGGACTGGGGGCGAGCTGTTACTCGGGGGCAGATGTCTGCCTTTTCCACGAGGTGTTCTTCCTGTAGGTACTTTCCAGATTGTCACTTGATTGTAGAAAACCAGGACCACAGTAAACTGACACATAGGAGTGGCACGGGGGTTTGAGGCACTCTGCTGCAGAACAGCTGTGCTCAGTCGCTCCTCCGTGGGTCTGTCCCTCCTGGCAACCGGGGAGTGTCGTGGGTTTGCCTGGTTCACAGAACAGCGCGCCCACACATGGTGGCCACCACGTCCCATTACTCGGGACAATTTTCACTGCACTAAAATGCTTGTCTACAGGCCGGCAAAGTCTGACTACCGGCCCTGGAGTCTGGGTGGCGCCCTCTCTAACTGGCTGTGTGACATGGGGCAAGTGACCTACTGGCCCTTATTTTCCTGACCTGTTTGAAAAAGTCAGGGAGGGGCATGTCAGGCTACCTGAGAATCTAAAATTCAATGCTTACATGATTCATTGTCACCTGAGGCCAAGTTACAAACACCCTTCACCCCCAGGGCCACCCCTTGGACATCCCCACCCTGGGCCCTGCCCCCTCTCTGCCTCTGCCCTGGGGAGTTTGAACCCAGGCTCAGGATCCAGGGCGTCAGGCTGTTCCTACACAATAGGGAGAGCAAATCCCTGCCCCGCCCACAGGAAGCCTGAGATAAGCCCTTGTGCAAGTGCAGAGCCCATCAATGTTTAATTGGGTCCCAAAGACCAGAACAGCCCCTCCTGCTCCAGCGAGCTGCATGTCCAGCTGCACTCCTCAGCAGAGAGATGAACCAATCAATGATTCCATTCTTTGAACCACTGGGAAGCTGCAGTGTTTACCATATGCTGCCTGTATTGTGGAGGCTGAGGCGGCTGAGCAGCCAGAGTGAGAGGAGACCGGAGAGCGGGCCGGTGGTCTGGTGCAGCTCTGGGACACCACAAATCTAAGCTGTCTTCAAGCTGCCTGTCTCTGCCCTCCATTCCTGACCTCCCAGGCGGTCTTCCTCACATTGATTTTCTTTTTTTATCTCTTGTTATTTCCTTTTGGTTTTTAATTTTTTAAAACTTATATCACATGAGTTTTCTATGGAAAGATTATTTTAAAGTGAAAATCTGCCTGGGAACCAGCAGTTAGCGTCATGGCTATGTTGCTGGACTCCCACGTAGTAGACCGCGGTTCGCGTCCCGGACCCGGTGGCTTAAAACTCCAGGCACGTGTGCGTGCGTGCCCAAGATCCCGAGAGGAGAATGGAGGAGAAGGGATTGCGGCGTGACCATCCCCCCTGGGGGGGTGATTTCTCACTTTCTCTATGCCTCTCTCTGTCTGTCTGTCTGGCGAGCGCACGCGCCCTATAGCAAAAAACCTCTCAAAAAAAAAAAAAATCTGCCTAAAGCTTTATCTTGCCTAAAATTCTTTTTTTTTTTTCTATAGAAAAATGTGCTCATAGGAAACAGAGACAGAGAGAGGGAAAGTGAGAAACCACCCAATGGGGGATGGCCACACTTCAATCCCTCCTCCTCCAGTCTCCTTTCGGGATTTTCGGCCACACACACAAATGTGCCCAGTGTGTTTTTCAAACTGCTGAGTCCGGGATTTGGACTTGAGCTGCACCGTCGACCATGTGGGATCCAGCTGCTTTAATTTCCATGCCTTTGCTGGCCCAAAATTCTATTTTTTTAAAGTTTACTTATTTATTTCATGAGCGAAATAGTATACACCCCCAAAAGGGTCTCGATGCCACAACCCACCCTCAGAACCACCAGGCCAAGATCAAGTCACCTGGCTCAGCTCCTCCCCAAAGTGTCTTAAACCAACCAATAAATACCTCAGCAGCCAGAAACCCTGGCTGGGGCATTTTCACCCTCAAAGATCGCCCTCAGGTCTTCTGAAAGCTGCTGTGGCCTTGTTAACCCCTCCCGCTCCTGGCAAATCTCTACCCACGTATGCCGTCCTACCGTATTTCAATTGTCTGATTGTTTTTACTATTTTCTAAAAAAGCGTGATAGAGAGTGTATGCAGGAGACGGAGAGAGAGCGAGACAAAGGGGACCCTCTGCAGGGTCTTGTCACACTGCGCGATCCTCTCTCACAGCCCCCAGCGGGTCCAGCCTTCCAGTGCTCACACGCACACTGACGCAGGTTAACCGGTGACCTGAACCTGGGGGTGACCATGTGGCTTCCAGCACTCTCCGCCACCATGGGCCTGCCTGCTTCTTCTGTGTTGTCACTGGCCGGAAGCCTGCGAGGGCTGTCCTTACCTACAGTTGTGCATTCGGTACCAGGCGCAGGTAAGTTTGCATCGAAGTGAGCCCTCAATGTGTCTTTGTTGTCTGAGTTCATCTGGAATGTATAATTACATTTCTGAGCCTAAACGGCTTTTGGTTTGGAGAGAAGACAACCATCTACACCTACGTCTCCAGAAGGTAAGCAGAGAAACAGAGCAGCAGGTTGATCCCAGCGCCACCAGACCAGTGGCTGCCTGGCAACTCTCCGGCTCCTTGGAGTGTGTGAGCAGGTGCTTGTCTGTTGTGTGTCCTAAAGACTCTTAACAAATATGCATTCATAGATTTCTTACTGCTAGAGGGTGCATGTGTGCTCTCCAGAGACAGACAGACAGGGAGAGGGAGAAAGCACCTTCTAACGGGGTGTGGTCACACTCCTTCTCCGTCCATTTCTCCCTCCTTTCATGTTATTTTGGGCATGCATGTACATGTGTCTGGTGTGTCTTCAAGCCACTGGGGCCTG
>NW_006159763.1:1770074-1788456 GCF_000334495.1 Tupaia belangeri chinensis
TTTACCATTGGCTGCCTGTATTGTGGAGGCTGAGGCGGCTGAGCAGCCAGAGTGAGAGGAGACCGGAGAGCGGGCCGGTGGTCTGGTGCAGCTCTGGGACACCACAAATCTAAGCTGTCTTCAAGCTGCCTGTCTCTGCCCTCCATTCCTGACCTCCCAGGCGGTCTTCCTCACATTGATTTTCTTTTTTTATCTCTTGTTATTTCCTTTTGGTTTTTAATTTTTTAAAACTTATATCACATGAGTTTTCTATGGAAAGATTATTTTAAAGTGAAAATCTGCCTGGGAACCAGCAGTTAGCGTCATGGCTATGTTGCTGGACTCCCACGTAGTAGACCGCGGTTCGCGTCCCGGACCCGGTGGCTTAAAACTCCAGGCACGTGTGCGTGCGTGCCCAAGATCCCGAGAGGAGACTGGAGGAGAAGGGATTGTGGTGTGACCATCCCCCCTGGGGGCTGATTTCTCGCTTTCTGTCTCTATGTCTCTCTCTGTCTTTCTGGCGACCGCACATGCCCTATAGCAAAAACCTCTCCAAAAAAAAAAAAAAAACCCCCCCAAAAAAAAAAAAAAAAAAAATTCTGCCTAAAGCTTTATCTTGCCTAAAATTCTTTTTTTTTTTTTCTATAGAAAAATGTGCTCATAGGAAACAGAGACAGAGAGAGGGAAAGTGAGAAACCACCCAATGGGGGATGGCCACACTTCAATCCCTCCTCCTCCAGTCTCCTTTCGGGATTTTCGGCCACACACACAAATGTGCCCAGTGTGTTTTTCAAACTGCTGAGTCCGGGATTTGGACTTGAGCTGCACCGTCGACCATGTGGGATCCAGCTGCTTTAATTTCCATGCCTTTGCTGGCCCAAAATTCTATTTTTTTAAAGTTTACTTATTTATTTCATGAGCGAAATAGTATACACCCCCAAAAGGGTCTCGATGCCACAACCCACCCTCAGAACCACCAGGCCAAGATCAAGTCACCTGGCTCAGCTCCTCCCCAAAGTGTCTTAAACCAACCAATAAATACCTCAGCAGCCAGAAACCCTGGCTGGGGCATTTTCACCCTCAAAGATCGCCCTCAGGTCTTCTGAAAGCTGCTGTGGCCTTGTTAACCCCTCCCGCTCCTGGCAAATCTCTACCCACGTATGCCGTCCTACCGTATTTCAATTGTCTGATTGTTTTTACTATTTTCTAAAAAAGCGTGATAGAGAGTGTATGCAGGAGACGGAGAGAGAGCGAGACAAAGGGGACCCTCTGCAGGGTCTTGTCACACTGCGCGATCCTCTCTCACAGCCCCCAGCGGGTCCAGCCTTCCAGTGCTCACACGCACACTGACGCAGGTTAACCGGTGACCTGAACCTGGGGGTGACCATGTGGCTTCCAGCACTCTCCGCCACCATGGGCCTGCCTGCTTCTTCTGTGTTGTCACTGGCCGGAAGCCTGCGAGGGCTGTCCTTACCTACAGTTGTGCATTCGGTACCAGGCGCAGGTAAGTTTGCATCGAAGTGAGCCCTCAATGTGTCTTTGTTGTCTGAGTTCATCTGGAATGTATAATTACATTTCTGAGCCTAAACGGCTTTTGGTTTGGAGAGAAGACAACCATCTACACCTACGTCTCCAGAAGGTAAGCAGAGAAACAGAGCAGCAGGTTGATCCCAGCGCCACCAGACCAGTGGCTGCCTGGCAACTCTCCGGCTCCTTGGAGTGTGTGAGCAGGTGCTTGTCTGTTGTGTGTCCTAAAGACTCTTAACAAATATGCATTCATAGATTTCTTACTGCTAGAGGGTGCATGTGTGCTCTCCAGAGACAGACAGACAGGGAGAGGGAGAAAGCACCTTCTAACGGGGTGTGGTCACACTCCTTCTCCGTCCATTTCTCCCTCCTTTCATGTTATTTTGGGCATGCATGTACATGTGTCTGGTGTGTCTTCAAGCCACTGGGCCTGGAATTCTAACCATGCTAGCCATGTAGAACCCTGTTCCCTTAACCACTAGGCTATGGGCCCAGCCTACAAATGTGCACTATCATTGCATGCCTGGGCCAGACTCTTCTTCATGGTCCAGAATCAGGGTTAGCACAACTGTGTCTATCCTCCTTGCCTTTCCTCTTCACAAGGGAGAGCGGGGCCTGTCCTCTCTCAGTCCAAGGATGGCTATCAGTCTGGCTATAGCCAGTGCTCAGCACGCAAGCTCTCACTGTTGCTGTCGCTGCTGAGCTGTGCTGGCATTCTGGCTGTGGCTGTTCTCCAGGATGCTTCCTGGACTTTGGGGTTTCCAGTTCTACAGGGAGGACCCTGGTCATCCCTGGGATATGAACTAATTGCCAGGAGCGTGTGCCAGATTCACACTCTGTGTCTGGCTGGAGCTATTACAGAAACTGCTCTCACTGCACGTGTCCCTGCTGCCAGGAGGTGTCTTGAGCACAGGAAACTCGGCCAGTGGCTAGCAGAGGCAGTTAAAGAAGTGCTTCTTTGATTGTGGAGCCCACTCTTCTCAGTGACCCATGCTCACTGCCTAAAGCAACGATACCTTCTCTTCATCTTTACTCCCTCTGGGAGACTCAAATCTACCCTTGCTAACTGTCTTCAAAATCTCATCTTAGCCTCTTGGTGTGTGTTCCTCTGCTCACGAATGCTCTAGACAATGCTCACCAATGCTCTAGGCTACTGTAACCACTCAGTCGGCCATGCAGGACCCAGATCCCTTAACCACCAGGCCATAAGGGCTGACCCCTGCGAGATTCTGGTTGGGATTGTGTTGGATCTAACAACATTGTGTCTTAAGGGCTAGCTCTGTGGTACAGAAGTAAGGTGCTGCTCACGAGAAGCCAGATCCCATGTGGCGAATGTGTTCTGAACCCCAGACCTCATCAACCCCAAACACATCAGGCACACATGTGAAAGGGGACTGTGGTGTGACGACTCCCTGTGGAGGGAGCTCACCTCTCTCTCTCACGCTCACATATGCATGCTCTCTGTCATGAATAAAGGAAAAAAGGTTCAAAGAAGTGTTGAGTCTTCCAACTGATAAATAAATATATTTCTCTGTTTATTTAGGTATAACCTGATTTTTCTCAGCAGCTTTTATTAGTTTTCAGTGTAGAACCTTTGCATGTCCTTTGTCTAAAATATTATATTTTAAATTTCAAATTCTAACTGTTCATTGTTTGAATATATTGAGTCATCAGTAAAGTCATGACATATTTTTACATAGAAAAACATAGGAAAATATATCATGACTTTCCTGGCAACCTAAGAGAAATACAACTGATTTTGGTATACTGATAGTGAATCCTACAATCTTACAAAATTATTATTAGTTCTTTTTTATGGAGAGAATTTTGCTATAGGGTGGTGCGTGTGCTCGCCAGAAAGACAGAGAGAGACTGAGAAACAGAAAGCCAGAAATCACCCACCAGGGGGGAAGGCCACGCCGCAATCCCTTCTCCTTCATTCTCCTCTGAGGATCTTGGGCACGCACGCACATGCATCTGGCATGAGTTAAAGCCGCCGGGTCCAGGACTCAAACTGCGGTCGACTACGTGGGAGTCCAGCGACGTAGCCATTATGCCACCTGCTGGACCGATTTCTATTAGGTTTTTTGTTATAGATTCTATCAGATTTTTTACAAACAGATTTTCTACCAGTATTGTGGAATTCTAGTTCTTTGCTTTGCTTTACTACTCTTTCCATTTAATTATTTCTTGTTGAATAGAAATGGCAAGATTAGACATCCTTGCTTCCTTTCTGGCCTTGAGGAAAAGTATTCAGTCTCTTGCTACGAAGTATGCTGTTGATTACAGGGTTTTCATAGAGCCCCTTTCCAGGCTGAGAAAGCACCCATCTATTTCTACTTTGCTGAGAGTTTTTACCAGGGATGGATGATGGATTTTGTCAAATGCTTTTGCATCTATTGAGATTTTTATTTCCCTTGAATCTATTAATAGTTACTATTGGGTTGCTGGAAAAATCATGATGCATTTTTGCATAGAAAATACGTCAGGACTTTTCTGAATACCTAATACATTAATTGATTTGCTAATATGAAACCAACTTTTCCATTCTGGGTTAAATCCTTCTTGGTCAGATCCTTTTTATATTTTGGTATCTTTAGTTAGTTAGGAATTTGTACATCTATGCTCATGAGGAATACTGGTTGATACTTCTCCTTAGAATGTCTTTATCTGGTTTTGAAAACAGAGAAGCGCTGGCTTCATGAACGTGTTGGGAAATGTCTGCCCCCTTTGGATACCCAGGAAGGCTGTGCAGAATTACTGTTATTTCTTCAGTAGGATCATGTGTCCCTTGATGGCAGGGGTCGGCTCTGAGAAATGCATCATTAGGTGATGCCGTTGTTGTGTGAGCACCATAGAGGGGATTCGCACAGACCTGGCTGGTGTAGCCTATCACAGACCTCGGTGCTGTGGGAGTCTGTGATAATCTGGTGGGAACGCCTTCACATATGCAGTCTACCATGGTCCGGTACATCCAGTGGCACATGGCTACATTTGGTAGAATTAAAAAATAAATGCTTGCCAGTGTAGAAAAAACAGTGAGAGACTGAAATGGGTAAAAAGATTACTGGGTGAATCCTGTCTAGCGCATGCTTCTAGGCTACCTCAGCCTCTGTCTTTGGGCTGTTATACAACTCTGTAAATTGTAGAAAACTGATAATAATGCAAATGACTCGTGTTCATAGCAATGTGAACTGTGCTGGTGGAATGCAATTTATTATTGCCTGTGGCTAGACCTATCTTGCATGTACAGTAAGATCACTTTATATCATTGCTGGTTTTTTGAATTATCTTTTAAATCAGTTGTAATATCTTATTGGTTCTCCCATTAGTTAATGAATTAAATACTCTTTGACATTTGTGCTTTTTTTCTAGAACAATTTTTTTTTCTATAGGGCACATGTGCTCACTGGAGAGACAGAGAGAGAAAGTGAGAAACCACCCCTCAGGGGGAATGGCCACACTGCAATCCCTTTTCCTCCATTCTCCTCTTGGGATTTTGGGCACACATGCACATGCACCCAGTGTGAATTTCAAGTTACCAGGTCCAAGACTGGAACTGTGGTCAACCATGTGGGAGTCCTGCACCTTAATCACTATGCCACCTGCTGGCCCCAGAAATGTGCACATTTTATATCTGCTTGAGAATCATAATTTTGCCCTTAAATTTATTCTTCAATGTAGGAATGATGCGAATCTGTAGTACAAGCATTGTTTACTCCACGTGTTACCGGGTTGGTTAGTTGTTAATGACACACAGTCAGATTCTACAAATGGTGAAGAGATGGTATCCAGAGAAAGGTTATTTCAAGATTACATGAGGATTGGAATTTCTTTTCTCATATTTTTCTTTTAGGTTTTTGCCATAGAGTATGTGTGCTCACTGAAAGGAGACAGAGAGATAGTAAGAGCAAAAATCAGAAAGCACCTCCCGGGGGGATGGCCATACCCCAATCCCTTCTCCTCCATTCTCCTGGGAGTTTGGACACACATACATACACACACACACACACACACCCCAAGTGTGATTTTCAAGCTGCTAGGTCTGAGACTCAAAATGCAGTTGGTCATGTGGAAGTTTAGCACCTTAGCCACCATGCTACCTGCTGGCCCCTTGTTTTCTCATTTCTTCTTCTTTTTTTGTTTTCAGAAAGAAAGCTTTTTTTTTTCTCTCCTATAGTGTACATGTGCTTGCCAGAGAGACAAAGAGAAGCAGAGAGGCAGAAAGTGAGAAATGATCCCTCAGGGGGATGGCCATGCCGCAATCCCTTCTCCTCCATTCTCCTCTCAGTATCTTGGAAGCACACACAGCGTGAGTTTTAAGCTGTCGGGTTCAGGACTTGAACCGCAGCCAAGTATGTGGAAGTCAAGCAACATAACCACATAACAGGGACCATCCGCTGGGCCCCTGTCTTCTCATTTCTAAAAAGAGATGTTGGGATAGGTAATTTCTAAGGCCCTTTCTTATTCTAATCATCTAACTCCAACCCAGGGATTTCACAATAAATTTATTTGAAGTTTCAGAGTTCAGTTCCATTAATGATTGGACAGGATAGTAACATTTTTTTCTGTATGTCTCAGATAATAAAGTGAGATAACAGGTTTGAAATGTTGAAAATGGTATATCAGTGTAAAGGGTTTTATCTGTACCTCTTGGAAAGTAAAGATAAATGAGATTTTCCTGACTCTCATTCCCTCATTTTGGCTGAAAGTCTACATTTTGTAATCTACATATTCGTCTAGGAAACTTGAATGAGTTGATTTGGATTTAACTATTATTTTCCCATTGGAGAACCATCATCTTAAAATTACATAATTTCATCACAGGTTTTAAACGCTCTAGAATTATATTAGTCTAAAACTGGAGCCCTGCGCAGATCCAGTGCCTCTGGGCCTGCTCTTGATGCAGAGGCAACTGCATGGATAGTGCTGAGATCGAGATCGGGCCATTCTGGCAAGAGCCCCTAGTAGTGAAGGGATCCAAAACCCACATGGCCAACTACAGTTCAAATCCTTGTCCTGGCACCTTAAAAAACACACTAGGGGCATGCATGTCCCAAATTCCAACAGGATAGAGAAGTGGAGGGGAAGGGACTGCAGACTGACCATACCCCATTTGGGGATGTTTTCTTCCTCTCCCTCTCTCCCTGGTGAGTACATGCATGCTCTCTGTCAAAAAAAGAAACCAAGAGGGACCAGCAGTTAGCGTAATAGCTATATCGCTGAACTCCTATGCAGTTGACTGTGGTTTGAGTCCCGGACCCGGTGGCTTAAACTCACGCCGGGCGCGTGTGCGTGCATGCCCAAGATCCTGAGAAGAGAGTGGAGGAGAAGGGATTGCACTGTGGCCATCCCCCTGAGGAGTGATTTCTCGCTTTCTGTCTCTGTCTTTCTGGCCAGCGCACACGCCCTATAGCAAAAACCTCTCAAAAAAAAAAAAAAAAAAAAAGAAACCAAGAGATAAGACCATTCTCACTTCTACTTTGTAATTTAATTACGTGGAAGGGTTTTATTTGTTTCTGCTACTGCAAAGTTCTTCAAAAGCTATGAGTCTTACGTTCCTCATGGCCACGTTGCCAGGATGCTTCTCTACAGAAGACCTGATGCTCCCACCACCCCTTATTCTAGCTCATTCTCCAGTCACCCGGAGGAACTTCAGTGTTACTGAAGTACAGAATATGCACCGCCTTGTGCAAGGGCTCGGGTCCTGAGCGAGAGTCGCACTCACGTGGGGGACACGAGGCTCTGCTGGTCTGTGGTGCTCAGTCATTGTGGAAGGGAATTCCGAGCTGGCCGCAATCTGGCCGCCTCTGAAAGGGAGACCTGAAGACAGTTCAGAGCATAACCAGGTGTGGTTAGCTGAGTCTCCATAGTTCCTTTTACCCTAGTGAAAAAAGACTGACTTCATGGCCTCGTCAATCCCCTTAGCTTATTCCTCTAAGCTTCATGGGCTTGTTTTCTTTAAAATAAAATTTGACTAGGTGGGTGCTGGCAGGGGGCATGGTGGTTGGGGTGTTGGACTCGCACATAGGCAACTGTAATTCGAGTTCCAGATCTGGCAGCTTGCTTTCTCACTTTCCCTTTCTCTCTCTCTGTCACTCTCTGGTCAAATTTAAAAATAAATAACATTAGCAAATAAAATAAATAACTCTTTTAAAAAATCAGATTGAGTGATATTTAAGTTCTCTTCCAAATTAAAGTTTAAAAAGTGTTATGCGATGGGAGGAAGGCAGGAAATGCACCTTCCTATGTGTCTCCTGGCCCGCGCGCTCATCCATCTACCCTGCAGGGTTTCCTGTGCGTGGCACTGTGCTGCCTACTGGACTGTCTAAGGGGTAGCCCTGCTTTTAAGGGTATTACGGAAATACTTCTCCTGCCAGGCCATGTGAGGAGGAGAGAGGGTGGGGGAAGGTCCCTTGAAGGGGTCTTTACTAGCCAGTGCTAGAGGAACTGCTAATTAATTAATTAATTAATTAACAATCAGCGAATGGCATCCAGTGGGGACGTGTGGCTTAGCTTCCAAACGCTAATTATTGGCCCCTTTATGGAGCCGAGACAGTTAGGCCGAACCATCGCAGGATCCCAGATGAGTTGGCACGCAGACATTGCAAGGAGGCTGTGATTCTCATTTGTACCAGCATGCTTGCCAGTTTTTATCTAGTGAGATTAATTAGAACTTTCAGAAGTGCAAGTTAGAGCCATAAAATATTCACACTCATGTCACTGGTAATGTGTAAGGGCACCGAGATGGCCCAGGGCAGTTTGGGGTCTGCTCGTTCTGACTGGCACTTGCAGGTTTCCTTCTCCACTGCCTTTCAAGTGGTGGTTCCTTGGCAGCTGCTCCGGTGGCTCCGGCCTTTGCATTTAACTCTGCCGTCTCTATGCACCTGCATCCCTCTTCTTTAGTTCTTTCATACTTCCCCAAAGCGCAGTGTTCTCATGTGCATTTGCCGACACCTACACCAGGAACCCCAGCTGTGGCACCTCCAGAACTGCCCGGCTCTGTGTCCCGGCCGCCCCTGCCTCACTACCATGATCTCCGACGCCCCACTAGCCAACCCTCCAATAACATGCTCTGGTGAGGGGCTGCTGCTTTCGGAGGGCTCGTTTGCCCTCCATCTGTGCACAATATACTCCTCAAGCATCCCCGTCTAGTAACTATTGTTGACCCTTGAACATAATAAACTCCGACAGGAAAGGTCCCTCCCTGTCTGCTTTGGATAAGTTGCACAGGTCCAGGGACAGAAATGGCAAATAGCGGAGTGATGTTTCTTCCACTCACAATGGCAGTATCATGGATTTACCCTAGAAATATACATGAAGACTTTGAAGGGATCTAGGTAAAATACTTCCTGTATAGTCAAACTAAACAGAACCCAAGGCACTTCCCACTCTCACGCTGCCTTCTAAAGGACAGTAAGACCTGGGTCTAACTAGAACCTGGCAGGCTGATGGGAGCTATCTTGGGTGTCATGGGGTCTGGCGCTTGTCTGAGTGAGGCTTCCCCTCACTCTCTGAATGCCTTTTCCCACTGGGAATAAACTCCCTTGCTGCAAAGCCTGCCATTCCTACCGAGGAGTCCGAGTTCCAACTCCTGGCCATACTTCCCAGATGACACCAGGAGATGCCTATGTCAGCCTTCAATTTGCTGCCACTGGCTCTGTGCACGCAACGCTCTGCAGGTGAGGGTGGCAGCAGTGACGTCTGGCTCCGGGGGCGGCAGCGGTGGCAAGAGTCCCTGACAGCAGGTGTGCGGGACGAGTTCTGCTGCAGGCAAGCCCTGTTCCCAGTATTCAGTTCCCAGCTGATGCTGCGGGTACGGTGTGGCTTTAAGCGGTGCTTCAGGAAGCCCAGCCAGAAGCCTTTCTTCTGCCTCTCACGGAGTCTGTGAGCAACCCAAGGTCTTTGGTAAATCCTTTGTAGCTTCTATTCTTTTTCTGCTTAAATTAACCAAGGTGGATTTTGTTTTTTTGAAATAAAAAATACTGACCCTTACAGAACTGGCACCAGAAGCAGTGCCCTTCAACAGACCTTCAAGAAAGTGGGGGTGTAAGTCTGTCACTGGAAATAAGTGGGTCTGAGAACAGTGTGAGCACTTAGTGTCAAGGGGTAGGTTCAGGACACAGTGGCAAAACTGTTAATGCAATGAGAACTTTGTCATTAATTGCAATGTCACGTCCACTGAAGGCAAGGCCTCGGGGAAAATGACTGGCAACAGCCGTGGGACGTGACAGAAAAAGTAGGGCAAAGTCTGTGGTGTTGTCTGGCTACTTTTAAATATACTGGTGACAAAAAAAAGAAAATTCCAAATTCAGCCTAAATATGGCTTATGGTATTACAAACTGTTAAACAAACAAAACCCACCAGGATTTCTGACTGCTCTGAGTGTGACTCTAGCTGCTGAGTGGGCTGCCAGGTCTCCGCTGACGCAGCTCCCATCCCTTCGCTCATGACCTATAAAGAAGCAGACTCACAGGAACTGTCACGTGAAGGGACGCTCTAGCCCTCCCCATGCTGAACTCTTACCCCACTATTGCCTCTAAGCCAGTGAATAGGTGTGGGCTGTCTCTAATCGAGCTATTTTCTTCCAAAGTTTATTTCTTCCATGAAAGAGAGAGACAGGCATTCCCAACTAGGTCTTCATGGCACGAAGCACCCCCGACCTCAGCCATTCGAGAAAGCAGTCCACCGAAGAGCACACACAGATGGCTACCCAGCTCTTGGGACAGTCCTCTGCCCAGGCTCCACCCCGGTCAGCGGGTCTGCCTGCTGCCCTTGGGGGGCGGCAGCGGTGGCAAGAGTCCCTGACAGCAGGTGTGCGGGACGAGTTCTGCTGCAGGCAAGCCCTGTTCCCAGTATTCAGTTCCCAGCTGATGCTGCGGGTACGGTGTGGCTTTAAGCGGTGCTTCAGGAAGCCCAGCCAGAAGCCTTTCTTCTGCCTCTCACGGAGTCTGTGAGCAACCCAAGGTCTTTGGTAAATCCTTTGTAGCTTCTATTCTTTTTCTGCTTAAATTAACCAAGGTGGATTTTGTTTTTTTGAAATAAAAAATACTGACCCTTACAGAACTGGCACCAGAAGCAGTGCCCTTCAACAGACCTTCAAGAAAGTGGGGGTGTAAGTCTGTCACTGGAAATAAGTGGGTCTGAGAACAGTGTGAGCACTTAGTGTCAAGGGGTAGGTTCAGGACACAGTGGCAAAACTGTTAATGCAATGAGAACTTTGTCATTAATTGCAATGTCACGTCCACTGAAGGCAAGGCCTCGGGGAAAATGACTGGCAACAGCCGTGGGACGTGACAGAAAAAGTAGGGCAAAGTCTGTGGTGTTATCTGGCTACTTTTAAATATACTGGTGACAAAAAAAAGAAAATTCCAAATTCAGCCTAAATATGGCTTATGGTATTACAAACTGTTAAACAAACAAAACCCACCAGGATTTCTGACTGCTCTGAGTGTGACTCTAGCTGCTGAGTGGGCTGCCAGGTCTCCGCTGACGCAGCTCCCATCCCTTCGCTCATGACCTATAAAGAAGCAGACTCACAGGAACTGTCACGTGAAGGGACGCTCTAGCCCTCCCCATGCTGAACTCTTACCCCACTATTGCCTCTAAGCCAGTGAATAGGTGTGGGCTGTCTCTAATCGAGCTATTTTCTTCCAAAGTTTATTTCTTCCATGAAAGAGAGAGACAGGCATTCCCAACTAGGTCTTCATGGCACGAAGCACCCCCGACCTCAGCCATTCGAGAAAGCAGTCCACCGAAGAGCACACACAGATGGCTACCCAGCTCTTGGGACAGTCCTCTGCCCAGGCTCCACCCCGGTCAGCGGGTCTGCCTGCTGCCCTTCACATTTTCAAGGTCGACATTCTTTACTTCCTAGATGAAATTCCTGTTCGTTCCTGTCTCCTGTGGGAAGGCTGCCTGCAAACACCTGAGGAATTTCTCTTTCCATAAGCAAGCTACTTAGTCCCTGAGCAGTTTCTGGATTTGTCTGTGGACACTTTAGGGAAGATAAACAGCAAAATTTCGATAGAGTGTGAAGTTCTGCGAGTGGTGATGATAAGAGGGATGATGAACATCTCCTCCAGCTCTGGGAGGAACTCAGGAGGCTGTGGCTCTGCCCAAGGCAGGAGAGAGGCTGGGCTGATTATGACGTCTAGAGACAGAACATGTAGGTTTATAGGCAGATGTCAGAAACAAAGGGAACCAAGCAGCCAGCCGTGGGGACACACATCTACAGTCCCAGCTCCCTGGGAAGTAAGGCAGGAGGACAGCAAGTTCAAGGCCAGCCTGGGCAAACACAGAGACAGTCTCAAAAAAAGAAAACTTTGGGAACCCAAGTTTCAGAGAAGTTTCTCAAAAGAAAAATGGCTCAAAGACTTTTTTTTTTTTAAAGAGTTTTTTTGTTATAGGTTGCACGTGCTCACTGGACAGAGAGACAGAAAGTAAGAAATCACCCCCACCACCACCCCCCAGGGAGGATGGCCACGGTGCAATCCCTTCTCCTCCACTCTCCTCTGGGGATCTTGGGCATGCACTCACCCACACACATGCCCGATGTGAGTTTCAAGCCACCGGGTCTGGGACTCAAACTATGGTCAACGATGTGGGAGTCCAGCGACGTAACCATTACGCCATCTGCTGGTCCTTCGAAGACAGCATTTTAAATGACTGCACGTGACTGGCCCCGCAGCACAGCAATTTACTGCATCATGCCCACTGAAGGCAAGGCCTTGGGGAAAATGACTGGCAACAGCCGTGGTTTGTGACAGAAACAAGAAAGGCAAGGCCGGATGGAAAGCCAATCCCACATGGCCTACCACAGTTCAAATCCTGACCCTGGCAGTTTGAAAAACACACTGGGCATGCGTGCATACATGCCCCAAATCCTGCTGGGATGAGAAACAGAGGAGAAACAAGGAATACAGTGTAAGTGTGCCTCACTGAGGGGTGCTTTCTCTCTCTCCCCTTTTCTCTGCAGAGCACACACACTCTGACTAAGAAGAGAAATGAATAAATGGCTGCATATTTGCAACGGACCTAATCTTCTACTTTTAAAATGCTGAACTTGTTTCCAATAACTTAATGATCTTTTTTTTTTTTTTTTAATTTTGCTATAGGGCATGTGTGCTCACCAGAGAGAGAAAAGGAGAATGAGACTAAATATGAGACTAAATGAGACTGATCTCCTTTGGGGGGTGGCCACGTCACCTCCCTGGCCTTTCTCCTCCATCCTCCTCTCAGGATTTTGGGCATGCATGCACATGCACCTGACATGTTCCTCAAGCTGCCAGAACCAGTATTCAACCCGCAGTCAGTGTGGGATCCAGCCACCTTAACCACCAAGTCATCTCCTGGCCCGATGATCATTTTTAATGTAAAATTTTCTGTGATTTAAACACTCTCCTTGAAATAGATTTCTGTGGGGTGAACTTCCAGATGAAAGAGTGGATTTTAGTGGTCTTTGTTCAGATTTCCAGGTGCTTCTCACACTCACACTAATGTACCGTCCTACCACAGGGTATGAAAATGATGTTCTCCTCTCCCAGACTGATTACCTGCTCCAGTTGGAAGGCCAAAAGTGGTGTTTCATACTGTTTCCGTTTACATTTCTGGATCAGCACTTTGGCAGATGGTTTTTAAAATTACTTGTGTACATTCTGGGAATGAATCACTATTTTACATATTAGGCCCATTTTCTGTTGCGTTTTAATGTTTCTCCTACTAATTTACACAAACTCTCAGTGAAGGCAATCTGGGCACCTGCACCCTGCCCAACCAGCCATTGGTTCTTAGGAATAATTGGGTTCCGGTAAAGCAAGCGGCCACCATCTTACACCCCAGAGTTCTACTGCTAATCCCAAAGTAAAGACCTTATAACTTGTCCCTGCAAAAAGAGACCTCCTACACAGCCTTAACAAGAATGTATTTTTAAAAAAATAATTATTTTATTTAATAATTATTTTATTTATTTATTTGACCAGAGAGGGACAGAGTGAGCGAGAGAGGGAAAGTGAGAAAGCAAGCCGCCAAGTCCAGCACTTGAACCACGTTTGGCCATGTGGGAGTCCAGAGCCCTTAATCACCAGGCCACCTGCCAGCCCCAAGAATGTATTTTTCAAGCTGTGTGAATAATTCAAATTATAATTAATTTAAAATGTGATCTAATTGCACGAAAGGAAGGAATCAGCAGCTGAATTTATTTTTATGCAGTGATGGAACACCATGCACTCCTACACGATGGTAGTTTACCTGAGTCTGAACAGTCATCCCAAGACACTGGTACAGCCCATGTAAATTATAAACAGAGGTACTGATCTCCATGAAAAGTCTTTATTACTGTGAAGGGACTTTTAACAGACAAAATAATGTGGGGTTGTTTAGGCAATGACTCAAAGGAGTCATGACTTTTCTGATAAGCCAATACAACTGATTTTTATTCTTTTAATGTTCTTTTAATTGCCAGAGGGCACATGAACTTGTCAAAGAGACAGAGAACATCTCTCAATGGAGGTGTGGTCATATCATAATCCCTTCTCCTCCTTTTCTCCATGTGGTTGAGATTTGGGGCACATATACACATACACACACCCAGTATGATTTTCTTTTCTTTCTTTCTTTGAGAGGTTTTTGCTATAGGGCATGTGTGCTGGTCAGAGAGACAGAGAGACAGAAAGTGAGAAATTACCCCCTCGCCACGCCACAATCCCTTCTCCATTCTTTCCTCAGGATCTTGGGCACTCACACACACATGCCCAGCATGAGTTTAAACCACCAGGTCTGGGACATGAACCGTGGTTGACTGCATGGGACTCCAGTGACAGAGGCATTATGCCAACTGCTGGTCCCATATCCAGTATGATTTTCAAGCCCCCAGTGCCAGGATTCGAACTGCCACTGAACTACTGGGCTGGCCCTAGAACTGACCTTAAAAAGAGGCCATAGGACAAACTACAAGCTTATATTTAAGTAATGGTTATGTCATTTCCCCCCAATCCACGCAGGTTACGTTCCAAGACCCCTGGGGGTGCTGGAACTACAGATGGTACAGGACTCTTTTTTTGGGGGGGGGAGAGGATTTTGCTATAGGGCACGTGAGCTCGCCAGAAGGACAGAGAGAGAGACAGAAAGCAATAAATCGCCCCCTGGGAGGATGGTCACATAGCAATCCCTTCTCCTCCACTCTCCTCTTGGGATCTTGGGCACACACACACACACGGGGTGAGTTGAAGTCATCGGGTCCAGGACTCGAACCATAGTCAACTACATCGGAGTCCAGCAACATAGCCATTACACTAACTGCTGGTCCCAGTACAGGTCCATTTATATACTATGGGTTTTCTTTTTTAAAGATTTATATTATTTAAAATTTTTGAAGAGCAAGAGAGAGAGAAAGTGAGAAAGCAAGTCGCCAGGTCCAGGACTTGAACCGTGGTCAGCCATGTGGGAGCCCAGTGCCTCAAACACCATTCCACCTGCCAGCCCCACTATATTCTTACTTATATAATCATACCTACAATAAAGTTAAGGAATGAATTAATTTTTCAACTTTTTTTTTTCAATTGCCAGAGGGCACAAGCACTCGATAGAGAGAGAAAGATAAAGAATTCCTTAGCGAAGCACGGTCATGCCACAATCCTTTTTCCTCCATTTCTCCATCCCTTCAGGATTTGGGGCATGCACGCACATGCATACAGAATGTGTTTCAAGCCACCAAGGCTGGGATTCAAATGCTAGTCGGCCGTGTGGGATCTGGCTTCCAATGCACAGGGCTTAACAGCTGTGCTGTGGGCCGGCCCACCTACAATAAAGTTTAATTTATGAAAATGCACAGTAAGAAATTAGCAGCAATAACAATAGTAAAATAGAATAATCATAGCAACATACAATAAAGTTATATATTTATTTTATAAAATGAAAGATATCTCAAAATATCTTAGTGTATTACACTTATTTTCAGACCACAGTTGACCATGGGTAACTGAAACTGAGGAAAGTAAAACTATGGATAAGGGGGGCCACTACACTTCATTTTCCTTTTTTCTCTCTTACTGTCTCTCTTACTGTCATGCACAGAGAGACAGTAAGAGAGAAAGTGAGAAATCACTCCCCAGGGCTATGGCCACACCACAATCCCTTCTCCTCCAGTCCCCTCCAGGAATCTTGGGCATATGCATACACGCGCCTGGCGTGAGTTTGAAGCCATCAGGTCCGGGACTCAAACTACAGTTGGTCATGCGGGAGTTCAGAGATGTAACCGCTAAGCCACCTGCTGGCCCCCACTTTCCTTGCCACTCCTGAGAGTCTCGTCTTCTGCACGTTTACCGTTCACCGGGGTGGTCTTGCTTTTGCTAGTTGTGCCCCTAATGAAAGACACGTGATACTTCCGGCCCCCTTCCTGCTTTTCCTTCCAGCATCCTTGGGCAGATGCATTCCACACTCATAGCAACTTGGTTTTCAAGCAGCCAGCTTTCTCTTGCCACTTGCTCTCCTGAATGAACGCCATCCTCGTTTTCTCAGACTGAACCCTTTGGAGCCATTCCTGACTGTTGCTTCTTGCTTTCTGCCTCAAAACCATCAGCACAGCCTGAACTGCCTGTCGGTGCTCACCCTCTTCGCTGCCAGCACCTGTCTACGGTCACACGCTCACTCACCTCAGCTGCGGGAATGGCCCTAACTGGTCTCCTGTGTCCACACCTGCTCCTGGCAGTCTCTCCACACAGCGACCACAGGGGTCCTTCTAAAACGTGAGCCAGATAGTGTCAGCGCCCATTGCAAAACTCTCCAATGATTTCTTTTTAGGAATTATTTTATTTAACTTTAATTAATTAATTAATTAATTTTAACTTGACCAGAGAGGCACAGAGAGAGAGAAGGAAAGTGAGAACGTAAGCTTTCAGGTCTAGGACTTGAACCGTGGTTGGCCATGTGGGAGTCCAGCGCCCTTAACCACCACACCAACTGCCAGTCCCTCCAATGATTTCTGATCACATTTAAAATAATATCCAAAGGCTCTCCTGGAACTACACCCCAGCCTGGCCCCTGCCTGAACTTGCCTCACACCGCTCATCCTGTTCCAAGTTTCCGCTGCTCCAGCCTCCAGCCGGGCCATCTCTGTCTGAGGGTCTCGCACTATCATCCTTCCGGTAGAATGTCCTTCCCAGACGTATATTTGCAAGACTCTTCCTCACTGTATTTAGGGCTCTGCTTAAATGTCACCGCCTACCTGAAACACCACCCCAGCATTGTCCACCTCCTCTCTCCTTTCTTTCCTATCAGCGCTCACTGCCACCCGGCTCCCGATGACCCGGCTAGTCAGTACTTGCATTCTCTGTGTACAGCCCTCCCACCCGCACCTTGTGGAACCCACTACTGAGAACAGTATCTGCTGCACTACATGCTCGGTGAGCTCAACCTTATTTGAGTGAGTGGACTTTTGACACTTTTATGCATTCTACTTCTAAATCTGAGTGAGTATGACGGGGTCAGTAATGGTGTGACCTGGGTGACGCCGTGCTTGATAAGGGACACTCACCACAGAGAGCAGCAAATGCGGGCCATGGGCAGGAGCGGGCCAGCAGAGCGTGAGGTTCGTGAGCAGTGAGGGTACCAGAGGAGAGGGTGACTTCAAACCACACACTCGGCTTTGAACTCCACATGTGGGCGAGGCCCGAGAGATGGAAGGGAACCAGCAGTTAGCGTAATGGCTATGTCGCTGGACTTCCATGTAGTTGACCGCGGTTCGCGTCCCGGACCCGGTGGCTTAAAACTCACGCCGGGCGCGTGTGCGTGCGTGCCCAAGATCCTGAGAGGAGAATGGAGGAGAAGGGATTGTGGCATGACCATCCCCCCTGGGAGTGATTTCTCGCTTTCTGTCTCTCTGTCTCTCTCTGTCTGTCTGGCGAGCGCATGCACCCTATAGCGAAAATCTCTCAAAAAAAAAAAAAAAAAAAAAAAAGAGGCCCGAGAGAGGGAGCACGTGCAAATCATGTTGTGGATGCTGGTGCCATTACGGTCTTCGCTTCCAAAAAGAGCATTTGTTGCATACTTGATTGCTAAACAGAACTTTTCAGCATAGCCACAAAAAACAAGGAAGTAGAACAGCTCAATCAGGGGAGGGGAGACAAAGGGAGAAAAATCAGATCAATGCGGCAAGTACAAAGGGAGAAAAAGCAAAACTATATAAAGCAAGGTAAGTAGAAAACTTGAAGATATTGGAAATTAGACCAGCCATATCAAGGACCATTAACATTTTAAATAGATTACATTCTATTAAAATACAAAGAATATTAGATTGCATGTAAAAAGCAATAGGCTTTTTACAGGACCTACCTCTAAATAGAAAACATGAAGATATTAAGAATTAGGCCACTCATATTAAGAATCATTAAAAATTTAAACTGGCCAAATAAAAGAAATTGAACTAAATTCTATTAAAATACAAAAAAAACCTATATTGCAACTTAAAAGTTATGCTTTTTACATGAAGAATATCCAAAAGAAAAACTTTCACAGGAAAGCTGAAAATACAGAATGGACAGACAAGAACAAATAAAGAAGGACTTTAAGAGGTAAGGCCAAAAGCAGTAATGGGAGTAAACTAGGTACTCATATTAACAGCATACATTATGAAGATATAATAATGATTCTTATTAATTGAGCAGCATAGCGTTAAAATCATAAAGTAGGGACCAGCAGTTGGAGTAATGGCTATGTCACTGGACACCCATGTAGCCGACCACAGTCTGAGTCCCAGACCTGGTAGCTTAAACTCATGCCAAGTGCGCATGCGTGCGTGCCCAAGATCCCAAGAGGAGAATGGAGGAGAAGGGATTGCAATGTGGCCATCCTCCCTGGGGGGTGATTTCTCGCTTTCTGT
>NW_006159763.1:1788489-1792017 GCF_000334495.1 Tupaia belangeri chinensis
TATACAAAAAACCTCCCCAAAAAAAAAAAAAAAACCCATAAAGTACAAGACATTAGAAATACTAGAATATGACAAAGCAATGATAAACAGATATTAAATTCTCTTATTTTTGGAGCCAGCAGATGCTGTGGTGGTTAAGGCTCTGGATTCTCACATGGCTGACAGCAATTCAAATCCCATACCCGGTGGCTTGAAAATCACTCTAGGATGGGGCCAGCAGGTGGTGTAGTGGTTGAGGCACTAGATTCGCACGTGACCGACCATGATTCAAGTCCCAGACCTGCAGGTTTGCTTTCTCACTTTCCTTCTTTCTCTCTGTCTCTCTCTGGTCAAATTAAAATAATAATAATAAATAAAATTAAACAAATAATTTTTTGTCTGGCGTGCACGTTTGCCAGACAGACAGAGAGAGACAGAGAGACAGAAAGTGAGAAATCATCCCCCAGGGGAGATGGCCATGCCACAATCCCTTCTCCTCCATTCTCCTCTTGGGCACACACGTACACGTGCCTGGCGTGAGTTTAAGCCACCAGGTCTGGGATTTGAACCGTGGTCAACTATGTGGGAGTCCAGTGACATAGCCATTATGCTAACTGCTGGTCCCCAAATAATTCTTAAAAAAAGAAAGAAAGAAAGAAAGAAAGAAAGGAAGGAAGGAAGGAAGGAAGGAAGGAAGGAAGGAAGGAAGGAAAGAAGGAAGAAAATCACTCTAGTTGTATGTGCATGCATGTCCAAAATCCCAGGAGAATAGAGGAGAAAGGATTGTGGTGTGGGTGATTTCTCATTTTCTGTCTGTCTCTTTCCAGCGAGCTCACATACTCTATGGCAAAAACAAACAAAAAAAACTTTTAATTTTTAGTTTTTTAGATTTTAGCCACAGGGCATATGCAGGTCGATGGTGTCAAGGCAAACAGGTAAGCAGAGGTAAAGGCCAATGCAGAGACGTTTTGAAGTTACTGTCTGGGCCCCTGGGTCCAGCTGTGCCCAAGTTTAAATCTACCTCTAGATTCCCAGACACGTGAGCCAATGTGTTCCTGTGTTCTCCAGATGGTGTGGACTGACTCTCTGACCCTGAACCCCAATGTCCTAACTAGGCTAATTCAAATATCTTCAGTAAGTCAGGTCTCCACCTACCACTAAAGGAAAAGACCTCAATTAATAAGTACAATGGACAAAGCTTGTGATTAAAAACTCAACCAAGAAATATAAATAAGTGTTGATTTACATTTCCCTCCTTTACCAGGAAAGGCCTGTACCCTCCAGAGAGGAGTTAATTCTATCTGGGACAGAACTCTTGGAACTACTCCCTGGGTGACACGGGCCTCTCCCTGGTGACGGACCTGGCATGATTTCTATCTGCTCCTCCCGAGGTCTCTCCACCGCCAAGAGAGCGAGTGTCCTACAACTACCTGAGCCGCAGATGGCTTCCCGGGACCACGTTTGCCTGGTTACATAAACCTCTTGCTTGGTTCTCTGAAATAACCTCACTTAAACACACAGGTGAGAAATCACTAAGAGCACCTTGTTTCTGAGACGTTAAGGAACTGAGCAGGCTCTCCCCACCGCCGGGCCCTTTAGGCACGAGTGGCTACGGATGCACGCGTGCGGTGGGAGGGGTCTGGGTCGTTAGCTGGGTCCTTCTTGCAGCCCTGACCGCCCTCCCGCGTGGCGTGCAGCAGAGCGGTAACGAAGCCGACAGCTCCTCCAGGCACGATTTCCTTCCGTAATGCATGGCTTCTTTGGAACAGAATCAATTACGGAGTTTTATTTTATTCTGCCTCCATAACTCGGTTATGGATGATGCTTCTTCAGTGTTGATGAAAATGCCCTTGGAGAAGGGGCTGATGTAGAGCAGAGAGTATGTCACCACCTCGTCAGTGGCACAGACAGGGACAAGTGACAATTCGGTGTGCACACTGGGGGAGGACCTGCCCTGGCTCAGCACCGTGGGACATCCAAAACGAGCAGAAGACACCATCCTTGTTCTCAGAAGTCCTCAACCCACTACAATTCAGAGCTAAGATGGGGAGGGGGAGCCATCTATGACTCACAGACAGAGCAAGTGGAAGACAGGACTGTGAGGAGGCAATGGAAGAGGCCAGGCGAAGGAGGTGCACACTTGTTCCTTTGGGACAGGGGAGGAAGTTTAAGATGGGCATAGGTGAATACAGATATATGCACATTTATCTTTTTAGTTTGCGATAGGGCACGTACACATGTGGAGGCAAGCTGGGGAAAGAAAGTGAGAAATCACCTCCATGGGGGATGGCCACACTGCCATCTCATTTCTCCTCTTAGGATTTTGGGCACACACGCACACGTATCCGGCATATTTTGTTTTTCAAGTCTCTGGGTCAGGACTCTAGCCACCCAATCTGGCATGTGGGATCCAGCCACCTTAATATCCACGCCACCTACCGTCTCTGAGCACACATCTATAGGGTACTGATGTCACCCGGAATCTGTGTCTCGTTCAGCATAATGTGTTAGACTAGAAGCAACAACAAACCATTAGCAAGGAACACCCATAATGCCTTGTTCTCCTAGAAGGAACCAGGATTTCTTGGAAAACTGTTACTCCTGGCGTAGGTCAGAAAAATGTCAGACTAGTAAAGGAAGGTCAAGTGCACAGAGAACAAGTTTGAAAAGCTACTACTGACTACTCTTGTGACAATTTGAGCAATGGAAAGTAGGACTGTGGGACAATCAGATGGCATAATGGTTACATGGCTGGACTCGCATGTAGTCAACTGCAGTTCGAGCGCCAGGCCCGGTGGCTTACAACTCACACCAGGTGCGTGTGTGTGCATACACAAAATCCCAAGAGGAGAATAGAGATGGCACTATGAAGTACCATCCTCCCTGGGGGTGATTTCTTGCTGTCTGTCTCTCTGGTGGGCACATGCACAAAAAGTCTCTCAAAAAAAAAAAAAAGAAAGAAAGAAAGAAAGAAAGAAAGAAAAGTAGGATTGCAATAGACTGAAACATATAAAACATTAAAATCCTTGGGCTCATAATGGTACTTCAAATTATTTTTTTCATAGTTACATTTGGAGATGCTTAGTGGATCAACTCATCTATCTGGTATAAACAAAAGGAAGAAGTCAAGTATTTATCCTGCCTTTGCAAACATGGGGGTGGATTTTTTTCTATAGAATTATAGGTAACCAGCAGTTAGCATAATGGTTATGTTGCTGGACTCCCATGTAGTCGGATCATGGTTCAAGTCCTGGACCCAGTGGCTTAAATTCACGCCGTGTGTGTGTGTGTGTGTGTGTGTGTGTGTGTGTGTGCGCGCCCAAAATCCCAAGAGGAGAATGGAGGAGAAGGGATTGTGGCATGGCCATCCCCCCTGGGGGGTGATTTCTTGCTTTCTGTCTGTCTCTATCTTTCTGGCAAGTGCACGTGCCCTACAGCAAAAACCTCTCAAAGAATTATAGGTAACACAGGCCAAAGGAATGAAAGCAGTAGAACATCACACTCCGTGACTCCCAGTGAATAATCATCGAGGCACGGCCCACCGGTCCC
>NW_006159763.1:1792048-1827561 GCF_000334495.1 Tupaia belangeri chinensis
GAACCAGGAGGTGAACTCCCAACAGGGACTTGGCTCAGACGGCTGGGAGCATCCGCACTCACTGGTCAATGTTACGCACCTCATCAGACAGGTGGACATTGTGTGCCTCCCGAGGAAGCAAAAGAAAGTTCACAGCACCACCTAGGAAGTATGCCTGAGAAATAAACCTGGTGCTCACGCTTCTAGACTTTACTACCAGTTCACAGAAAAGGTGGGAGCTGGAGGAACACAGGAGCACGGCGAGGGCTGCAGAACAAGGGCCGCCTCGTCACTCAGTCACAGCTGAGTGTGACCTGGATCAGATCCTGATTCGCAAAGGCCAGAAGGGCACTTCTGAGGCACTGTGGGAACGTGAGCACGCCTGTGGCAGGGGAGTGACGGTTCACTGTGTTGGGTGCGGTAATGGTACTGTGGTTGTATTTTTAAACATATCTTTACCTATTCGAATTACACACCAAAGCACTTATAAGTGAACCATGGCTAGGATTTACTTTAAAATACTCCAGTAAAAAGGAAAAAAGTGGAAATGGGAGGGGGAGAGCAGGGGAAAAGGTCTAAAAGGACAGTAGAAGGCAGAGAAGGCGGTGATGCAGGTGGGGGCTCGTTTACAGTATCCTACTTGGTGAAGCTTTGAGAATTTTCACAGTAGGACTTTTTCTTCGTCAATGCTGTTTCGGATTCTCCTTTAGGAAGCGTTTCTTGCTACTTCGTTCTTTCTCACAGGGTGGCTCTAGAGATGAAGCAGCCCCAGTCTCTCAGCAGAGCTTTCCAAAATGGACCTCAGGGCACACAGGGGCGGAATCTGGCTAGGTCACGATCTCTGAGAGCCTGGGACACCGGGGGTTAACACCCTGTCCCTGGCAGCCGAGGTCCCCACAGCTGCCAGCAATTAGGCTAGCTGGCAGTCCCCTTAGGAAACTCCCGCTGCCTGATTAGCACTAATTGCGAGCCAGCATCTAAGTCCCCAATCGATAGAAATGGAAATCCATCAGGGAATGGCTGCGGCAGGGGCTGCCTTCTGGTGGGTCTGCAGCGGGGTGTGCCGGGCTAACTGGTCTCCCCGCACCAGGGCGGCGCTCACCGGCCAGCTGCCAGCGCTCCTTGGAGGCTGCATTGGAAGCGCTCTCAAGGCTCTGACCACCCCACCCCCGAGAGAATATTCTTTGCCCCCTGATTTTGGTCTATAACTCAAAGAAGCCTGTTTCCACCAAAAATGGCGTGATGGCAACTCTCAGAGGTGAGAGCGAGCTGGACGGGGCGGAGGGCAAGGCAGCGCGGTCACACGGGCTCTCAGCTGAGCTGCTGAGCAGGGGCCGCTGTCCGCACCGGGTCGACCTGGTTCGCAGACGCCTTGGCAAGTCTGAAAAACCTACTCTAGATCCTGTCAGTTAGAAATATGTGTCCCGACAATAAAGGTGGCAGTTTTCATGGGAATTATTTCAACCAATAGTTTCTGAGAATAGAAAGATGAGTAAATTCTGGTCTTTAGCCTAAAGAACCCTACTGGAGGCAGGCTCAAAAATTAAAGACAGCAACTACTTAAACTGCTATGAGAACCAAAAAAGGAGTATTCTACCCCTCATACACACATTTTCAAAAGTTATTAAACTTGTTAAAACCACCCCCCAACACACACACAAGGACTTCAGAGTTTTAGCCAATTTTGAAATTCAAGGCTGTTACAATGAAGTCTGGGCCATTACTTGAGGACAGACATTCGTGAGCTTACTTTAAATGTATTCACAACAGGACACAGTCACATGAAGTCCTTTATCAAGTGTCTAGGAATGAAAAGTTTCTCTGTAGCTTATATGTAAAGACATTAAATTCAGCCTGTGAATTTGTTTCTCCTGAAATAATGTGCTTTTTTTTTAAGAGTTTATGAAAATTAAACAAGAACCACAGTATTTTGAAACTTTCTGCAGAAGCAGATTCTTGTCCCCCTTGCACTAAAAGCACAAGAATTCTAAAAGGTATTAGCGTAAAACTATCACAAAGTAAAAAGTGATTACAGTGTACTCTTTTTACTTCTTCCTTTTTTTTTTTTCTTTTTAAAATTTACTCCCAGGCATGCATGCTCCCTGGAGGCAGAGAGAGAGAGAGAGAGAGAGAGAAAGAGAGAGAGAAATCGAGAAAACACCCCCTCCCCCAGGACGGTCAGCCTGTAATCCCTTCTCCCCCATTCTACTCTTGGGATTTTAGGCTCTGCATGCACATGCAGCCCGGAGTGTTTTTCATGCAGCCACGTCCAGGACTCCAAACACACAGTCGGCCATGTCAGTTCCAACTGCCATAACCACCACCACCAGGATGGCCCTATGATTGATATATATATATATATATATATCAGTTTTTGCCATAGGGCACTCGTGCTCTCCGGAGAGAGAGAGAGACAGGACATGAACCGCAGTCAGCATGTGGGAGTCCAGTGCCTTAACCCTTAACCACTATACCAGCTGCTGGCTCCCCTGTGATGTATTCTTAACTGGCAATTGACTACAAAGATATTCTAGAAAAACCTATTAATGCACCTTTAAGTTCTCATTTGCTCTGAAGTCAAGTTCATTACAAATGATCCATTTATTAAAGAAAGCCTGGCTGGTTTCACTGACTCATTTATGTTGCTATGTATATATGAAAGTAATAATTAAGCTGCATTTCTGTTTAAATGTTCTGATTTACGTTTTCCCAAAGTAGTACTGCTGTTCGATTTAGACTTAACTGATTTCAAATGCCAATTACCACATTATAAAGAAATCTTTAAGATGCCTGGAGGGTTTTCTTTTTGGATAAGTGTTACAGAAAAGAGACCCACCGAAATGATCTGGATTTTGCTGGACAGTTATGTCCTTAAGGTTGCTGGCTATAAAGCCACTTTTTACTAAGAGATTGCTGTGTGGGGTTAATGCTTACTATTCTTCCATGTCGCTGTACTGGGGTGAGGTCATGCAGGAAGCTGCAAGTGACGGATGATTTCAGTGACTGAACTCAGGAAGCCGTCAAGAGAATAGGACTTGTCAGTGACTTGCAAATTTACTTTTTTTTAAGTACTATTTTTTTCAGTGCTTTCATAAAGTAGCACAGCTATCAAGTGAGGAGACTACAGCACAGAGGAGCACAACTACACGGCTGATTAATAGCAGAGCTGGTCCTGGGACCAAGCCTCTCCATTTCTAACCCAATGCTCGTCCTTCGCCATTCTTTCTACCTGGCTCTTCTTTCCTAACGTGGCCTTGTTATTCATCTCCTTGTCTTTATTTTTTTCTCAAGTGGAAGCTTTTGATTTCTTCCCTCTACTTCTTCTTATGTCTTTTTTTATTTTTCAGATTTTTGCTGTAGGGATCATGTGCTCACCAGAGAGAAAGAAAGCAAGAAACCACCCCTCAGAGGGGATGGCCACACCGCAATCCCTTTTCCTTCACTCTCCTCTCAGAACTTTGGGCACAAGTGCATATGCACCCAGCGTGAGTTTCAAGCCGCCGGATTGGGGACTTGAACCGTGGTCACCTATGTGGGAGTCTATGCCATCTGGTGGTCACCTCAGTTCTTTTTAATTATCTGAATTTCCCAAAGTGGAAATTGGTGTGAGAAGGTTTTGACAATGTTATCAGGTATTAGAGTTTGCAACCACAAGATTGAAGGACAAACGGACTGCTTAGGACCTCAGGTTGTTGGGAAAGTCATGACGTATTTTTCTATCCAAAAATGCCTGACCTTCCCAACAATTCAATGAAATCCCACTCAAACTCAGTATATTTGTCATGCACCAAAATTGTATGCTGCTAACAAGGAAGAACTCCAAATAAAAACCCAGATCCGAAAAGGTCTTGATCTTAAACTTTCACATTCTGTTCTTATGGAACCTTGAAAAAAGTCACCGATTTGGGGAGCTCTAGCGATCTAAGTTGAAGTGAAGAGCTCTGAAACTCTAGGTGATGTTCAAGCACTCTCAGTGTTATGCAGAAGGAGCTGTCTGCCCTCCTTGTAGAGCAGGGCTTGCTGCTCTGCATTGTCCTGCCCGAACTCTTGCCATTGTTTCCAAGGAACTGCAAATCTTCCTTAAAGCTGTGGTTTAATTTCACAGCGAATAGGATTCTAGATTTCAAAACTTTCAACCTACTGTATGAGCCAAAGTGAGAGCAACAGGCTCAAGAGTTAAAGGGAAACAAAGAACAAGAAAAAACTGGCTTGCGTAGCAAAGCAGAGAACTAGCGAAAAGTCCTGAGTGCTCTCAGATGAATATAAAGAGGACTGACTGTCCTGGGAAAGGCAACTTCCAGACTGAAAATCTGAAACCCTGGCTGAACGCTTGTGTTTGCATTTGAATCAAGTAGAATACTGTTCTTTAAAAAAACAAAACAAAACAAAACAAAAAAGGGTAATATATTTTCATTGCTTAAAGTCTCACATGATCTATTTTTTAACAGCTTTATAGAGATGTAACTCAGCCATTCAAAGTATACAATTCAATGAGTTTTAGTGTTTTCAGAGTTATCCAATGATCACCATAATCAATTTTACAACGTTTTCATCACACAGAAGAGAAACCCCCTACCTCCTAGCAATCACCTCCATTTCCTTCCAAGCCCCCAGCCGTGGTTAGTCATTACCTACTCGCCATCTCTATAGTCAGTCAGTTTAAAGGGAATCACACAACACGTGGCTCTCCGTGACTCGCTTCTCTCACTCCACATAGTATTTTCAAGGTTCATACAGGCTGCAATCCATTCCTTTCGCTAATAACATTACATTATATGAATATGTCATATTTTATTTATCTATCCATTTTTTAACTTATCCTGTTGAGAGACATTTGCATTGTTTCTGCTTCTGGTTATTATGAATAATGCTGTTGTGAACGCTTCTGGACAAATTTCTGTGTGGACACGTTTTCACTTCTCTCATGTAGACATTCAAGAGTGGAATTACTAGGTCATATGGGAACTCTGTGTCACAACTTTTGAGGAACTGCCAGTCTTTTTCCAAAGCAGATGCACAATTTTACATCGCCACCAGCAATGTACGAGGATTCCAATTTCTCTACATCTTCTATACACTTATTATCTGCTTTTTGACAGGATGCGAAGTGACATCGCATTGTGACTCTGATTTGTATGTTTTTCTATTTGCCAAAGGATGCACACAAGAGAGAGAGTGATCTAGTATCGATTTCGCTGTTTTTTTTTTTTTTTTTTTCCCTGCCACTTTAAATCTACTCTTGAGTTCCTCTAATGACTCTTACATTTTAGCTATCATGCTTTCTGGGACCAGCAGTTAGCGTAATGGCTACGTCACTGGGCTCCCATGTAGTTGACCGCGCTTCACGTCCCAGACCCAGTGGCTTAAACTCACGCCGGGTGTGTGTGCGTGCGTGCCCACGATCCCGAGAGGGGAATGGAGGAGAAGGGATTGTGGCGTGGCCATCCCCCCCGGGGGGTGATTTCTTGCTTTCTATCTTCTGTCTGTCTGGCAAGCACCCGCCCCCTATAGCAAAAACCTCTCCAGGAAAAAAAAAAAAAAAAGCTATCATGCTTTTCAACTCCAGTTCTTCCATTTACTTATATTTTATAAGTTTCTTATTTTTACTGATAGTCTCCATTTGATTAGACAGTGTAACCATGTCTTAATTCTTGAATCCTTTTTTTAGTTCTTTGAGCATATTTGTAATAGCTGCTTTGATTTTTGCCTAAGTCTACCATTTACACCTGCTCATAGGTGTTTTGTCTGCTCTTTTTCATGTGTATGGGTCACACTTTCCCCTTCCTTTGCATTCCTGTTTTTTTTTTTGTTAAAAACTTGACATTTTAGATAATATACTGTAGTGACTCTGGGCATTGATTTCCCTCTCCCACTCCTCAGGCCCGTTAATGTTTACATAACTTTTTAGTGACATGGCAGGACTATTTATGCTTACAGTCACCTATTTTTCTGATCTTTCTGTTAAACTGGTTTTGGCTTTTGGTCTCACATCCACCTGTTAGCCTTCCCTACCAGCTGGCAGGCTGCTTTCTTGTTTCCAAAGATGCCCCGAGGCATCACTCTCTCCATAGGCCGATCCAATTAAATCTGGGCCCCTCTGCAGGAGCACTTTCAGTTTTGCTCTGACTGTACTAAGTATCATCTTAGCAGTCTTAGTCTCTGGTTTTCTCTGGTAAACTTCTAGCTGGTTTATAATGTAGCGTGTTGCTCTGATAAATCTGCCAGCCCCCTCTTACTGCTTATCATAAAATCTCCATTAGTGCAGCCAGCAGATGGCATGCCACTGGACTTCCACATGGCTGACCACAGTGTGAATACCCAGACTTGAAACTCACACTGGGTGCATGTACATGCGTGCCCAAGATCTCAGGAAGAGAATGGAAGAAAAGGGACTGCAGCATGGCCATCCCTTCTGGGGGGATGACTTCTTTCCCTCTCTCTGTCTCTCTCTCTCCAGCAAGCGCGTGTGCCTTGAGGCAAAAATCTCTATTAAAAAAAAAAAAAAAAAAAACCCCTCAATTCATTTGGGGAGCCCTTATGCTTGAACTTCCTCACACCCTGATCCAAATAAAGTCACAGCCCTTGGGGAGAGTTTTGGAGATTTCTGTTCATTCTTTTCTTCTCTTTCTTCCTCCCTGTCTCCTTCCTTCTCTCCATGTTAGAGCACATGCGTACATGAGAGAGAGCGGGACATACCCTCCACAGTGTCCAGTCATGCTGTGGTCCCCTTCCTCCACTCCTCTAGCCTGCTGGGTCCTGGGCAGGCATGCACCTGCCCAGCATGTTTTCAGGTCAACTGAGTGGAGAACTTGCAGAGTGGCTTGCAGCTCCATGGTCCAATATGCGACCATGTGTGCCACAGAGGCAAGGCCTAGAGCTCTCTGAGTTTGTTTTTTTCAAATTCATGACAGAGCACATAAGCATGCACATGAGAGTAGCAACATGAAAAAGAGCAAGAGAGCGAGGTAAGCACCCTTCTCAGGCTCTGGCCACTGCCATACACTCTCTTCAGTCCTCCGGACCATTGGAGCCTGGGGTCTCCTCGAGTACGACGGGCACACGTGTGCCATGATCTGAGCCGGCTGAGGCTGGAATGGATCACAATATTGAGATCCTCTTTGCGGGTATCTGTCTGTCTCTCTTATGGAAGGAATAAATAAACAAACTTTTCAAAAAGAATTAGTCAAGGAGCCAGCAGGTGACGCAGGGGTTACAGTGCTAGACTCCCACATGGCCAAGTATGGTTCAAGTTCCAGATCTGATGGTTTGAAAATCACGTCAGGGGCGTGTGCATGCATGCCCCAAATCCCAGGAGAATGAAGGGATTGCAGTGTGGCCATCTCCCCGGGAGAGTGATTTCTCACTTACCCTTTCACTGTCTTTGTCTGTCTCTGGTGAGCACATGTGCTCTATGGCAGAAACCTTAAAAAAAAAATTAGTTCAGATAGCATAGTCTCAAGTGAGGGATGCAAACACATGTGTAGAAGTTAACTTTGGCCTATGGTGACCAAGGATGTTGCATAGAACATGTAGGAATTGAGCTGGGCTGTGAAGCTCAGTCTAAGTTTAACGAAATCACACACTCAGTGCTGTCTTGGGCAAAACACTCCACGTCAGCCATAGTCATCATGGTGCTTTTCCCCGAAGAGACGTGTTCTTTCCCATAGCCGAGATCTGACTCGAAAGTCCGAATCTGTTACACTAGGGTATTAGCCATCCTGAACAGAGAGTGATCGTTTTTGGAACATTGACTTACTATTGGTGCAGGGAGCTTTGTCTGTCAGCTTACTTACCTGACGAATGCTAACAAATTAATTTCATCTCACTACCCTCAGGGATTGTTTTCCTCTCTTGCTTTGGCAAAGCAGATTATGTCTGGAAACAGTAACGACGAGAAGCTATGTGGCAGTACACCCCCACTCCAACTTTGCTCACCGAGCCCTGTGGGCCACGCTCTCTACATACATGGCAGACGGGGTGGCTGAAAGAACGGTCTGGCAAAGCTCTCTAGCCTGTCTCTCTCCGGTTACAAACAGAGAAAGCACTCAGCAGTGAGAGAAGAAAAATTAAAGAGAAGTCTAGGACCTGTTTACCAGTGGCTGCTGCTTCTTAGCAGTAGCAGCAGGAGCATGTCTGTTGTTTCTAACCTACTTGGAGGCTAAAATGGAAAAGAGTCTCTCATAGTAGGCCAGAGAGTAATTTTCTCTTCTTTTTTTATTTGCTAAAGGACACTGTGTTCACCAGAGAGAGATGGAGAGAGGGAGACACACACACACACACACACACACACACACACCCGAGTGGCATGGTCATACTGCAATTCCTTCTGCTCTATCTCCCCATCCTGTTGAGATTTGGGGCATGCACACACATGTTTTTCAAGTTATCTGGACTGGGATTCAAAGTTCACAGTCACCAGGTGGTATCTGACTCCCTTAATCACTAGGCCACAGGGCTGGCCTGAGAAGAATTTTCATTTTTTCATTTTTTTGTTTTCTAGAGAGATTTTTGCTATAGGGCATGTGTGCTCATCAGAGACAGAAAGTGAGAAATTAACCCCCCAGGAGGAAGGCCATGCTGCAATTCCTTTGCCTCCATTTTCCTCTGAGATTTTGGGCATGCATTCAGATGTGGCAGGTGTGAGTTTAAAGCCACTGGGTCCAGGACTTGAACCACAGCCGGCCATGTGGGAGTCCAGCAATACACCCACTATGCCATGTGCTGGTCCTAAGAATAATTTTCCAAAGGTTAAAAACACTACCTCAAGGCTGGCCCCAGGATGCAGTGGTTAAGACTTGTGCATAGGGAGTCAGATCCCACATGGGCAAATGTGGTTCAAATCCCAGTTCTGGTGGCTTGAAAAACATGCTGGGCATTTGTGTGTGCTCAAAATCCCGATGGATGGAGAAATGGAGGAAAAATAATTGCAGCATGACCATGGTCCATTGGGGGTGCTTTCTCTCTCTCCCTCTTTTTTTCTCCCTGGTGAGCACGTATAAGAATTAAAAAATAATAATATTGAGGCCGGCAGATGGCATAGCAGTTATGGCTGACCATGTGGGAGTCCTGGACCCAGTGGCTTGAAACTCAGACCAGGTGCATGTGTTTGTATGCATAAGATCCCAGAAGAAGAATAGAGGTGAAGGGACTGTGGCATGGCCATACCCTCTGAGAGGTGGGTTCTCACTTTCCCTTTCACTGTCTCTGTCTCTTTCTCTCTGGCAAGCACATGTGGCCTAAGGTCAAAAAAATCCTTACAATAACAATAATGTTACTATTATACAAATATAAAATGAGCATGTAGTAAAATATTTTATTGGCCTATTATTAGTCTATTTATTATTCCCTCATTAGTTAATTAGGAAAATAGTGAAACACTGGGCTCAGATAAGATTTTGAAGAGGTAGATATTTATAACAATAATAAAGGAATGTTAGGATAAGATTACTAGGTTAGATATAAAACTAGTTAATGTTTACAGGGAAACAAACCACAACCTCTGTGGTCCTTTTTCCCACTGAACAGAACTTACTTGCATCTCCAACTGAAGAAGATACAAGGTAGCTTCTGTTACTACAGAGCTGTCAAATAACCCAGTCTAGACAGTCTAGCAAAGGTAAAGCCCTGCGGTGCACTGAAGACACATGGTAATCTCTGCATCCATGTCCAAGTTTTGAATAATTTTTCTGACACTTAGAAGAGGCTCTCCGAAAATAACAGCAAAGGCCTAATGTTATATTAGAATAGTATGCAGCTGACAAACCAACTCTCAAAGAACACGGGTAGAGCCAGTGTTCATTCTGTACTGTCTGAGGAGAAAAGACTGATTTATGTAACAACCAGACTCCGGTGAATAGTAATGAGTCCAGAAGTCATTTACATGGTAACCTCAATGATCTGGGACCCATTTGAAAACCAATCTAAAGATAAATTCAGAGGGTACTTGAGTCAAGCTCTATTATTTGCAATAGTCATAGCCACCTGGAGAATGGTAAGCATAGTCATACAGCAGTGGAAAGATGCTGTTACAAAGGAATCCAGATTGGAGCCAGCAGATGGCATAGTGGTTACATCACTGGACTCCCACATGACTGACTGCAGTTCGAGTCCTGGACCCAGTGGCCAGGCGTGTGCATGCCCAAGATCCCAAGAGGAGAATGGAGAAGGGATTACAGGGAGTGATTTTTCACTTTCCCTCTCACTGTCTCTGTCTTTCTCTCCCTGGTGAGCACATGAGCCCTAAGGCAAAAACCTGTAAAAAACAAACAAAGGAATCTAGATCTGTAAGCATCTAGGGATTTTTACTTATAAAGCCCCAGAAACCTCTGAAAGCATCAATGTCTTATAAGAGAATTCTGTATATCATCTTTATGTAAGTGTCAGTTATCAAAACATCCTAGATTATTCTTCAATAAATTCTGCTTAAGAATGTATGAAAATACATAATTCAGAAATACACCTATCAAAAATATTTAAAAATTTAAAAGCATTAGTATTTGGGAGCGAACATATCAACTCCTTGTATTGAATATGTACTGTGTGTAATGTATGTTATTGGGTCCTGAGTTGTACTAATAGGAATGAAATACTGTTCTTGATTTTGAAAAAGTCGTAAGAGGAGAGGCAGATTGATAAACATTTAATAGAAGAAAGTGAATGAAGTCACACAAGAACATGGAGGAAGGATGTGAAACCCAAGGAGGGATGATCAAGTCAGGCTTGAGTTAAGAGTCAGGGAAGACTTCATAAAGAAAGCAACATTTTGGGGCCAGACAGTGGTGCAGTGGGAAGGCAAACTCTGGAAGACTGACCCACATGTTTTTTTTTTTTTTTTTCTTTTGGAGAGGTTTTGCTATAGGGCGCGTGCACTCACCAGACAGACAGAGACAGAGAGACAGAAAGTGAGAAATCACCCCCCGGGGGGAATGGCCATGCTGCAATCCTTTCTCCTCCATTCTCCTCTTGGGATCTTGGGCACGCACACACACGCACCCAGCGTGAGTTTTAAGCCACCAGGTCTGTGACGTGAACCGTGGTCGACTACGTGGGAGTCCAGCGACATAGCCATTACGCTAACTGCTGGTCCCCCAAGACTGACCCACATGGGAAAGTCCCAGGTTTATGTCCAGAGACATAAGTACACATCTGAGTACACAAGCACACTTGTGCCCATGACTCAGAGTGACTGGGCTGGGGGGACTGTGGCATCAAAATCCTGTTGGAGGTACCTGTCTGTCTCTCTTTCTCACTCAGGGAGAAAACAGAGAGAGAAAGAGAAAAGGACACTTGATTTGAGCCTTGAAGGATTTAATATTCTTTTGAATATTAAAATCTCTAAAAGGAGTGTCTGCAAATAAATGAAGGGCTTCTATAATTTTTTTCCTCAAAATCATTCCAATTATGTAAATTATGTGTATACTATAAACAAAGACAAATTGAGACAGATGGAGATAAAAATATTTTAAAAAGCAGACCCACGTTGAGGACAATTCACAAAAGAAGCAGAAATGGCCAATGAACATTTAAAATTCATTACGATCTTGCTAATAACAAAAATGCAAAGCAAAATGAGATATCGTCTGCACACTGCAGCATGACAAAGATTTCTTTAAAGAGATTTTTGCTATAGGGCGCATGCATTCGCCAGAGAGACAGGAAGACAAAAGCAAGAAATTACCCCTGGGGGGATGGCCATGCCGCAATACTTTCTCCTCTTGGGATTCTGGACACACATGCACATGCAACTGGTGTGAGTTTTAAGTCACTGGGTCTGAGACTCAAACTGTAGTCGACTACGCGGGAGTCCAGCAGTGTAACTGTTAATGCCATCTGCTGGTGCCAAAGCAAAGATTTCCAGAGGAATAACGCCTGCAGTTTGCACTTGTATAAGGAAACGAGTGCTCTTGTGTGCAGTGTAGGAATATTAGCTGGTAACATTTATTTGCTGTTTTGCTGCAGGGCAGGGCACTCTCTGGAGAAGACAGAGAGACAAAGACAGAAACAGAGAGACAGAGAAATTAAGAAAACACTCCCCCCTGAGGATGGTCACTCTACAATCCCTTCTCTGTTCTCCTCCAGCAATTTGTGGCACACATGCACACACGCCTGGCATGTCACTCAAGTCACCATCTCTAGGACTTGAAATGCACAGTTCACTGTGTAAAATCCAGCCACCATGGCCCTGTGCCACGGATTGGCCCTGGTATTTTTTTTTTTTTTTTTTAAACTAGACAGGCACTTTGACCAGTTAAGCCACCAGGACCTTTTCTTTTCTTTTTTTTTTTTTGTTTTTTGAGAGGTTTTTGCTATAGGGCATGTGCACTTGCCAGAAAGACAGAGAGAGACAGAAAGCAAGAAATAACCCCCCAAGAGGGGATGGCCATGCCACCATCCCTTCTCCTCCATTCTCCTCTCAGGATCTTGGGCACGCATGCTTACACGCCCGGCTTGAGTTTAAGCTACTGGGTCCGAGACTCGAACCGCAGTCGGCTACATGGGAGTTCAGCGACATAGCCATTACGCTAACTGCTGGTCTCAGCGCCTTTTCTTTCAACCTTTTTAAAAGAAATGTATTTCCACTGCTAAGAATTTTTAAAATGTTTTTGTATTTTTTTAGATAAAACTCATATAACATTATGTCCACCATTTTAGCCACTAGTATTATTATTTTGAATTTATTTTAAATTAAAAAAACTGGAGTTGGCAGGTGGTGTGGTGGTTAAGGGCACTGGATTCCCATGTGGCTGACCGCCATTCGAGTCCTGGACTTGGCGGCTTGCTTTTTCACTCTCTCTCTCTCCTTCTCTGGCCAAATTATAAATAAATAATTAATTTAATAAAAAAACTGTGGTAAAACACATAAATAACATTTGCCATGTTAACCATTTTTAAACATGTTTATTTAATTTCTTTTGTTATTATAGTAATTATTATTTTAATTTGACCAGAGAGAGAGAGAAAGGAACAGTGAGAAAGCAAACCCCCAGGTCCGCGATAGGTACCACGTTACCCATTTTTAAGTGTCTAGTCCAGAAATACCCATTCAATCATTAAAATATTAAAGATTTGGAAATATTTTGGGAAATACAATTTATTATTATTATTATTAGAGATTTTTGCTAGAGTGCAGCAAGAAATCACCCCCAGGAGGGATGGCCACACAGCACTCCCTTCTTCTCCATTATCCTCTCGGGATCTTGGGCATGCACGCACATGTGCCTGGTGTAAGTTTGTTTTTTTTTTTTTTTTTCTTTATTTTGGAGAAGTTTTTGCTATAGGGTGCATGTGCTGGCCAGAACGACAGAGAGACAGACAGAAAGCAAGAAATCACCCCCTGGAAGGGATGGCCATGCCACAATCTCTTCTCCTCCATTTTCCTCTTGGGCTCTTAGGCACGCCCATGCACAAGCCTAGCGTGAGTTTAAGCTGCTGGGTCCAGGACTCGAACCGCAGTTGACTACATGGGAGTTCAGCAACACAGCCATTACGCTAACTGCTGGTCCCATGCCTGGTGTAAGTTTTAAGTCACCAGGTCCAGGACTTGAACTGCAGTCAGCTACATGGGAGTCCAGCAACATAACCATTATGCCATCTGCTGGTCCCAGGAAATGCAATTTCTTACAAAATGTCTTTTTTCTGTATTTTTGGAGCTGACAACAGGAACAAACTTGATGAATATGGCCATTCCCCTGTGTTTCAGCTGTATATTTCACATGAGCTGCTATAAGAGAGAGGGGTGAAATATTCCATGGTTTCTTTTAACATATCAATTTTACCACGTCAAATGAAAGAAACATAAACTCAAGATACTTTCGTGTTTTATTTTAACATTATAGTTTCTTTAGCTTTTAGACCCTTGATGTGATGATATGAACAATTTGGCCCACAAAGGTTCAATGTAACGGCATAGAGAGTGGCAGGGGCTTCATGAGGAACCCCTGCCATCAAAGTGGGTAGTACCAACCACCAGCTAGGAAGGTGGGGGGACAGAGAGAAGAAGTGGTAAAGTCTGGCTCTTCTCGCCTACCTGCACATGCCTGGGGACCTGCCTGTTCCTGTCCACCAGGCAGGGTAGAGCACGAGAGGCCAGTCTGAGGCCAGACACATGCCCTTGGACTTTTCAGTCACAAGAATCAGGAGCCAATAGATCTTTACTTACAAGTAACCCAGTCTTGGGTATTTCTGTTGCTAACAGAAATAGAGACAGACTCATACAGTTTGATATTAAAATCCATATTTATTTTTAAACTGGGCAAGTCTCCTTCCTGGTATCACTAATCAACTAATTCTGTTTATTTATTTAGTCATACTTATATTTAGACTTACAGATCTTATTAAGAAAAGCATTTCTGGGACCAGCAGATGGCATCATGGTTACATTGCTGGACTCCCATAGTCGACCGCAGTTCAAGTCCTGGACCCAGCCATTTAAACTCACACTGGGCGCCTGGGCGTGCATACCCAAAACCTTGAGAGGAGAATAGAACAGAAGGCATGGCCATCCCCCTGGGGGATGATTTCTTGCTTTCTCTCTCTCTCTCTCTGTCTTTTCGGCAAGTGCGTGTGCCCTATAGCAAAAATCTCTCTTAAAAAAAAGAAAAAGAAAAGAAAAAGAAATGCATTTCTAACACATTTTACTTTGTGTTACCATTATTTATCAATATTTGAAATATTTAGGTTCTTTTGACCATCTGTTCTACTAAGAATTGTTATAATTATTCAGTTAATACTTGATCTTAAGGACACAGGAGAAAATTATTTGTTTTACATTTATGTGCATATATTTCTTGCAGAGGTATGTGATCAGGCCAATGAAGTAAATAACTTTTAATTAGCAAAGTATATTAGGTTAGATCAAAATTTTCTGTAGGAGAAGGTGAATGGAAATACAAATAAATGAAACTAGAAATAAAATAAAAATTTGGGACCAGCAGATGGCATAAAGTTTACATCACTGGACTCCCACGTAGCAGACCATGGTTCAAGTCCTAGACCCAGTGGCTTGAAACTCACACCAGGCACATGTACATGTGTGCCCAAAGTCCCCAGAGGAGAACGGAGGTAAAGGGACTATGGCATGGTCATCCTCTCTGGGGAGTGGTTTCTCACTTTCTGTCTCTCTAGTAAGCACACATGCCCTACAGCAAAACAAATAAATAAATAAATACAAATTCTATTATACTAGCTTAGAGTTACTTTTAACTTAAAAAGCTGGTAAAATATACATAAATAACATTTACTAGGTAAACTATTTTTAAGTGTATAGTTCAGTAATAACAAATACATTCACACTGTTGTAAAATCAATCTCCAGAACTCTTCACTTTGCAAAGCTGAAATTCTATATCCACTGAACAGCTCCCCACCTACCCCACCCCCAACAGTCCCTAGTCACCACCTTCCTCTTTCTGTCTCTGAATTCAACTGTAGTAGGACCTCACAAAAGTGGAATAATTAAGCTTCACTTTTGTATTTTTAAAAATGTATAGTGAGTATCAAATTTCTATGTTATGTAGATTTTATTGTATATATTTAACAAATATTTTATTTTAAAATGTTAATATGCTTGAAATTAAATAATTTGCCACTATTAATATAATATACTTATGAATGAAAGTTTCAAATGTTAAGACAAAAGATATAAAGAGATACATAATTTTCCAAATTTCCATTAGGGACTATGTGAGTAGAAAAGAAACCCATTGATCCTAATAAAGTCTCTGTTTTATACATAAGAGTGTAAATGACAGGTGCATGGTTCCAGACCTAGCTGACTGTGGTACTTCAGGAAGAAGCTAAGGCTGCAGTCATCCAAGAGCTCCTTCTACTCACAGATTCTGTTCTCCATAAATTTGATTCTGTGCACTTTTTTTTTTTTTGGAGAGGTTTTTGCTATAGGGCATGTGCGCTCCCCAGAAAGACAGAGAGAGACAGAGAGAAAGAAAGCGAGAAATCACCCCCTGGGTGCATCCCTTCTCCTCCATTCTCCTCTCAGGATCTTGGGCACATACACACACGCGCCCAGCATGAGTTTAAGCCACCAGGTCCAGGACTCAAACCACGGTCGACTACAAGAGAGTCCAGGGACATAGACATAGCCATTATGCCAACTGCTAGTCCCAATTCTATGCACTTTTAACATGGTGTGTAAACACTTTGTGTAGACAAGAATCCATTAATACCCTATAATTTATCTATGGCACAAGTTAGACTTTTATATCATGGATTTAAATAGACAAGCCTGTATTTGGTAATATAGGCAGTATTCTATTTTAAGCGAGATGAAGTATATCATGCTATTGATTATTACACTGATATAGACTTACAGTTGTAGAAGAAGCTTGAAAGGTCATCTAGTCAGAAAAATACAGAAGAATAAGCTACGGCACAGTGAATTACCCCCAAATAGCTTTCTGGAAATTCCAAATCATTTGAGACATTAAAGATATGAATTATGTGACTAGTCATAAATATTTTTTAATCTCTTAAAAAGGATCCTTTAAGAAACTTCAAAATAAATTAATGAGATCCAATAATTTAAAACTCAAGTGCTGTTATTTCTACAAGATCTTGGATTATATGTTCATTTGTTCATTGGAAGAAAAATCACATTTTCATTTCTTATATTTTATTTATATTAAAGAGAGTACTTCAATATTAATTCAAATATCTATCCATTAAATGCAAAAATGTTAATGCAATATTAAAAATGAAATTTAAATGAAAGCAAGGGAATATCACATTAAGGTTCCCATGGCAACTCGTACTATGCTTTTCAGATTCTGCATTGTAATTTGGTCATTTATTACAGGCTCATATAAAATATAATTTTGCAAATATTTAAACATGCATAGGTTAATGCATATCAATTCAAAATTTCAGATGCAATGTGATATAATACTTAAGCCAAGAATACTCTAAATATTAGCCCATATTCTTAATTTAGACATATCCACATAAAGCAGAAGGAAACTTCCTAAATTTTGAATGATTTGTTAGCAGTCACATGAATCCTACCAGTCTGCAGTTCCCACTATAGCTGGTATCTGAGCCCATGTTACTGAAATACTAATGCAAGTATGGCCAAGTGACTCTCAGTTTAGGAAGAATTTCACATTATAAATTACAAGTTTTGCCGACTAGGAAAAATGTATATTCATCAGTTGACAAAAGTTTAAAGTCCAAGTATTGACTTATGCAGATCAAATAGTCTTACCAAAGCCCTACCTTCATTATTAGCCCTGCTTTGTATTACAGCCTAGAGTAGTACATATTTCGATTTTGAAACTCAAAAATGTAAACATCCTTTCACCAGCAATGTATCTTTATTTATCTAAAGAAAATAACTGGACTACTACCAAACTATGTGTACAAGGATTTAGAGAAATATATAACAATCTAAATGTGCATCAGGAGGGGCAGGTTAAGACAATTACCACATGCAAAGCTTGGGAAAAAAACAGAGCAAGACAGAAAGTAAAAACACAATCTGGAAAACAACGGTGCACCAGGATAGAGCTGTCGGACTCATATACTCCAGAGTTAGTGCTGGAAACCGCTGCCTGGTGCCATGACAGCTGACATGTTTCTGAATTTTTCAAATCAGCATTATGTGTATAAAACATAAATAAGTATTGCCTGTGTCAAGACATTGATTCCTCCACTCAGGACAGGAGTATAAACTGGTATAAACCTTCCTGAGATGTTTGGTAACATGAAAAAGTTGCAGCAAAACTTCTATAATTCTACTTTATAAAAATAACCACGGGGCTGACTCAGTGGTCCAGCAGTAATGCATTAAGTGAAGCTAGATCCATGTAGATTGTGGGATTGGTTCCCTGGTCAACATATAAACACAAGTAGTTTATTTTGGGGTGATGAAAATGTTCTAAAGTTAAATGACTGCACAACTCTGAATGTGCTGAAAACACCAAATGGTATACTTTAAATGGGTGAATTTTATGGTATGTGAATTATCTGGATAAAGCTATCCAAAGAGGTATTCTGTATTACCCTAAAAGAAAATCCAACATTATGTTTCTAAGATTTATTTATCTAACGTTTATGCATTTTGCAGTAGAGCATTTTTTCTTTTCTAATGATAGAGGGCATGCAAGCTAGCATGCCTATACACATAGGAGAAAGACAAAGAAGGGCTTTCACTTGGGTGTCATAATGCTGGGATCCCCTTTTCCTGGCCTCCCAGCCCCTGAAGGTCTTGGACATCTGGAATGTTTTCAGGCCAAGTCAGGGCTCCAAAAGTATGGCTGCCCATGTGGCTGTCAGGACTGGATTTCAGCCTAAGTCGTTAAGGACTGTGCCACCAGGCTGGGCGGACATCTTTTTATCTTTTTTTTTGGAGGGTTTTTTGCTATAGGGCACATGCGCTCACCAGACAGAGAGAGACAGAGAGACAGAAAATGAGACCCCCCCCCATAGAGACAGAAAGCGAGAAATCACCCCCCAGGGGTGATGGCCACGCTGCAATCCCTTCTCCTCCACTCTCCTCTTGGGATCTTGGGCATGCACGCATACGTGCCCGGCATGAGTTTAAGCCACCAGGTCTGGGACTCAAACCACGGTCGACTACATGGGAGTGCAGTGACATAGCCTTTATGCCAACTGCTGGTCCCATGGGCGGACATCTTTATAATATTGAGTCTGGCATGAATTATGCAACCTCTCTCCATTTATTTAGATGTTCTTGAAAGCTTCTTTCTACATAGTTTTGTAACTTTATCTAGAAAGTGTTGCATATTTTTGTTAGATTTCTAGGAAATTTATTATTTTTGGTTGATTGAAAACTGGAAGTCGGCAGGTAGCATAGTGGTTAAAGTACTGGACTCCCACACGGCCAACTGTGGTTCAAGTTCCAGACCTAGTGGCCTGCTTTCTCACTCTCTCTCTCTGGTGAGTACACGTGCAAACTTAACATAATAATAAATCAAGTAATTTTTAAAAATTTAAATAATTTTTAAAAGAGATACTTGTAGGGGCCAGCAGGTGGCGTGTTGTTTAAGGCACCGGAATTCCCACATGGCCAACTGTGGTTCAAGTCTTAGACCTAGTGGCTTCCTTTCTCACTCTCCCTCTCTCTCTCTGTCTTCCTCTGGCAAAACTCATGTGAAATAAATAAATAAATAAATAAATAATTTTTAAAAATTGTTTATTTTCAAATCTTATTTTCTAATTCTGTTGCTGGTATTTGGGAAAAATTAAATGTTAATATTTTAACTCACAAATTTACTAAACTCGGAATTCTAACAATCCGTAAATGACTTGGGGTTTCCGCACACACAATCACGCAGTCTTCGGTGGCAGTTGTCCCTTCACATGCCCTTTATTCACCCTCACCTTCTGTGCTGGCACTTTCAGGACAATGTTGAATACAGCTGATGACAGCAAGGACTCTTGTCTCGTCTTTTATTTTAAATGAGACATTTCCAGTATTTCACTATTAAGTAATGTTTACTGTGGGATTTTTGTCTATATTCTTTATCAGTTCCAGGAAATTATCTTCTACTTCATGATATGAATTATCATGAAAAGATGTTGACTTTTATTAAAAGTGTTCCTGTATCAACTGATATTTATTCTCTGTGTAAAACTTACATTGACTTGTTATCAGGAAGGTATTAAATTCTATCAATTATTTTTTTGCCTTGTTTGATATGATCTTAACTTCTCCCCCTTTAATGCAATTTATGTAGCAAATTATATTAATTGATTTTCTAATGCTAAACTAATCTCGTGTTCTTAGGATAAATCTAATTTGGTATCCTATTTACATTTTGAATTATGTTTGCTAAGTTTTACTTTTTTTAATTTGCTAGAGGGTGTGTGCACTCACCAGAGAGAAAGAGAAAGAGAAAGTGAGAAAGTACCTTCCCCATGGAGCAGTCACACCACATCCCCTCTCCTTCATTTCTGCTTTTGGGATTTGGGACTGGCATGTTTTATAAGCTACGAAGTCTGGGACTTAAAACATGCACTCGGCCATGTGGGGCCCACCATCCTGACTACCATACCACCTGCTGGCTGGTCCCCGCTTACTTAGATTTTATTTAGTATTTCTGCATACATGTTCATAAGAAAAATGGGCTTGACGCTGGCTCCACAGTGGATCCCACACTGTGACCACGGTCCACATCTCTGCCTAGTCAGCCTAAAACACGGAGGTCACATGTGTATGTATCAAAAATAAAGAGGGAAAAAACGTAAGGAAAAAAAAAAGTTAAAGAATATATTTTTTCAAAATAGATTGGCTGGTGGGACCAGCAGATGGTGTAATGGTTATGTCGCTTGCCTCCCACATAGTTAACTGCAGTTCGAGTCTTGGACAGGCAGCTTAAAACTCATGCTGGGCACGTGTGTGCACACCCCAAATCCCAAGAGAATGGAGAAGGGATTGCACCGTGTCCATCCCCCTGGGGGGGTGCTCTCTTAAAAAAAAAAAAAAAGATTGGCTGGTAATTTTCCTTGGTATCAAAGTTTTGGTAACCTGATAAAATTAGAATCTGAACTTTTTTCCCTGGTCTCTGAAAGAATTCATATAAAATTGGTACTATTTTCTTTAAATGTTTGGCAGAACTCTTTGGTACAGCTATCACAGCCAGGAGTTTTCCTGAATCTTCTATTTCTAATTTAATAGTTACAGGCTATGCAGGTCTTAAAAATGTCTTCTTGTGAGCCAGCAGGTGACGTAGTGGTTTTGTTGCTGGATTCTCACATGACGAATGTGATTTGAGTCTCTGACCTGTGGCTGGAAACTCATGCAAGGTGCGTGTGCATGCATGCCCCAAATCCTGAGAATGGAGAAGGGCTTGCGGTGTGGCCATCCCTCAGGGGGCGGGGGAGGGGATGATTTCTGACTTCCCCTCTCTCCACCTCTCCTGAGAGCACTAGCCTTAGGGCTAAAATCTTACAAAAAAAAAAAAAAAAAAAAAGTCTTCTTGAGCTAGTTTTGTTCTTTAAGGTTATTTATTGCCATAGGATGTGTACATTTGCTGGAGAGAGACAGAGAGGGAAAGTGAGAAATCAGCCCCTGGGGAGCTTGGTCACGCCCGCACACGCGCCCAGCGTGAGTTTTAAGCCACCGGGTCCGGGACTCAAACCGCAGTCGACTACATGGGAGTCCAGCAACATAGCCATTACGCTAACTGCTGGCCCCTGGTATATTTTTTTTCAACTTTAGGTTTTTAGTTTATGTATTTTTGCTTTATGTGCATTCCTTTAAAAAGCATACAGCAGGAGGTAAGCAGGTGGTGTGGTGGTTGAAGGATTGGACTCCCACACTGAGTGAGCCTGGTGGTTTGCTTTCTCACCCTCCCCCACTTTCTCTCTCTGGTGAGTGTGTGTGCCCTATAGCAAATTAAATAATAAATAAAATTAAATTCTTTGTAAAAAAGCAAATAGATTGTTAACATTTTAATGACCCAAGATTTTTGCAGACAAATTCAATCCATTTATAATTGGACTTAGTTCTACCACAGGGATAGGGATATATGATAAACATTGTGAGATTTGTAATCATTCACTTACAATATTCCTTTGGTCCTACCCAGCATCCCTGGTGCATGCGTGCTAGCTGTGTAACTTAGGTTGTGCCATTTCTATCTCTTTCTCTTTAAGCTTGATTCTTTTTATAAATGTTAAAATTTCTATGGGATTCACAAAGTCCAATTAGTATAACTTTAAGTTTAAAGGAATTTTTTATTAACCGGTATTTTTAATTCCTTCCAACATGTCAGATAACAAATCTTTTAAAGATAACTAAGTCTTTGGTCTGACACATTAATATATAATTGATAATTTAAGTTAATATAAAAGTTCATTATTTTTTAATCACGCTCCTTAAGAATGTTATAAATCTGTGAATAACAGTCCATTAAATTAACACTTCATTTATACAAAAAAGAAATGGAAATTTCTATCATATTCAAGGCTAGAGTTCTGCTAAGGTTGTTGAGTTTTTCATATATACTTGTCACTCATGCACACATACCTCAGCAGACTAGAGCTTGAGAGGGAAGGTAACTGAACTTTCCTTTCTTTTTTCAGGAGCGGAAAGTAGTGGCACCCTAGAGCAAGCAAGATTCTTAATTGTACTGATCATACTCTGATGAGGGGAAGAAACTAACATAATCCTTTGACTTACAAATATTTATAAGGCATTTATGTGTAACATGTAATGCATAAAACATACACGAATATAAAAATGGAAAGATGAACGACAGATAAAATGTTTAAAAATTGTGTTAATGGTAAAAATAACATTAATTTGTGAGAGCATAGAGGTGTGTGGGCGTGAATGGTACAGTAGTTGATCCAACGTGATCTGACAGCCAGTCATGTTGCCATCACAATACATCTCAGTGTGGCTGGAGAGCCAGGGCTACAGAGGGCTGTGAGTTTGATGACTTTGTATTGTCTCCTCTAGCCCCTGACAACAACAAGGATTCCTCAGCTATGAGGACAATGATCCCAGGTGGACCCAGGAGAGAATGGGAAGTGAAAGGGAAAAGAGAGAGGCCTGTGTTAATTGCTCTAAGTGAGAATCCATCCTCTGAGGCTACTCTGAGAAATACAGCAGTGTCCTATCACAGAGGGCAAGGGGGCTGGGGTATATGTATACCAAATACTGTCCCTCACTGGTTAAGGATTGCACATCATACCCCAGGCAGCACAGCAGTCTCTGACATCCAGAAGGTACCCTCAGAAGCCCTGGGTTTGGTGGGTTAGCCAGAGTAGGCCAAGAGCACATGGGTGGGGCACAGACAGTATATGCCTTATCAGTTATGCCTGCATTATGAAGACTATTATCCTTTTTTAAAAATATTTAATTTTATTATTTCAAATTTTCTATAGGGCACGTGCACTCACCACAGAGAGACAGACTCAGAGGGAGGGAAAGTGAGAAAGTAAGCCACCAGATCCTAGACTCATGGTTGGCCATGAGGGAGTCCAACACCCCAACCTCCACGCCACCTCACGGCCCCAAGACTATTATCTTCCATCTTAATTTCTTTGAAGGATTTTTTTAAGCCCTTAAAAAAAATCTTTGTCAGATAAGTGAATTTATAATTAAATGGGTTTAACTAAATAGTTAACATATAAATTAATAAGCTCATGAGAATGACTGTTAATCCTGTCTACTTTTCCCAGAGTAAAATCCAGATATGTCAATGTCACATTGACATATGACATTCTGACATAAAAATTGAAGGAAACCTCCAGGGTCAAGAGTACCAAATACTGATATAACTTAATCTTTTCTTGGATTAAAATGTATAAATAGAATTTCTAAAAATGTCTTCCTCTACCACAATACATTATCTTGTATTCCCCTTCAGGTGTATACTTCTCATTTTGGCCATCACTGAGTGGACAGAAACTCATCCAGCTCTCTAATGGAAATGACGCAATTGATCCTAGGGTATGTCTGACTATACTAAATAGGTAAGAAAATACTACTAACTTACAGTTGTAATATATCTGTTTATCATTTAATAAGGTGGAACAGCATTTCAAAACAAATTGCACAGAATTCCTTGAATGGGCATCTTATTTCCCTGTGTTTATTAAAAAAGTATATGTGGGGGTCAGGTGATGGCAAACAGGTAATACACTGTTCTGCAATGCTGGCCCCATTGGAAGGTTCCAGATTTAGGTCTGGAGACCTCTCTGAACATGCTGGGCACTGAGGTACCCGTGATCTGGGGCTGGCTGGAGCTAGGGGTAAATCACAGCATGAAGACCCTGTTGAGGGACCAGCAGATGGCGTAATAGTTACAGCACTAGACTCTCGCATAGTTGACAGCAGACTGGGTCCCGGACTGGGCAACTTTAATTCATGCTGGGCACATATGCATACGTGCCCAATATCCCAAGAGGAGAATGGAGGAGAAGGGACTGTGGTGTGGCCATCTTCCCTGGGGGTGATTTCTCGCTTTCTGTCTCTGTCACATGCCCTATAGCAAAAATCTCTCATATATATAAAAAAAGGATCCTTTTGAGGGTGCTTATAGCTGTTTCTCTCTCTCTTGCTCATGAAAGAAATTAAAAAAAAAAAAAAACAGAAAAAAAAAAAAAAAAAAAAACAGAAAAAAAAAAAAAAAAAAAAACAGAAAAAAAAAAAAAAAAAAAAACAGAAACAAAAACAAAAAACAAAGAAAGCACATTAAAAAGAAAATAACCCAACCATAATGAACTTCATCTTGGAATTCAGTGTACCTCAGATCAAATTCTCTAGCATTCCAGTTTTAGGTGTTGAAAGATGGGTAGGAGGAACTCCTTGTTATTGTCCCTTATACAGAAATAACAGCCCTACAGAACCACTTTCCAAAGTCGTGGCTTCCTAAAAGAGTTATGTAAGAAAGAATAGTAGTGCATTTGGGGGCCAGCTATGTAGCCTAGTGGTTAATGGACCTGGATTGCACATGGCTGACCAAGATTTGAATCTCAGCCTTGGTGGCTTGAAAAACATACCAGGCATATGTACATATGCACCTGCCCCAAATCCTGACAGGATGGAGAAATGGAGAAGAAACTGTAGTGTGACCACATCACACTAAGGGGATACTTTATCTCCTTTTCTGTCTCTCTGGCAAGTGCATACATGCTCTGGCAATTAAAAAACAATGCACTTGAATTTATCTGAACAAATAACTATTAATACTCAAATGAATTTCTAAAGTGTGACACAAACTTATAAAAGCCCATTTTATTTAGGACGAAATATGTACATTATTTATTTAGTTCTAAAACAAACCTAATACAAAGTTTAATGGTTTATATCACTGCTTAATCTTAAATGGTCTAGAAACAAAACAGTCTAAAGTTTTACTGTACTAGTTTAAGTAATCCATTCTGTGAAAAAATATTGCTATGTTAATTTCCCTGGAGTTTAAAGTTTTAGATTCAAATTGCTTATATATAAAAACCTTTTTGAAGTTCATATAATATCTTACAAAAGATTATTTTATGATACATTAACAAAACTCAACTCCACTTTCTCCAATAATAAACAAATGTTTTTTTAAACTGTTACTTTTTAAATGACGTGAAACCACTGAAAATTGAGTGCTGCCTTTAGAATCATCTTGCTTAGAGAAGAATATTCTATGCTTTACCACTTGTTGCCATGTCTTACAGAGATAGGGTCTGTAGTCTATGTCGGCATCACGTTTACAAGCAGAAGGCGGCTCTTCTGGTAAGTTTGAGGTTTTCTGCATTATACTTTGTGTTGTTGCAAAGAGAACCAAGCGGTACTCATTCACAAGTTTCTCTAAGAACTGAGAACATTTTTTCAGAGTAGACTCCTGCAGGTTAACACTTTCTCCTCCATTGGCCCGGTCTATCCAGTAAAAAGCAGACAGGCTATCCAAAATCAGAAGACAGAGGGATGGGTGACTACAGAACATAGTTTCCAGTGAATAGAGTGTGAGGAGCAACTGGGTGCTACTACTGCAGTATACCAGAAAAAGTCTTCCAAGGCAGAACTTGATTATTTCTTCGGAGCTTTGAGATAGTCTATGTTCAAGAATGGTAACAAGTCGGAGCATATCAAAGTGGTAATCAGTGTCAATAAACAGGACTTCAACTTCCAGTCCACCTTCTGATTTTGGAAGTATACATCGTGCTATTAAATGATAGAGCATTTCTGTTTTTCCAGTTCCTTCTGGACCATGAAATTCAAGAATATCACCTGTGTAAAATTTAAAAATGTCAGTCAAAATGTCGCAGCACAATGGTAGGCTACAAAATGAAAAGTTTGGCAAAAAGTTTAAAAGGGCATTAGAATGTGAAAGAAAATCTAAATCCATTTGTCAAAATAGATTTGTATAAGCAAATACTAATCATTAAATATCACCTCTAAGAAAGCAGATGGCTATTAATTAGCATCAAGGAAATTTAAAACAGTCCAGTGATGGGTTGAAAGGAGCCTGGGGAATCTCTGAGGATGAGCGCATACGTACTCACACTTGGAGTGGTGAGTTAGAGTCAGGAACTCCACGCACACATTCCCACGTGGAGTGGTGAGTTGGAGAGTCGGGGATTCGTGCACACACTCCCACGTGGAGTGGTGACTTAAAGAGTCAGGGACTTGCGCACGCACTCCCACGTGGAGTGCTGAGTTGGAGAGTCGGGGGCTCTACATACTTTAGGAACAAAGTGCAGCAAACTTGGCTCCTGCCTTTCAGAAGCTACTGATTCCTGTGGTAGAAGCCATTTCTGGTAGTTGATGATACCATATCCATTTTAGTTTATTCCATGTCGGTCTCTAATACCAATCCCCATCACCATTCCTACAAGAACACTATGAACCTTGTCTACATGGAAAATTAAATCCAGTTCATAGACATTTTCAAAACACTTGTCTAATGTTTCCACGAACACATGAACGCAACCTAAAACACTAAGTTTACTTTCTGAAGAATCCACATAGAAGACAAAACATAGCACTGCATAATGTCTGTAAATTGGTTTGTTGCCAGATCCTTCAATTAATAATCCTCCTTCTAGGAAATAATAAATATTTTCATCTCTCTTAGATACCAAATGGAAAGTCTCCCTGATGCCTTGCTGTTGTGTATCTTTACTATAGAGCTGGGAGAGCCAGCTTTCCTTAGCGGTTGAAGATGAGGATCATCCTGAACTTGGCTGGGGCAGGCTAACTCAACTGAGTGACTGATAGCGCTGAGGCAGGGGTGGGCCCACAATCCTCACTTCTAGATCTCCTTGACAATCCTTCCCCACCCACCCACCCCTCCCCCATGCACCAGACACATCCATCGTAAAAATTATTCTTAGGGGCCAGTTGGTGGCATGGTGGTTAAAGTGCTAGACTCCCACATGACCAACTACAGCTCTAGCCCCAGACCTGATGGCTTGAAAATCACACTGGGTACATATGTTTGCATGCCCAAAATTCCAAGAGGAGTGTAGACAGAGCTTGAGAAAGGACAGTGGGACGGCCAATCCCCGATGGGAGCGGTGACTTCTTTCTTTCTGTGTCTCTCCAGCGAGCGCATACACCATACAGAAAAAAAAAAAATATTATTACTATTATTAAATTTTTTCTTAGTCTCCTACACAAGGCAGGGTTACCAAGTAATGTAGTTGTGGCCAGTGAGATGCAGGTGGATATCTGTTGGAGATTTTTAAGTTTTGCTTTCCTATTCAGGTGATATTCTGCCCCATACTCTCCTCTAAAGGTGAGGTAGCCATACGGAGGCAGTGAGGACACAAGTGAGGACACCCTAAGGATGGTGGCGCAGGAAGACAGAAGGTACATAGGGTCTTGGCAACATCGTGCAGCCCTGTGCCAACTGTACACAGCCTGCCTCTCTACCACTTACAATGTGAAGGAAATAAGCTGAATCGGTGAGCCAGTAAATAGGACTTCGGTTACACACAGTTGAAAGCTATCCCTAATCAGGGTTTCCCAATGTAACTGACATGAGTGGAACAATTCTTGATTTTGCAGTTCTTTAACTGCTAGAGAGGTAGAACGCACCCGCCATGCGGCATGGTCGCACTGCAATCTCTCCTTCATTTTTCCATCCTGTTAGGATTTTGGACATGCCTGCATGTATGCCCAACATATTTCCCAAGCTGCTGGACTGGAACTCAATCTGTAGTTGGTCATGGCCCAGAAGCTAGCCTCATTTTGTAGTTGCACACGTTGTAGATCTAAGAGTCCATGGCTAAGTGGTGATAGCATCATTCAAGTGTAAACACTCACACGCACTTCCAAAGGTCCTTCAGTTACTCTTGATGTTTAAATATCTTTTGAATCTGTGAAGAGCTGTATTATAAATTATTTTTATAGCACTATAACTCTGTACTTTCAAGATTTCAAATCTCCTTTTCTTTTTTTTTTTTCTTCCAATCTCTTTCTAAATAGGTTCTAGTTCTTTTTCATTGAGGATAGCACATGTTAAATAAAATAGCCCCTGAAGACATTATCCTGCATCCAGAGCTTTTTTCTTTAGGGTTTTTGCCATAGGTTATGTGCACTCAGTGGAGAGAGACATGGTGAAGAGGAAACTGAGAAACTATCCCCGGGGAAGGTGGCCATACCACAATTCCTTCTTCTGGGTTTTGGGCCTACACGCACTCTGCATTATTCTCAAGTCGCCAGGTGTAGGACTAAAACTGTGGTAGGCCGTGTGGAAGTCCAGCATCTTAACCACCACACCACTTGCTTGTATGCTTCATGAACTTGTAACAATCCACTTTAAACTATAGTATTCCAATTTTCTCTAGTTTGTCGTTACAGACTGAGCACACCCAATCTGACCATTCAAAACCCTCCAAAAACTAAAACTTTGGAGCAATGACATGATACCAAGTAGAAGATTTCACAATTGACCTTATGTGATGGACTGCATACTGTCACTAATATTGTATAAAATCACCTTCAAGATATGTGTATAAGTTGTTTATGAAACAAATTAATTTCATGTTTAGACTTGGGTTCCATTCCCAAAAAATTTCACAATGTATATGGGCAAATATTCCACAATCTGAAATCTGAACTATTTCTAGTCCTAAGCATTTGAGATATAGGATATTCAACCTGTAATATTTTATAGCTGACCTACCTAGTTGTAAACACTGTGTTAAAAACAGATTCTTAGGTCCTGACAAAAATAAGTTTATTTAAGAATTCATTTACTGAGCCAGCAGGTGGTGTGGAGGTCAAGGTGGCTAGATACTACACGGCCAACCATGTAATCCTGATATAGCTCCTTGAATAATACCCTAGGTGCATGCACATGTGTGACCAAAATCCCAAGAGGAGAATGGAGAAGGGATTGTGGTGTGGCCATATCTCCTGGGGGTTGATTTCTCACTTTCTCTCTCTATCACTGTCTATCTTCAGCAAGTGTACATGCTCTATAGCAAGCCAAAAAGTTAATTTACTTTATTTTCTATTACTACTAAGAAACCATTGTATGTTGGAACCTTCCAAAATACCATATTTTATAAAACCTCAGCTAATTTCCACTATCATCTTAAATAAAACTTGTAATTTTAAGAATTGCATTTCAAAAAATTTTACAAAAAGATTATAGCTTCAATAAGTAAAACTATTTTCATATCAACATTTATGGATATTCTTATTAGAAGTTAACATAGTGACTAAAACTGTATTCAATCCAGATGTTCAGTTTATCCTTTGCTATTACTAAGAAGCTAAAATGAAACCTACTCCTCAATTCCCATGAAAATCTTTTACTATCCTATGTTACATAAACAGAATAAACTACCAAAGAAACATTAACACAGAACCAGTATTAACAGTTATGCAAGAAAGCTGAAGTGTTTAGGAAAGTCTATCTAAAAGTGGCTTGTAGGACACCATGGAGTACACAGAAGCACCAGCCGGGGAACCAATAAGCAAAATGCACCTTATCCTCCCTCTCTCTCCTTCCCCCCAGAGAGCAGCCAGAAGAGGCTGCACAGCAACTATTAACCTTTCTAGAGTATTTTAATTCTAAAAAGGAATTTCTCATACAAATCTCACAGGATCCTAAGAGCACTCTGAGGTTGGAAACATAAACTTTACCATTGCATTTATCTGCCTTTTTAGAAAAAACTTTAATTGCCAGAGAGCACATGCATTCACCAGAAACAGAGAGAAAGCACCCCACAATGGGGCATGGTCACAGCACAATGCCTTCTCATTTCCCCATCCTGTTGGGACTTGGGGCATGCATGCATGTGTACCTAGCATGTTTTTCAAGTCACTGGGGCTGGACTTAAAACTGTGGTGAACCATGTGGGACTTGGCTCCCTTAACTACAAGGCTATGGGGCTGGCCCTGTCATGCTATATAATCATTGTCTGTTTAGTTGATACTATTTTCTATCAGCTTCTTTAAAGGTTAGGACTTGAATACTGAATATTCTATCGCCAGCACAAAACACAGAATCTTTTGGATGTAGTTCAATCAGTGTGCTCTCTTAAAATCTTCTAAGAGAAATGTAAGTACCAACCGATGAGGGTTAAAGGGTTTAGAACACGGCATTGTGAAAGCAAGTAGGTACAGTAGGAAATCATAGGTGGGAAATGGCTTTTGTTAGCCAAGTCTGGCAGGTATGATAGCCCCAGACCAAGGACAGGCACAGGGACCAGCACAGGGTTAAGAGTAGAACAAACTGTCCAGGGCTGGGCCTGCCCACTCCAGCAACCAATTAGTGATGACGGTTCTGTCAGATCTCTAGTCCTAAAGAATAAACCTAAAACAGTGATTTAAAATTTTTTTCTCAGATAAGTTTGGGAATACTTGTACAAATCAAATTCATATGTGAAGTAAGGATGTATTTATTTACTTATTAATAAATAAATTAGAGGGCACATGTACTTGGAAAGAAAGACAGAGGGAGAGGAAGAAAGTATCCTCCCGGCACACCAGTAGGGCGTGTTCATTCATGCCATCAATCTCTTCTCCTCCATTTTTCCATCCATCTCATCAGGATTTGAGGTATGAGTACACACATGCCCAGCATGTTTTTCAAGTTGCCAGGGCCAGGATTTAAAATACGGTCAGCCATGTGAGATCTGACTCCTTCAACCACCAAGACATGGGGCTGGACCCATGAAGCAGGGATTTTTAAAGCAAAGTATTCTGAAAACAATTTAACTTTCAAAATGGCATATTCTGATGTATCTGTAGGCTTTACAAATAAAAGCATCCTGTAGCCACTAGAATTTAAGATTCCAGTAATAAGAGGCTGGGTTTAGCAATCTGGGAATAATCTAAGCAGAAATAATAAAAGTACAGAAGACTCTCCTGATAGGTGAATGTGGACCTGAGATTAAGAATAAAAGGCCCAGGGCTAGCAGCTGGCATAGTGCTTAAGGTGTTGGACTCACAAGGCTGACCACAGTTTGAGTCTGGGCTCAGTAGCTTGAAAATCACACCAGGCATGCATACATACGTGCTCAAAATCCCAATAGGAGAATGGAGAAGGGATTGTGGCATGGCCTTTCCCTCTGGGGGATGGAATGATTTCTCATTTTTTCCTCTATTTGTTTCTTTCTGGCAAGTACATGCACCCTATAACATAAACCTAATAAAATAAAAAAATAAGAGGCTCCAAACTCAATTCTTTCTTGAAATACACCCAAATTTGTAAGTCAGCTAAAGGTAGATAAAAACCCAGAAATTTAATAATAATAATAAATAAAAACAGGAGGAAAAAATACCATCAGACCAAAAAGTTTTTAAGAAAATGAATACTAGTAAGTAACGATTCAGGTTGAGTATCACTTATACAAAATGACTGGGACCAGAAATGCTTTAGGTTTCAGATTCTTTTTTCAGATTCTGTAATATCTGCATATTCAAAATGAGACATCTTGGAGATGAAACTCAAATCTAAACACAAAACTCACTTATACTTCTATACCTTATACACATAGCCTGAAGTAATCTTATACACTATTTTAAATTATTAAAAAAAAAAAACTTTTGGCATCACCATCATTCCCAACTCCATATTTATATGCTACTGACTAGCAATTTTTTCTTATACTTATTCACACCAAGAACTTAGCAGTAAAAAATATGACATATCATTAACGCAGTGAAAAATAGTGTGTTCAGGAAGCAGCATCCGCTGTTAAACCACAACACGGCAGGCTCTCAGCCTCTACCTACAATGCTGTGTTGATTAAAAGGTTACTGTGCATCATGTTTTTAAGGGGAGAAGAAACATCAGAAGCAGCTGAGGAACCAGGAAATGGGTCCTCCAGGGATGGGGAGGAATTCTGCTGAGCAGCTTTTTAAAAATGTTTTCCCCAAAGTTATCTGCCTCATTAACAACGATTGCTGTCTTAGAAGTTGCTCTTTGATGTTACGAACATGATTTCTTGTTCTGTCATGAATCCACCTGCAGCTCCTGTCCTTGAATAAGCCCATTCCACATTTCACCCTATGGTCTGCAATGTTAACACCACCATCTTTATCCTCACTATTTTCACCATCAGTCAATGAATAAACTATTCTGGACCAGCAGGTAGTATGGTGGTTAAGGTCCTGGATCCCACATAGCCAATTTCACTGTTCCAAGTCCTTGACCCTGCAGCTTGAAAAACACACCAGGCTCATATTCACAGGTGCCCCAAATCCTGAGAGGAACATGGATAAGGGATTGCAACATGGCCAAAGGGCAAGCAGCACATGCTCCCTACAGCAAAACTAACAAAAAACCACTTTTTTTTCAATAATCATATTCACTCTAGCTTACTGACTGTTTATTTTGCACAATCAAAATCTTTTAGTTTTATGCACTGTTTTTCTATCTTTCATTAGCTTTTGTCCATCACTTTCAGCATAAAACTTCGACAGTTTATTCTTCTGTTTCTTCAGGTCACTTGCAAGGAAATTTCAAAAAGTATGGGGGAAATGGTCCAACAGAAATCAAAATCCACATGGTTTTTTCATAATCCATGAACATTTTCAAAGACCCCACATACAGTGGTTGTTCCAATACATACTGTTCAGCAAGATGTTTCACACACTGTTGTCCAGTTTCTCCAGCAGCTTGACCTTCTGTGCTATAGATAAAACATAAATGCTTCCTCTTTTTCTTATCACTGTTTTCCACGGGGACATCTGCAGGCCTTTCTGACATTTCCAACAGTATCTTTACACCACAGGCAAAGAATAAGCAAAACAACAGTGAGTAATGCATACAGGGCTTGGGCCCATGTGAGGCATCAACCTGCATACCTGTGCACATGTCATTTATCACTCTTTGTGGGTGTGCTCGTGTTAGGGAATCTGGGCATGATGGAAAAGACCTATCACAGCTGAAGGGGGCAGGAAAGGTCTCTTCTCTTTGCATTCACTGAATACACTGTGTCATGTGCCTGTGCTTTGACATTAGGTCACATGAGATTAGGTGTGGAATTTTCCACTTGTGTGAAGTTCTGTCAGTACTAAAAATATTTTGGATTTTGAAACATTTCAGATTTTGGATTTGGAATACTCAACTTAGAAATACACAGAAGGGACCAGCAGATGGTGTGGTGGTTAAGGCACTGGACACACCCACATGGCCAACTGTGGTTCGAGTCCCAGACCTGGTGGCTTGCATTCTCACTTTCCCTCTCTCTCTCTCTCTCTCTCTCTCTGGTCAAATTAAAATAAATAAATGAATAAATAAAATTAAATAAATAATTCTTAAAAAAAGAAATACACAGAAAACTTACATTTATTTAAAAAGAAAAAAAAAGGCAGGGAAAGGGTAGGGAAAAACTCACTGAATTGATCCAGAACAGTGACCTTAGAACAGTAAATATGTAGTGAGCAAAAGCACATTTATAACATAAATAACATTTTGTGAACCAAACTTTGAAAATTGAAATATTCAGAAGACAGAACGAAAAGACACTGCAGGATGTGTTCACTACTTTTAATTATTAGCAAGGAAAGGAATCACATTGCAGGAAGTGAGAGAATACATTAGTATTTAGAAAATGAATAGTATAGAGAATGGTTTATATCCATTATTTTAAATTAAAAATAAAAAAACAAACAAACAAAAAAACCCTCAGTAGTAGTTCCATGAGGCTGCAGGATCAAATAGATGTGATTTCAGATAAATGAAACAAATTCTGAGATGATGAAGAAGGGACTCTACAGGACCTGGTGGCTTGAAACTAACATCAGGTGTGTGTGCATGTGTGCTCACCCAAAATCCTGAGAAGAGAATGAAGAAGGGATTGTGATGTGGCCATCCCCTCTGGGGGATGATTTCTCACTTTCTGTCTGGCCCTCTCTCTCTCTCTCTCTCCTGTGAGCACACGCACCCTATAGCAAAAAATCTCTTTAAAAAAAAAAAAGAAAAGAAAATACTGAGTTAAGTATATAGTCGTGGGAATCCTTGGTTTGATATGAATTAAACTGAGGCAAAGCTGTTTAAGGTCAAATCCTGGGTTAAGTAATTATATGTAGATAACACTGTTCTCCTTTGACAGATTAATAGCAAGACAGGTGTAAAAAAGTCATTTACAGCAACTGGGGGAGTAAAATCTGCAAACTTGCAAATTATACATGAATATTATCACCAAGGTCTTTGAATTAAATTTTCTATAAAGATATCTAACTGAAATCAGTTTTACTGATTTTATAAGCACTTATTAATTGTTAACATCAAAAATCATAGTCAAACATGTTCTAGAGGGGGCAGAGTGCTTTAACTTCATTTGCAGTCACTATCTCATATGTTTCTGTGAGCTATTACGAAAAATAGCTCTCTTGTCCAGCTGAAGTACTGAATATGACAACTTGTAGTTAACAAAAAAAAAAAAAAGTCCCCATGGCTTGGCACTTGAAGAAATTAAACTAACTCAGAAAATCTGGACGATTTGGCCTTGACAGTTACTCTTACAAACAGAATGCTGTAAGGAGTTCGGGTAACAGATTGTCACAAAGAGTTTATGATTTTGAAGATCCTTCAAAATAAGGAAAAGAAAAAAAAGCCAAAAAATACATCATCTTAGTACCAACCTACAAATGATATAACACATGTTTAATTTTCAGATTACAATCATTACAGTACTGAAGAAGAAATGAATTGGTGCATGGTACTGAATAACTACTGTCCAAAATAGCATTAAAGGTATGTTTACAACATTAGAGGCTCCAATAAACCCCAGCTCTCTCTGCTTCAACTGAAGCTGTCCTGTAACAATTCCTCCTAAACTACGAAACAACCCTTACAATCCCAGTCTTATATCTGCTATTGCTCTAATAGGGTATTCATCTAACTAGTTTTATAGCTATAGAACCTGTAGTAGTTCTTTTTTTTTTTTTTTTAAGAGACCTTAGGCAGGAGGACTGTCATGTTGTGATTCTCTGCCTAATGCCACCCCGCTGGGATTACCAGGCCATGCCAGCAAGCCCAGCTCTTTTTTATACAGTCTCAATATGTTGCCCAGGCCAGCCCTGAACTTAGGATCCTCCCGACTCTCTGAGACTTATGACCACCATGTCCAGCCTTTAAGCTAGACTAGAATCTGAACTTAGCTTTCCAAGTGGTCCTGGCCTGCAGAGCATCATGTCTTATTTGAGCAGTGCATTACCACCACAGCTGAGCATCTAAGGTAGTTTTAGATAAACTTTTTTGTTAATGTCTAAATGTGATGATGTTTTTCAAAAAATTTTTTTTTTTTTTTTTTGGAGAGGTTTTTGCTATAGGGCGCGTGCGCTCGCCAGACAGAGACAGAGACAGAAAGCGAGAAATCACCCCCCAGGGGGGATGGTCACGTTGCAATCCCTTCTCCTCCATTCTCCTCTCGGGATCTTGGGCACGCACGCACACGCGCCCGGCGTGAGTTTTAAGCCACCGGGTCTGGGACGCGAACCGCGGTGGACTACGTGGGAGTCCAGCGACATAGCCATTACACTAACTGCTGGTTCCCTCAAAATTTCTTTAATGAAACAGCATAATGTAGAATTTCTGCCTCAAACCTGCTTAACTTTTTTTTTTTTTTTTTTGGGCGGTGTTTGTCAGA
>NW_006159763.1:1827575-1840018 GCF_000334495.1 Tupaia belangeri chinensis
TTGGAGAGGTTTTTGCTATAGGGCGCGTGCGCTCGCCAGACAGAGAGAGACAGAGAGACAGAAAGCCAGAAATCACCCCCCAGAGGGGATGACCACGCCGCAATCCCTTCTCCTCCATTCTCCTCTCAGGATCTTGGGTACGCACGCATCTGCACCCAGTGTGAGTTTAAGCCACCGGGTCCAGGACTTGAACCGCGGTCGACTACGTGGGAGTCCAGTGACATAGCCATTACGCTAACTGCTGGTCCCAACATATTTCTTTTTTGTACCAACTATTAATATAGTTTCATAAGGTGCACCTTAATATCTTTTCCTATAGAGAATATACAGTTTAGTTTTTTGTCTAATATCTGATCAAACTTTATCTTTTATTACTGATGGTTTAAAAATGGCTTTTTTTTTTTCTTTTTGCTAGCTGATCTGCTGTACAAGAAATATTAAAGGGACTCCAGGCTGAATGAAAGAACATTAGACAGTAACTTGAATCCAGATGAAGAAATGAAGAGCACAAGTAAATGTAACTACAAAGGTAAATCTAAAAGATGGTGTTTTATATTGTATTTTTTTTTCACCTATCTATTTATAAAATAACTGTATCTGGGCTAGCCCCATGGTGCAGTGTTTAGGTACTATACAGAAGCAGCCAGATCCCACATGGCCAACCAGGGTTTGAGTTCCAGCTCCAATAGTTTCACATGTGCATGCATGCCCAGAATCCTGATGGGATGGAAAACTCAGAGGAAGAAGGATTGTCACTTAACAGTGCCCTGTTGGGCATTGTCTGCACACATGAACATGTGCTCTCTTTTTTTTTTTTTAATTTATTTTATTGGAGAGGTTTTTGCTATAGGGCGCGTGCGCTCGCCAGACAGAGAGAGAGACAGAGAGAAAGAAAGCAGGAAATCACCCCCCGGGGGATGGCCACGCCGCAATCCCTTCTCCTCCATTCTCCTCTCGGGATCTTGGGCACACACGCACACATGCCTGGTGTGAGTTTAAGCCACCGGGTCTGGGACTCGAACTGCAGTCGACTACGTGGGAATCCGGTACACAGCCATTATGATAACTGCTGGTCCCAACATGTGCTCTCTTGCAAGTGCATGTGACCTCTAGCATTAAAAAACACTTCTATACTTAACAATTTTAATTCAGTAATAAGAAATGTGTTGGTGAATATGTAATGTATAAAGATGTGATTTGTAACCGCACAGGGCAAGGAGAAGAAATGGGGGTGTATAGTAGCAAAGTTTTTATAAACTACCAAAATGAAGGTGGAATTAATCCAAACTAGATTGTTATAAATTAAGATATTAATTGTAATCCCAGGACAATCACTTTAAAAAAATTTTTTAAAGATTTATTTTTTATTTATTATTTTTCTTCAATTCTGAACAGAGAGAGTGAGAAAACAAGCCTCCAGGTCTGGGACTCAAACTGCAGTAGACCATATGGGAATCCAGTGCCTCAACCACAACACCACCTGCCAGCCCCCCCAATTTTTTTTTTAAGGTTTTGCCATAGGGCAAATGCACTCAGGAGAGAAAGAGACACACACACACACAGTCAGAGGGAAAGTGAGAAATCACTGCTCGGGTGGATGGCGATGCTGCAATCACTTCTCCATTCTCATCCTTGGATTTGGGGCATGTGCGCGCGCGCGCACACACACACACACACACACACACACACACACCTGGCATGATTTTAGAGCCGCCAGGTCTGGGATGCAAACTACAGTTGACCCACATGGAAGTTCAGTGTCATAACCACTATGCCAGAAGAAAAAAAAATTTTTAAAGTGAAAACAATGACAAGGGAATTATTATAAAATGGTACACCAGAAAACTTCTACTTAACACAAAAGAAAATGGCAAAGAAGGACAAGAGAATCGGATGACATCAAAACAGCAAAATGAGTCATAAATTCTAAGTACATTAATGTAAATGGATAAAATAATCTAACCAAAAGGCAGAGACTGGCAGAATGAAATTTTAAAACTGTGATCCAACTATAGGCTATGTACAACAGAGACACTTTACAATCCAAGTCACAAATAGCTCCAAAGTAAAAGGAGAACTATATACTGTGCAAATGGTAACCAAAAGAGAACTGAAGTGACTATATTATTATCAGACAAAGAATTGTTATTAGAGTGAAAGGATTTTTTTAAAATTGTGGTTAAAACACAACATAAAATTGATCACCATAGCCATTTTAAGTGAACAGTTCAATCGTGTTAAGTGTATTTACATTGCTATTAAATAGACCTCCAAAACTTTTTCATCTTGTAAAATTGAAATCCTGTACCCATTATACAGCAACTCTATTTCTCCCGACTCTCCTCTGGCCCCTGGTAACTATTGTTCTTGTTTCTATCTCTATGAATTTAACTACTTCCTAATTAATTTTCTTAAATGTTTATTTATTTCTTCCATAAGAGAGACAGAGTGTGGGGAGGTGCTTCCCTAACATAGCCTTCATGATGCAATCCATCCTCAGCCAGCCTGGATCATGGACATGTATGTGGACCACTGTGTACAGACAGGGCCCATGACAAACCTGTGACCTCCCCATGTGAGTCCAGTTGTATTACCACTAAGCCAGTCTGGTCCCTGCATTTAGCTGCTTTAGGTACCTTGTTTAAGTGGAACCATGTAGTCTGACTTTTTGTATCTGGCTTATTTCACTTAGCATATTGTTCCCAAGGATCACACATGTTGTAACATGTAACAAGATTTCCTTTCTTTTGAAGGCTGAATAATATTCCATTATACATACATACCACATTTTGTTTATATATTCAAACATCAACAGGCATTCATGTTGCTTTTATCTGTTGACTGTTGTGAATAAAAATGTTATAAACATAAACATAAGTTTGCAAGAATCTGCTTTACATTCTTTTAGGTATACACCCAGATGTGGAATTATGGATCATATGCTATTTCTATTTTTAATTTTTTTGAGGAAGTACCATACTGTTTCCATAACAGTCTCACCATTTTACAATCTCACCAATAGTGTACATCCTTGCCAATGCTTATCATTTTATGTTTTGATATTAGTCATTCTAATGGGTGAAAGGTGGCAAAGAAAGTTATTACATAATAAATGAGTCAACCAGCAATTAAGACATAATAATTATAAATTTATATGTGCCCAATAATACACGAAGCCCCAAAATACTTGTAGCAAAATCTGACAGAACAAAGGGAGAAACAGACAATTAACAAACACAGAAGACTTGAATAACACCAAAAAAAAACCCTAAAAGTAAGAGAGATCCAACCACCGAAGAAGAGGATCTTCTATAAGTGTACATAAAATAGTCTTCGGAATAAATTGTAATTAGGCCATAAAACAAATCTCAATAAATTTAAAAAGACTGAAATCACAGAAGCATGTTCTCTAGTCAGAAAAGAATGAAAGCAGAAATCAGTAACAACAACAAAAAGCCACTGTTCTTCTTGACACTGGATTAATCAATAGCTTCTCAGATATGCTACCTAATCACGAGCAACAGAAGAAAAAATAAACCGAACTTCAACAAAATTAGTATTTTTTTTGTTTCAATGGACATCACCAAGACAGAAAAGAAAACCCACAAACTGAATGAAAATACCTGCAAAATCATATATTTGATAAAGGGCTTGTATTTGAAATATATAAAGGGCTTCCATAACTCAATAATAAAAAGACAAATAACCCTGTTTTTAAATCAGCAAAGGAGCTGACATTTCTCAAAAGATATACAAACTACCAATAATCACATGCATAGATGCACAGCATTATTATCCATCAAGGAAAAGTTTCAAAACCACAAGTACTGTATACTGACTGGGATGGCTATATAATCAAAAAGAAAGGCAGTAACAATTATTCCTAGGATGTGGGAAAATTGGAACCATTCTACACTGCAGTGCTGGTGGTAAGTAAAATGTGAAGCTACTTTGAAAAATAGATCAGCAGTTTCTCAAAGGTCAAAAGAAGAGTTTTCGTATATCCTAGCAATCTCTGCCCTACATATTACCCAAGAGAAGTGAAAATATCTATCCACAGAAAAACTTGTACACAGGACCAGCAGTTAGTGTAATGGCTATGTCGCTGAACTCCCATGTAGTCGACTGTGGTTCCAGTCCCAGACCCGGTGTCCTAAACTCATGCCGAGCCGAGTCGCGTGCATGTGTGCCCAAGATCCCAAGAAGAGAATGGAGGAGAAGGGATTGCGGTGTGGCCATCCCCCCTGGGGGGTGATTTCTCGCTTTCTGTCTCTCTGTCTCTCTCTTTCTGGCAAGTGCACACGTCCTATAGCAAAAACCTCTTAAAAAAAATTAAGAAAAACTTGTACACAAATAACCTGACAGCGTCGTTCCAAAAACATGGAAGCCACCCAGATGCCCATCAACTGATGAATGAACAAACAGAATGTAGTATACCCACACAATGAAATATCAGACAACTATAAGGAAGGAATTACTGGTACTTGTTACAATAAGATGTATCTTGAAAAGATTATACAAGGTGAAAGAAGCTGGTCACAGAAAAGACAAGATATCCGTACAGTTCCAGTAACATGAGATGTCCGGAAAGGTCAAAGCATATAGGTAGAAAGCAGAAGAGCAGCTGCCTGGGGCTGAGGGACATGGAGAGAATGCGGTGACTACTAATATGCATGAATTTCTTTGTGTGGTGATGAAAATGTTCTAAAATCAATTGGAATGATGTTTGCAACTGTGTGACAATATTATAAATCATTGAACTATACTTAGATGGGTGAATTATAGCTCCAAAAGCTGTTGAGTTTACCTTAAAACAAAAACAGCTCTCTCGGTCGCCTAGCGAACAGATCCGCCGCCAGGGGCCACGGGATCCGTGGGTAGAGGAAGGGCGTGGGCTCGGTGTTCCGTGAGCACGTGAAGCACCGCAAGGGCGCCCAGAGCCTGCGGGCCGTGGATCTCCCTGAGCCGCAGGGCTACATCAAGGGCATCGTGAAGGACATGATCCACAACTCGAGCGGTGCCGCGCCCCTTGCGAAGCTGGTCTTCCGGGACGCGGCCGAGGGCATCCACATGGGCCGAAAGTTCGTGCACTGCGGCAATAAGGCTCGGCTCAGCACTGGCAATGCCCTACCCGTGCACCATGCCTGAGGGCACGATCGTGCGCTGCTTGGAAGAGACGGGGGCGGGGGGAGGGGGGGGGCAGCCTGGGAACTATGCTGCCGTAGTCTCCCAAACCTGGAGACCAAGACGACCCGAGTGAAGCTACCTTCAGGCTCAAGGTCATCTCCTCTGCCAACAGAGCTGTGGTCGGTGTGGTGGCTGGAGGTGGGAGGGCTGACCAGCCTATCCTGAAAGCTGGCCGTGCCTACCATACGTATAAGGCAAAGAGGAACTGTTGGCCACATGTGCGGGTCGTGGCTATGAATCCCGTGGAACCTCCCTTTGGAGGCGACGACCACCAGCACATCGGCAAGCCCTGCACCATCCGCAGGGATGCTGGTGGCAAAGTGGGTTTTATCGCTGCCAGCGGCGACGGGCGTCTCTCCAACACCAAGACCGTCCAGGAGAAAGAAAACTAGGGCTGGGGGCTCAATAAGGTTTCTTCTTTTGTCAAAAAGCAAAAAAAAAAGAAAAAAAAAGAAACAAAAACAGAACCTAAGCATACTACCTCCTTTCTAAGTTTTCCCCACAGTATTAGTGATAGAAGAAGTAGGTACCTATTTACCCTGCTGTTGAAATATTAACAAATAGATACCTGAGGACTTCCAGTAATTCTGAAAATTTCTAAAGAATAAAAAATGAACTATAATAACCAAATGTCTACAAATATTGTATGTTAGGATGAGAGAGGGAGGTCAGGGTACATTAGGAAGGGTTACTGCAGGTGAGCCACACTCTCATGACACAGATGAGGAAGTGTTACCTGTTCTCCTTTTTAACTATACAAGTTAACCTATATACTTCTTGCTATATACACACACACACATATATACATATATATATACACACACATATATGTGAAAAAGAAACTTGTTTTACATATAAAACTTAATGGATAACACTATATTTATTTGAAGTTATCTTTTACCATGTACAGGTGACTCTTCATCAGCAAACAAATACGGTTCTATTTCTTTCAAGGAACTTCTACCTTCAAGTCGGGCAAGGAGCTTACAAAAGAAAAAAAACAGGAAATCTCATTATGTAAAAGATATAAAATCCTAGAAATCTACATTTTTACAATTTTCTGAAAGTCTCTAAGAAAGACTATGATTCTGAGGATTTACAGAAAAATATGAGCTAGTAAGTAATTTAGAAAAAGTATTGTATTCATTTATCCTTGCAATATTCAGGGCCAGCAAGTGGCATGATTAACATGGCTAGATCCCATATGTCTGATGGCATAGTTCAAGCCCTAGGTACGCAGCAGCTTGAAAAACAGGCCAGGCACGTGTCTGTGCATGTCTAAACCCCAAGAGGAGAATGGAGAAGGGATTAGTGTGGCCATCCTTCAGAGAATGAATTCTTCCTTTCTCTCTCTCTCTGGTGAGCATACACACCCTACAGCAAACTATATATTCATATCACTTGTTTATATACCAAATACTAATACTGACTATATAAAATGGAAGGAATGGGTAGTCTAGTTGAGGATATAGGGACAGACTTAATTCCAAAACATTTACCACCAAATCCGTATCTTTCTACTGTTATTTAAAAAAAATCAAGTTTATTTTCAAGGGAGGAAACCTATCAACCATTGAGCATATTCAAAACAATGTTTTACGATGCCAACAGGGAATTTTAATAAGTGCAGTGGCCAAGCATAGCAGCAGTCAATAGTACCTCCCAGAACCTGGAAACAGTGGATAATGTTAACAATTCAAACAAGTCACTTTGTTAGACAAGACTTTTCTGCCGTATGTATAAATTCAGTAATAATATAAGGGATTAATCAGGTTTTTTTAACCCAACATATTTCATAGCAACCAAAACTAACTTCCAATTTTTTATCCATCAGTTATTTTTAAATTCAAGGCATACTAGGACTTTTTAGAAAGTGAAAAGTATACCATTATTTAATTATGTGTAAATGAAGCCATGTGGTGGATAGTACCAAAATACTGTCAAAATCACGGACTATTTTCTAATAATTTCAGTGAGACATAGAAGTCCCATTGCTACTGTGCAAAGACAAGGTAAAAATGGATTGTTCTACTGTAAATTGTTTTCAAGTGCTTGTCTTCTCTAAATTGAGAACGTTGTGTTGAGGTTGTAACACTAATGAATTAAAATGTTGAAGGAGCTTAGTTCAGTGTCTTGGGATACTGAACACAATTCCTCCACCCCGTAGAACCCAAAGCAGATGAATGTGCACAAAAGGAAAGTGTCCAAGGCAGTGTTAAGTAGTGGCCTTATAGTCCCAAAAACACTCATAGGAAAAGAGGCTTGCTTAGTTGACTTTGTTAATAGAAAGCAAGCCAGAATAGCACCAATTGCTTAGCTTCCTACCCTGCTCCACTTCACCCCATTCTTCAAAGTAAAGTGAGCGAGGCAACCTTGCTTAGGCTCTCTAGACAGTCCAGGTAGGCACATGTTACATTCTGTTCTATGACCTTACCATGCCAGACTCCCATTTTCTGGCTGCTAGGCTTGTTCTGACTGCAAAAGTTATCTATGTGTGTAACCTGCAGGCCAAATCCGAATTTCACGCAAACAGGCGTGCTCATTTGTTCTGGTATTTCGGGCTGCCTTCATTTTAGAACAGAGGTGGGCTATGACTGGACAGCACCAAGGCCGAGTTTCTCCCTGACCTTCCCACTCTGCCTACTTCTCAGGGATTGCTTCCCAACATTCTCCCCTGCCCTTTTGTTCCAGCCAGGCCTGTACAGAACTGATTATGTTCCCCCATAGGCCACGCTCTTGATTAACACAGAATGCCTGCACTTGCCACCCTCGCTTTCAATATCATCCCCTCTTGCCTAGCCACTTGGTGTAGCCGACTCCTGAAGCTGGTCTTCCCCTCAGCGGGAAAGCATGCCCTCTCTGCAGGCACCGCAGGTCTTAACGCAGCCGACCTCACCAGCTCTTTCATGACTTAAGTTGTGTCTTCTGTGTCCCAGTCCTCTCTCTTAACTAGTGGTTGGCACACAAGAAGCGCTAGGCCTGTGGCTCAGTCCTTGCAGAGGGCATCAGCTGGGTGGGAAAGGAACTCCTGGATGGCAAGGGCTTCGAGCCACAAACAACGCCAGGTGGACTACAAGGATGAGGTGCAGCAGCCTCCTCAAACGCCGCCAGCTGGGGCAAAGCGTCTACACCGGCTTCTACGAGGAGTCTCCACCCTTCCCCTAGCTTCTCGGGCACGACTCGCCCCCTCGAGCTGTAGCTGCCTGGTGCCAGGATTTGGACCGTTCTCCTTGCAAGTAGAGAACTACCTTACACCATCCGGGCAAGTCCTGGGATCTACCGGAAGACTTCACTTCCGCTCCTGGGTAGGGTGATGGGCGACGGAGGACGCTAGCACCGCCGGCATCCAAGCAAACGCCCCTTCCCCACCCAGGGCGCCCCGGGGCCGGCCCGGCCCGGCCCAGCTGTTCCGGAGCCGATCCCGCCTGGCTGGCCGCCCGGGCCTTCCCCACCTTCCGGGGTCCCGCGGCTTCCTTTTGCCGCCCGCCTTCCTTGGGCCGCCAGCGGCCTTGCTCTCCTCTCCCTCGCTCCCACCCCGGCGGCCCTCACCTCGGTCCCAGACTCAGCCCTGTGGAAGTCACTGCACATAGCCCTGAAGGCTCGGCCACGAGGGACTCAACTTTCCCGCCACCTACGCCATTTACCGACGGCGCGGGCCACGCAGCCAGTTAAAAACCGGGCCCGGCGCGACGCGCGTGCGCACTGCGCCAGCCCCTCCCCCCGGGCCGGAAGCGTCGAGCATGCGCAGTAGGGCGGATGGGCCGGCCCCTCCCGCCTCGCGTTGCGTCACACTCGCGCGTCCGCCTCCGCGCTCTCTTCCGTCTCCTTGGAGACCGGGAGACCGGCCCCGCTTTTATTTTATTCTCCGTCGTAAACCACGGTTGTTTTTAATAGGTAGAAAACGAGCAGCATAGAGTTAATGTTTTTAACTATTAAAAACATATTTACTGAGCATAGGCGCTTTTGCCCATTCTTAGGTTAAAAGCCTCTGACTGGCTGTCAGCGTGGCTTGTGATTAAATCCAGAAAAGGAGCAGAAAGTATATTAAATTTAACGTAATTTTTTGTTAAGGTTTGTGCCGTAGGGCTCCTGCGCTCAGGAAAAAGAGAGGGGAAATGAGAGCTCACTCCCCGGCGGGATGGCCGCACCGTAATCCTTTCTCCCCTCGGGTTTGGGGCACACCGGCACACTCCCGGCGTGATTGTCAGGCCTCCAGGTCTCGGACTTGAACCGTGGCTGGCCCTGTGGGAGCCCGGTACCTTAACCACCACACCACCTGCTGGCCCCTAAATTTATTTATTTATTTATTTATTTATTTGAGAGGTTTTCACTAGCGTGTGCGCTCGTCTGGAAGACAAAGAGAAAGTGAGAAATCACCCCCCAGGGGGATGGCCACGTCACAAGTCACAATCCCTTCTCCATTCTCCTCTCGGGATCTTGGGCACACATCCGCCAAGCATGAGTTTAAGCCACCGGGTCGGGACTTGAACCGCAGTCGACTACCTGGGAGTCCAGCGACATAGCCATTACGCCAACTCCTGGTTCCTTAAAAGAATTTTTAAAAAATTAGTGAGCCTGCAGATTTGTCAAGTTCTTTTTTGAGGTAGCAGAATTTAATTATTATTAGCTGTCAGTTTATTTTTAAAAGTGTGTTATGTTTAATATTTATATTCTATAGCTAATATATACATTGTATCTACACACATGTATTATACACACAAGTATAGATACATATATGTGCACACATGAGAATTTACCATACCCCAGACCTGTGTTAATTTCCAGAAATATTACAAAGAATAGGAGACATGCCTGAATATAGAGTTTACTACCTATTAAATCACTTAATAGAATGAGTTGGTGTGTGTTTGTTTTAGATTTTTGCCACAGGGCACGTGTGCTCACTGGAGAGACAGAGAAAGGAAGCAAGGAAGCACCTCCCAGGTTTATGGACACCCTGCAATTCTTGCTCCTCCATTTTCCCCTCAGGATTTTGGGCATGCATGTGCACAGGCCCGGCTTGTTCCCCATGCTACCGGGTCCAGGACTCAAACCATGGAGTTAGCTATTGGGATCCAGCGCCTCAAACATCACACCATCTGCTGGCCCACTAGAATTAGTTATTTTTATTTTTATACTTTATTTATTTATTTATTTATTTATTTGTTGCAGGGAGAGGCTTTGGCGTGTGCCCGCCAGAAAGACAGAGACAGAAAGCAAAAAAAATCACCCCTCTGGGCGGATAGCCACACCGCAATCCCTTCTCCATTCTCCTCTTGGGATCTTGGACACTCACACACACACGTCCGGCTTGAGGTTTAAGCCACCGGGTCCAGAACGCGAACTGCAGTAGACCACATGGGAGTCCAGCGACATAGCCATTACGCTAACCACTGGTCCCCATATTTTTATTTTATAAAGAATTATCTATTTGATTTTATGCATTATTATTACTTTTTAAAATTTGCCATAGGCACATTTTAAAAGGAGACAAAAGGAGAAAGTGAGACAGTAAGCTGTCAGTCTGGGACTCGAACCATGGTCTTCAATGTGGGAGTCCAGCACCTCAACCACTATGCCACCTGCTAGCCCCTAAAATAAATTTTTTAAAGAATATTTCATTTTATTTATCATTATTATTTTTTAATTTGCTGCCTGATATGAGTGCTCACCAGAGAGAGAGAGAGAGAGGGAAAGTGAGAAAGTAAGCCACCAGGTCTGGGATTCAAACCATGGTTGACCATGTAGGAGTCCAGTATCTGAATAACCATACCACCTGCTGGCCCCTATGAGAAATTTTTTTTGTTTTGTTTGTTTGTTTGTTTGTTTGTTTTTTAGAGAGCTTTTTGCTATAGGGCATGTGCATTTGCCCGATAGAGAGAGAGAAAGTGAAAGATCACCCTCTTACCCAAGGGGGATGGCATGCTACAATCCCTTCCAATCTCCTCCTGGGATTTTAGGCATGCACACACATGCACCCAGTGTGAGTCTCAAGCCTTCGGATCAGGGACTTGAATCACGGTTGACCACATGGGAGTCCAACACTTTAACCACTATGCCACCTGCTGGCCCAGGCTCTATGAGGTTTTGTTTTGTTTTTAAGAGAGATTTTTACTACGTGGCACATGTACTCACAGGAGAGACCGAAAGCAAAAAATCACCTCCCAGGGGGATGGCCACGCTGCAGTCCTTTCTCCTCCATTCTCCTCTTGGGATCTTGGGCACATGTGCACACATGCTCACATGAGTTTAAGCCACCCGGTCCAGGACTTGAACCGTGGTAGGCTACATGGGAGTCCAGTGACATAGCTATTACACCAACTGCTGGTCCCAATAAATAAATATTTTTTAAAAACACAAAACTCACTTTCCGACAGTGGTATCTATTGTTTACGTGGGCAAAATGGCGAGGTTGGCACTCTCCTAATCTTATTGTAATCCTTGTACAGCTGTATAATTAAGAGATAGAGATTATAATCATATTTAACATAGAGCTTAGTATGTGCCACTCACTGTCCTAAGTGCTTTATATATAATAACTCACTTAATCCTCCCGGTCCATTGAGGTAGGTAGGGTTATTATCCCCATTTAATAGATGAGGAAACTGAGGCACAGTTTTGTCCCACGTCACTTTGTCGACCGGAGTATAGTGAGCTGATTTCATCAGTTGGAAATAGAAAGTGAAGACTATGCATACAGACAATAAGGAAGCTCAACTGTGAAGGAAAGAAATAATATCCATAAAATATCTATATTTTAAGAGAACAAAGACTGGAGCATATTTAAATACTTACAGGAGAGAGTTTGTAGGGATTTAATGGTTAAGTAAATCTGACCTGATATTAAAATGATATTTGATGGAATCAGAACCTAAGGAGGAAGGTAGACCAGGAGTCAGCTTTAGATAGAAGTCCTCTGTTTCTCTGTGTTGAGTGAAAAAACAACACTACAGTAAAAGTTATAAAGAAAAGAGAATTATTGTCCGTACAAAGCTAGCATAAAACAAGGGCCAGACCCTGTTGGAACCCGAGAAGTGGGGCCGGATCAAAGTGGCAGACACGTCCACTGACTCCAAGAAAGTAAAGGTCTTCTGTGGTAGCAAAGGGGTACAATCCATGCAGGTCACAGAAAGAGTTCACAGTGGGTGAGGAAAACAGAGCAGGGTTTTATAGCGATGGAGAAAGGGCCAGGATTGGGTAAAGTCCACTGGCAAAAGTTGTGTGAAGCAATGGCAGCGGTGGTGGGCATCAGTTCA
>NW_006159763.1:1840376-1845494 GCF_000334495.1 Tupaia belangeri chinensis
CAGGATGTGCAGTTGGCTCTCAGGGACACCGTCAGAACTGGCCTGCGTACCTGTGAGCAGGCTGGTCAGCAACCTCCGCCTTCTCTTTTGTTCTTTCCCCCACCCCGCAACTTTAATTTAGCATAGTGATTTCTGCTCTGGATAAGCTTTTACCTTCACAACCAGGACCAGAAACTAGGAGACCAGAATGGGTGCAGGTGCAGATAAAATCTGGGGTGAGGAGTTCAAGAGGGTTGAGGACACTATGGTCTGAGAGCTTACATTTTTTTCCTTTTCTGAAGAAACCAGGGCCACGTTCTGAGTCTCGAGTTATAGTCGTAGGAGAATTCAGGCACAGCCAAGCCGAGTACCTAAGTGAATGTTCTCCCTTCTAGGGGCTCTCCTTAAAGTCTTCCTCAGACCCATTCTTGGTCTATTCTAGCATATCGAGGACTGGGTGATAGAAGAATGGAAGTACTATAATAAGTTAATAAAGACTATGGCAGCCATGGCTTTAACTGGGCAAGTTTTCCTGCAGCGTTCATTGTCCATAATCACATTTAAAACTCAGCATATGTTATATTAGAACTACTCTTTGATTGCACAGAACTTTTCTCCCCAGTTGAGTTATAATTATCCTGAATTTTAACCCAGGTTCTGTCACTTCTCACCGTGATCTAAGTTACTTAACTACTCCGAAACTTAGTTACTGTGTCATGTGACTAAGTGAAGTAAAGTCTCTCAAAAAGCTAGTTCAGTAGCAAACAAAACATACAGATGCATTTCTGCCTTCCCATTGCTCTTAGATTATTGATGAACATGGTGCCGAAGTCAACGAACACCAACGTGGAGCTACTGTTCATAACGATGACAGTGAGATGGGCCAGACCGAGGGCTGAGCCTGTCTGGCAGTTAGCTGTCCAAGTGGAAATTTAGAACTGACAATTGCAATGCCCATCTTTGGGTTACAAGAGGCAAGAATTCGGAACTGGTAGCATTGGCGAATAACATTGAGATGACAAACTCTTCTGGAATGAGAAAGGTTCATGTAAAGATACATTTCCCAGCTATCTTTTCTTTGTTTTTATTTAAAATCCTAGAGAATAGCTCTCATAAGTAAACTACAGTTGCTCATTGTACAAATTCAAGTGTACAAATTTGACTGCAAGTCACAGAAAACCCAACTCTTATTTACAGTAAATAGGATTTATTGAATCCTACAGCTGGAGGGGCAGAGGAAAGACAGGCTTCATGGATGGTTTAATCAAGAGGCTCAGTAAAGCAAACAAAATACCTAGTTTTTTGTTTTTTCTTTTCTTTTCTCAGATTCATATTCTCTGCCTTGGCTCTTATGAGGCTATTTTCACACCTGATACGTTAACAACAACCAGGGAATAAAACCAGGCTGATTGCCTTATACACATGCACCACCACAAGGTCCAGGGGGAGCCATACATTCTTTCAGGTAGAGAGGCCCCTGTGGGAAGGTGGAAACAGTGAGTGACAGTAACGGGGAAATCTGCATGGTTAGCCAAAGAAGTGAGAGTAGATGCTGGGGAAGCAGCCTCTCCCTCGGTCACCCCTCCATGACGAGGACACACATGCCAGAGCTACACATGTAGGTCACCCCTCTCCCATTGCACTCACTTCTTTACAAGGGATATCCTTCCTCACAAAGAGCCAATCAATATTTGAGAAAGGAGGCTTTCCAACTGACTAGCCTCTCCAGGCTAAATGAGTTCCCTAGTCCTTCCACTGGTCCTAATGAAGATTACATGTCAGCTGAGCCGGCTCAGTCCATTAAGGGCATACCTGTTTGTGTGGCCATCTTTTATGACATGGTTTGGAAATGACTTCGGTTTTAATGCCCTCGAAACATCACTTCTCATTTAAAAGGACATTTGAGGTCCTCTCATAAACTGCCTGAAGAAATGCAAACACGTACAATCTGTTTGGAAGGGAATTTGGCCATATGTAACGAGGCAACACATTCATTAACTTTTGACTCAGCAATCCAACTTCAAGAAACTTAACTTGGGGACCAGCAGTTAGCATAATGGCTGTGTCGCTGGACTCCCATGTAGTCGACCGCGGTTCGCGTACTGGAACTGGTAGCTTAAAACTCACGCCGGGCGCGTGTGCGTGCCGAAGATTCCAAGAGAAGAATGGAGGAGAAGGGATTGCGGCGTGACCATCCCCCCTGGGGGGTAATTTCTCGCTTTCTGTCTCTATGTCTCTGTCTGTCTGGCGAGTACACGCCCCCTATAGCAAAAACCTCTCCAAAAAAAAGAAACTTAACTTGAAGTCAAGCTTCCAACATTGCAAAAAATATATACGCAAAAAAACCCTTAAAGCAGCATTGTTCATAATTGTGAAATATCGCAAACAGCCTTAATGCCCATTCCCTGGACAGTAGCTGAGTAAAATATGCCCCCGCCTCCAAATGGAGCCTGTGAAGCTCTAACAAAGAACGAGGGCTGTCTCTGCGCACTGAGATGGAGCGGCAGTGGTAGTGCTAAGTAAAGAAAGCGACGGCGGTAGGAGTAGGTCTAGTTTGTTAGCTTTTATATAAATGAGAAAGGGAAATAAAATATACATGTTTCTGCTCATCCGGGCAAAAGAAACACAGGAACAATAATCATCTCTAATGAGATTGGCTGTCTATAAAGAATGCACAGAAACAGGTTGGAAAAGAAGGGGGGCTGGAATCTGGCGACTGTGTAGTGACCCACGCAGTGTGTGTGCCACACGTCACTTTGCGTGTCCTCCTCACAGTGACTCTCCAACTCCGGTTAGCACACAACAGTCTGACGAACATTCTTATGTAAGCGAGGGGTCTTCAAAACATTGGTGGGGAAAATGGAATGAAAGTATGAGTTTATTTTGGTATACACACAAAAAATTGAAATCCATGTATAGCTTTTTATGATACAAGTTTTCCATGAACTCTTTGAAGACACCACACACACACACACACACGTACTCGTGAACACATGCTTAACCTGACTAAGTTCCGCTGGGTTGCCATACAGATTGGCAGAAAAACTCCTCTTTCTTCCATCCCCATCCCTTGGCTTCATCCAATTGTATGATTCCAATTGCAGTAAACGTCCGGAACAGGTAAATCTGGAGATGGAAAGGAGGTTAGTGGTTGCTGAAGGCTGGAGGGGGTGGCAGAGGGGGGTGATGGCCATCAGGGTCAGGGCTTCTAGTGTGGGTGGTGAAATGTTCTAAGATTTGTTGTGATGGATGCGAAACTCTGAATACACTAAGAACCATCTAACGGTGTCCTTTTCACGGGTGAATTGTATGGTATGCGGGTTATTTCTCAAAAGGCTGTGAGTTGCCTTATTTTTTGTTATTTTCTTTTAGAGATATTTTTGCTATAGGGCACATGCACTCACCAGAGACAGAGAGAGAAAGAAAGTGAGAAATTGCCACGCTGCAATCCCTTATCCTGCACTGTTCTCTCAGGACTTTGGTCATGTGCACAGGCGCCCCATGTGAGTTTCAAGCTGCCTGGTTTGGGACTTGAACTGCGCTCGACTTCTTTTTTATCCTTTGTACATCTCTTTTGGGTTCTATGGTATAGAGCCTCCAAATCCCTTTTCCTTTTTATTTTATATATATTTTTTAAATTTTAAAACAGGATCTTGCTATGTTGCCCTCCTGCTTCAGCTTCCCAAGTTGCTGAGCCTTTAGGTTGGTCCAGGAATTGAGCCTGGTCCCCATGTGGCTCCAGCCTGTGAAGCACAGCATTTTAGCAATGTGCCACCACGGCCAGGCCCTTGTTATTTATACGACTAGACATAAATATACAAGAGTCATTATAATACAAACCTACTTTATAGGTGGTGGTGGAACTAACAGAATTCTCTTACTTTGTGAGATTGAAAAAGAAATTTGAGGGAGATCTAATAAAGCTATCCAGGTTTAATTTGCAAAATTATGTTTTAGTATAGCATCTCTTAAACTTTTGGGGCCAGAGCCCTGTATGTCTTTAAAATTATTGAAGACACCAAAGGGTTTTTGTTTATGTAGGTTAATCTATTGACATTTACTCTACAAACAGAACTGAGAAATTAAAATTTATTTATTTATTTACTCATTGTATGTCAACATCACATACTTATTTATGAAAAACGCTACTTTTTTAAAAAACAAAATGCTTGTGAGGATGGTATTGTTTTACATTATTGCAAATCTCTGGTTGGCTGCACTTTTATATCTGCCTCTAAATTCAGTCTGTTACTATGTCAAAACAATGCAAATGCCAGCACACACACAAAAAGAAAATAACATCTTAGTTTTCTTTTCTTTTCTCTTGTAAAATTTAGCCAGAGGGCACGTGCTCTTGCTGGAGAGAAAGAGAGAGAGAGAGAGAGAGAGAGGTGGAAAGTGAGAAAGCACCCCCATGGGGAATTGTCACTCCATAATCCCTTCTCCTCCCCTAGAGATTTTGGGCATGCAGCACCTGTGCCCACATGCTCTTCCAGCTGCTGGGTCCAGGACTCAAGCTGTGCAGTCAGCCATGTGGAATCCAGTCACCTTAATCACCACATGGTTGGCTGGTTCATGGTCTAAGTATTCTTACGAGCAGAGTTTTGATCTTGCGAACTGCCTCAAAAGTGTCAGGAATCTCCAGGGGTCTTTGGATTTTACTTTGAGAAACACGTCTCATTAAAGTTATCTGTTCCTGAGACTAGCAGATGGCATAATGTTTATGTTGCTGGACTCCCACATGGTCAACTGTGGTTTGAACCCTGTGGTTCAAATCCAGTGACTTGGAACTCATGCTGGGCAGGTGTACATGCATGCCCAAAATCCTGAGAGAAAAGTGGAGAAGAAGGGATAGCGGTGTGGCTATCTCCCTCCCTGGAGAGGGTGATTTCTCACTTTCCTCCTTACTGTTTCTCTCTCCAGCAAGCACATGCACCCTAAGCAAAAATCTCTCAAAAAAATAATAATAATCTAAAAAGAAAAGTTACATTGTTCCTGATACAACTGCTTTTACTAGGATTCACATTTCATTTTAATAATTATTCTTTTTTTTTTCTTTTTAGAGATTTTTCACTATAGGGCGCATGTGCTCGCCAGACAGACAGAGAAAGACATAGAGACAGAAAGCGAGAAATCACC
>NW_006159763.1:1861857-1878797 GCF_000334495.1 Tupaia belangeri chinensis
GTGTCCTCCTCACAGTGACTCTCCAACTCCGGTTAGCACACAACAGTCTGACGAACATTCTTATGTAAGCGAGGGGTCTTCAAAACATTGGTGGGGAAAATGGAATGAAAGTATGAGTTTATTTTGGTATACACACAAAAAATTGAAATCCATGTATAGCTTTTTATGATACAAGTTTTCCATGAACTCTTTGAAGACACCACACACACACACAGGTACTCGTGAACACATGCTTAACCTCAGTTCCGCTGGGTTGCCATACAGATTGGCAGAAAAACTCCTCTTTCTTCCATCCCCATCCCTTGGCTTCATCCAATTGTATGATTCCAATTGCAGTAAACGTCCGGAACAGGTAAATCTGGAGATGGAAAGGAGGTTAGTGGTTGCTGAAGGCTGGAGGGGGTGGCAGAGGGGGGTGATGGCCATCAGGGTCAGGGCTTCTAGTGTGGGTGGTGAAATGTTCTAAGATTTGTTGTGATGGATGCGAAACTCTGAATACACTAAGAACCATCTAACGGTGTCCTTTTCACGGGTGAATTGTATGGTATGCGGGTTATTTCTCAAAAGGCTGTGAGTTGCCTTATTTTTTGTTATTTTCTTTTAGAGATATTTTTGCTATAGGGCACATGCACTCACCAGAGACAGAGAGAGAAAGAAAGTGAGAAATTGCCACGCTGCAATCCCTTATCCTGCACTGTTCTCTCAGGACTTTGGTCATGTGCACAGGCGCCCCATGTGAGTTTCAAGCTGCCTGGTTTGGGACTTGAACTGCGCTCGACTTCTTTTTTATCCTTTGTACATCTCTTTTGGGTTCTATGGTATAGAGCCTCCAAATCCCTTTTCCTTTTTATTTTATATATATTTTTTAAATTTTAAAACAGGATCTTGCTATGTTGCCCTCCTGCTTCAGCTTCCCAAGTTGCTGAGCCTTTAGGTTGGTCCAGGAATTGAGCCTGGTCCCCATGTGGCTCCAGCCTGTGAAGCACAGCATTTTAGCAATGTGCCACCACGGCCAGGCCCTTGTTATTTATACGACTAGACATAAATATACAAGAGTCATTATAATACAAACCTACTTTATAGGTGGTGGTGGAACTAACAGAATTCTCTTACTTTGTGAGATTGAAAAAGAAATTTGAGGGAGATCTAATAAAGCTATCCAGGTTTAATTTGCAAAATTATGTTTTAGTATAGCATCTCTTAAACTTTTGGGGCCAGAGCCCTGTATGTCTTTAAAATTATTGAAGACACCAAAGGGTTTTTGTTTATGTAGGTTAATCTATTGACATTTACTCTACAAACAGAACTGAGAAATTAAAATTTATTTATTTATTTACTCATTGTATGTCAACATCACATACTTATTTATGAAAAACGCTACTTTTTTAAAAAACAAAATGCTTGTGAGGATGGTATTGTTTTACATTATTGCAAATCTCTGGTTGGCTGCACTTTTATATCTGCCTCTAAATTCAGTCTGTTACTATGTCAAAACAATGCAAATGCCAGCACACACACAAAAAGAAAATAACATCTTAGTTTTCTTTTCTTTTCTCTTGTAAAATTTAGCCAGAGGGCACGTGCTCTTGCTGGAGAGAAAGAGAGAGAGAGAGAGAGAGAGAGGTGGAAAGTGAGAAAGCACCCCCATGGGGAATTGTCACTCCATAATCCCTTCTCCTCCCCTAGAGATTTTGGGCATGCAGCACCTGTGCCCACATGCTCTTCCAGCTGCTGGGTCCAGGACTCAAGCTGTGCAGTCAGCCATGTGGAATCCAGTCACCTTAATCACCACATGGTTGGCTGGTTCATGGTCTAAGTATTCTTACGAGCAGAGTTTTGATCTTGCGAACTGCCTCAAAAGTGTCAGGAATCTCCAGGGGTCTTTGGATTTTACTTTGAGAAACACGTCTCATTAAAGTTATCTGTTCCTGAGACTAGCAGATGGCATAATGTTTATGTTGCTGGACTCCCACATGGTCAACTGTGGTTTGAACCCTGTGGTTCAAATCCAGTGACTTGGAACTCATGCTGGGCAGGTGTACATGCATGCCCAAAATCCTGAGAGAAAAGTGGAGAAGAAGGGATAGCGGTGTGGCTATCTCCCTCCCTGGAGAGGGTGATTTCTCACTTTCCTCCTTACTGTTTCTCTCTCCAGCAAGCACATGCACCCTAAGCAAAAATCTCTCAAAAAAATAATAATAATCTAAAAAGAAAAGTTACATTGTTCCTGATACAACTGCTTTTACTAGGATTCACATTTCATTTTAATAATTATTCTTTTTTTTTTCTTTTTAGAGATTTTTCACTATAGGGCGCATGTGCTCGCCAGACAGACAGAGAAAGACATAGAGACAGAAAGCGAGAAATCACCCCCCAGGGGGGATGGTCACGCCACAATCCCTTCTCCTCCATTCTCCTCTCGGGATCTTGGGCACGCACGCACACGCGCCTGGTATGAGTTTTAAGCCACCGGGTCCGGGACGCGAACCGCGGTTGACTATGTGGGAGTCCGGCAACATAGCCATTATGCTAACTGCTGGTTCCCAATAATTATTCTTATTTGTTATTTAATTGTTACCTAATAATTATACTCCAAAATATGTGCACAGATGTCATGGTGCACGTACAAAGATTAATAGAACCTCTGCCTCAAAACTAAATATTTCCTTTTGCTCTATAAAAATATGGTAACCTTTTCAATAACAGAAGGGAAATGGCTAGCAAAAGTTGAAAATCCTTCACAGTGATCTGAGGACCTTACAGTTGGGTACTTTGTAGAACATATTGCACTTACACGCAGATTTAGGTTGGGAGTCACAGTTGCTGAGAAGCGTAGGAAGACAGAGTGTGTTACCAATGGTTTTTAAGCCTTGTATGAGAAAGGGGAAGTGTGTGCGGGAGCAGGAGTGGCAGCAACAGAGTCACAGTAACTCTCGAGACAATATGAGGCCTAGAAGAATCGGTATTGCTGCAACAGTTGACATGGCTGAGTATAGAACTGGGGTACCAAATAGTGAACTTTGAGTACATGGTAGAAAATGGTATGAAAATCACTGAGTGGGGCAGGTCCATAGTGCAGAGGTCAAATTCTGTGCTTTAGGAGCAAGCTCCCACATGGCTTATCGTGGGTCAACTCCCACCCCCAGTGCCTTGAAAACTATGCTGAGTGCATGTCCATGCGTACCCCTAATCCTGATGGGAGAGAAATGGAGGAAAAAGAATTACATTGTGACCATGCCCCATGGGGGATTTTCTCTCTGGCAGGGTATAAAATTCCTGATATGAATAAGGAAATAAGAGGGTGTGCTATGTTCCAAAGAGCCATACATATTGAAAGATAGAAGTGAACTGGTACCTTCTATTGAAAACATGTTCTCTTATTATGGAAATACACATTCTAGCAGAGGCCAAGGTGGGAAGCCTGTGGGGAAGCAGCGGTGAGGTAGGGAGGGTTACCACTGCGAGAGCAGACCACAGACTGCCAGACCACGTGGAGAAAATGAGCCACGTCTTCCCAAAACAAGATAAAGAACCAGCCCAGGAAACATGGAGAGGGTCAACTGTCTCTTCTTTGACGCAGTATCACTCTGATGAAAGCAAACATCAGATACTTCCTTTCCTTGTTTTGTTTGAAATTAAGTTGCTCAAAAAGACATTAAGAGAGAAGAGTTGCTATATAAAGCTCAGCTCTGAGTGAGAGGAAAGGGGCGGTAGAAAACACCATGCTATCTTAGAGGAAACACTGGGGCCACTCAGACACATCCTAGCCCTAAGAATAGTTGAATTTCAGGAAAGAGAAAAATAGCTAAAACCATATAGGGAGATAACTTTAGGGAAAAAAAAAAAAAGAGCCGAAGAAAGATAAGCTTCTAAGAATGAATAAGTCTCTTGTGAAATGGTCATAGACATGATATCTTTTGATTAAACAAAGCAGTTAATATGTAGTTTATGAATAAGATGGAGGCATAACAACTGACAGACAGAACAGATTTACTACTGTCGAGTCTCTGTTTCTAGAAGGTTTAAGTGTGTGACAATATCTCTAACTCTTCGATTCCACTCTAAGAATCTGTCCATCAGAAATACTAGCACACAGACACAAACAAAAGCGTGTAGAGATGTATACTGGATCTTTGTAACTGAAATACAAATAAATAACAACATGTACAAGTAGGCAACTGGCTCAATAAAATATGGAGAGTCTGCGTAAAGGGATAGTATACAGGACTCACAGCACAAGATGGATCCATACAAAAATATTAAAAGGGAGCCAGCAAGTGGTGTGATGGTTAGGCACTGGACTCCCACGTGGCAAACCACAATTCAAGTCCTGAACTTGGCAGCTTGAAAATCATTCCAGGTGTATGTGCATGATGTCCAAAAATCCCAGGAGGAGAATGGAGAAGGGAGAGTGGTGTGGCCACCCCCATAAGGGATGATTTCTTACTTCCCCCTTTCACTCACTCTCTCTCTGATGAGTACATGTGCTCTGTGGCAAAAAAAAAAAAAAAGATATGAACACAACGTTGTTCAGTAAGGGAGACAAAGGCAGAGCACGATGTGGCAGAGGATGCTAGCTCTGTACTGACAGCTGTGACCAAGGGGAAACCTGAGGGGCTAACAGGAGGCAGAAACCAGCACTACATGAAGGCAGAGGGGAAAGGAAGTGGGTCCTGGGAACATCATTTGAATCACAGGTATGAGCTCACCTGCATCTAGACCTCAGCGTTCAGTTACATAAGCCAAGTCCATCTGAGTTCACCTTTATCTGCAAGCAAACAAACACATAAAACAAAACACAACCAGATGCATTATGTTGCCTTTGTCTTTTTTCTTTTTTGGGGGCTGAAATATTTATTTTAAACTTTTCATCTAACTTTAGCATGAAGTCATAGAAAAGATATGGGGGCTTCAAGGTGCTTCAAGTCTCTTATCTTCCTATTTAATGATTTAACAGGCTTAAGGGTGATTTCTCTGAAACCCATGTTAACCAATGCCACATCTGGGAATCTGAATTCTACTCTCCCAACTTTTAACTCATGATCCACCACTTAGCATTTATTTCCCAGAGATAGTCCATGAGAAAGTGTGGTAATGTAGGTTTAAAATGCACGTGTAGGGCCAGCTGCTAGCGCATGTCTGGTGCATGTTCGTCTGTGCCCAAATTCCCAAAAAGAGAATGGAGGAGAAGGGATAGGGTCACACCCCGCTCCCCGCAGAGGCAATTTCTTCCCCCATCCCTGCAGTACCCCATCACTCTCTCCAGTGAATGCAGAATTTTTTTTAAATGCATGTACAGTTTCTGCTTTTAGCTCTGATTTATAAAGATCTTAGGAGTCATCACTCTTAAACTTACAACAAGAAAAAAGCTACACAAATGGAAAATTAATGACTCCTCCTAAACCCCTGAGAGAAGTGACGTCTCAGGAGAAACAGCCACCCCTAAATCTGGAGAGGCAGGTAGATCCAGAGAGTTATAGCCAAGATCTGCTTTCCTGGAGCTGAAAATGCCAGAGCCAAAAAAAGAATAGCTAAATGGTCATTTTGACGAATTGCTGGAGGTTGACTATGGATTCGCAGAAGAGTAAAAACACCTGGAGTGACAGTCCTAGAGGCCCCCACACTTTTGTGGGTTTTATCACCAGAAATCTCACCACCTTCTCGCTGTGAGGGGCCACAAAAACCCCTCACGTTTTTACAGGGGAAGGAGAAGAGTAACCATTACGAAATACATCCAGACTGTTATCCACAACAGACATTCCAGAATAAAAGTCTTTACCAGAGTCTTATCCAGCTTAGGGGAAGGGTACTTCCCAAGGCCAGTCCTGTCTACCCTTCCTGGCTCACCAAGGAGAGGAAGCTAAGAAACATTTGTGGAGACCAGCAGGTGGTGTGGTGGTTCAGGTACCAGACTCCCACATAGTCGTCCACAGTTTACATCCTGGATCTGGTGACTTACAACTCAGGCCAGGCACATGTGCATGTGTGCCCAAGATCCCAGGAGGAGAATGGAGCAGGAGGGTGATTTCTTACTTTCCCTCTCACTGTCTCTGTCTCTTTGTCTCTCTGGTGACCGTGTGGGCCCTAAGGCAAAAACCTCTCAAAATAAAAAAAATACAACTCACCAAAGAGGAGAGGATCTAAGAAACTGACCTAAGATATGCTGGAAATGAGTGGCGTCTGCTAAAAGCAATGAGACTGCACTTAAACAGTCTCGTTGATAATAATTGCCCGTTGTGCTATATTATTAGGTTAGCAATTCTATTGCTCTATATGTAGCCTGGAAATGAACAATTAAGTAAATAGATGGTGGTTGGTGGAAGCCATATTTCTCACTGCTGGAGTGGGAATGTATAAGAAGCAAGGGTAGCAGGCTAGAGTGATCCATATGGTAATGGACTGGAGTTGCATAGATTAGGACTAACTCATGTCTAATTTAATACAGATACAGATGGTAACATATAGAAATATTTACAGATGCATGTGTGTGTGTTCACATATTTCTTTGCTCTGTCTCTAAGAGGGCGTAAAAGAAATGACACCGCAGTAGCAATGAAAATGCATCGTGCCCAGATCTTACTTTGTACTACCGTTCTCCTACAAAAGGAACCAGGGATTCTTGGAGAAATGGTTGATTCTAGAATTGAGGAAGAAAGTATACAACATGTGCCTGGAGCATCTTGTAGTGCCAAAATATAAGGAAGTGCTTTTAAAAAAATCTTCCCATTGATGAAGATATCTCAAAGGTGTATAACAGCCAACTGAAAGCACTCTCAAAAGCCAAAGCTGGGAACCAGCAGTTAGTGTAATGGCTATGTTGCTGGATTCCCACGTAGTCGACTGCGGTTCGCGTCCCAAACCCGGTGGCTTAGAACTCACGCCGGGCGCGAGTGCGTGCGTGCCCAAACCCTTCCTGGCTCACCAAGGAGAGGAAGCTAAGAAACATTTGTGGAGACCAGCAGGTGGTGTGGTGGTTCAGGTACCAGACTCCCACATAGTCGTCCACAGTTTACATCCTGGATCTGGTGACTTACAACTCAGGCCAGGCACATGTGCATGTGTGCCCAAGATCCCAGGAGGAGAATGGAGCAGGAGGGTGATTTCTTACTTTCCCTCTCACTGTCTCTGTCTCTTTGTCTCTCTGGTGACCGTGTGGGCCCTAAGGCAAAAACCTCTCAAAATAAAAAAAATACAACTCACCAAAGAGGAGAGGATCTAAGAAACTGACCTAAGATATGCTGGAAATGAGTGGCGTCTGCTAAAAGCAATGAGACTGCACTTAAACAGTCTCGTTGATAATAATTGCCCGTTGTGCTATATTATTAGGTTAGCAATTCTATTGCTCTATATGTAGCCTGGAAATGAACAATTAAGTAAATAGATGGTGGTTGGTGGAAGCCATATTTCTCACTGCTGGAGTGGGAATGTATAAGAAGCAAGGGTAGCAGGCTAGAGTGATCCATATGGTAATGGACTGGAGTTGCATAGATTAGGACTAACTCATGTCTAATTTAATACAGATACAGATGGTAACATATAGAAATATTTACAGATGCATGTGTGTGTGTTCACATATTTCTTTGCTCTGTCTCTAAGAGGGCGTAAAAGAAATGACACCGCAGTAGCAATGAAAATGCATCGTGCCCAGATCTTACTTTGTACTACCGTTCTCCTACAAAAGGAACCAGGGATTCTTGGAGAAATGGTTGATTCTAGAATTGAGGAAGAAAGTATACAACATGTGCCTGGAGCATCTTGTAGTGCCAAAATATAAGGAAGTGCTTTTAAAAAAATCTTCCCATTGATGAAGATATCTCAAAGGTGTATAACAGCCAACTGAAAGCACTCTCAAAAGCCAAAGCTGGGAACCAGCAGTTAGTGTAATGGCTATGTTGCTGGATTCCCACGTAGTCGACTGCGGTTCGCGTCCCAAACCCGGTGGCTTAGAACTCACGCCGGGCGCGAGTGCGTGCGTGCCCAAGATCCCAAGAGGAGAATGGAGGAGAAGGGATTGCAGCGTGGCCAACCCCCTGGGGGGTGATTTCTCGCTTTCTGTCTCTCTGTCTCTGTCTGTCTGGTGAGCGCACGCGCCCTATAGCAAAAAAACCTCTCAAAAAAAATTAAATAAATAAATAAATAAAGCCAAAGCTAAAACAATTTGAGCAAAAATGTAAGTGATAGTACTGCATTATAATCCAAAATATAAAATAAATATCCAAGATTCTCTACTGATATAAATAATTACCTAAATTAATAATTGGAGAATAAGAGACAAATCACTAATGATGAAAGTTTCCAAATAATTTATGTAGAAGCTCGCTCTCAAGGTGGAGCATAACTCCCTATTCTTTAAGTGTGAGATATACATCATTACACCCATTTAAAGAAGACAGTACAGAAAGAGATTTTTTTTTTTTAAGAAAGAATAACTTTGGAGGGGAGAAACCTGGCAAACACTATCTCAGTCAAGTAATCAAAATCATATCAATAGTATCTACCCTGAATATGGTCTGATGAGAAGGGCACTTTACATCTGTGGTGTTCCTCTCTTAAATCCATAGTTCCAGTCTAATCATGGGAAAAACATGACACAAATTCCAGAAGAGGAGCATGCTGCAAAATACCTAACCAGTATTCCCCCAAACTCTCAATGTCATTGAAAGCAAGGAAAGTCATTAAAACTGCTATAGTCAAGAGGAGCCTAAGGAGACATGATGATTAAATGTAAAACACTCTAGGTTGGAATGCTGGAACAGAAAAAGAGACATTAGGGAAAAACTAAGGCAATCCGAATGAAGTCTGGACTTTAGTTCATAATCAGATATTAACACTCGCTTATTAGCTATAACATGTTGTACCAAGATGAGAGGCTAATAGTAGGTGAAACTGGGTGCCATATACCAGAACTTTCTGTACTATATTCTCAATATTTTTTTTGAGGGGGGTGGGTTTCACTATAGGGCGCGTGCACTCGCCAGACAGACAGAGAGAGACAGAGAGACAGAAAGTGAGAAATCACCCCCCAGGGGGGATGGCCACGCCGCAACCTCTTCTCCTCCATTCTCCTCTCGGGGTCTTGGGCACGCACACACACGCACCCGGCGTGAGTTTTAAGCTACTGGGTCCAGGACGCGAACCGCGGTCGACTACGTGGGAGTCCAGCGACATAGCCATTACGCTAACTGCTGGTTCCCTATATTCTCAATTTTTATGTAAGTATAAAAATGTTTTTAAAATAAAGTTTATTAAAAATGTTTGTGTACAGGAACTAGCAGGTGGCAAGGTGCTTAAGACACTGGACTCCCATATGGCCATCCAAGGTTTGAGTCCTGTAACTGGTGGCTTAAAAATCACAGTGGGTACATGTGCATGCATGCCCCAAATCCCAGAAGAATGGAGGAAAAGGGATTGTGATGTGCTTATCACCTCATGGGGTTATTTCTCACTTTCCCTCTCTGTCTTTCTCTGTCTCTGGTAAACACATGTGACCTATGGCAAAATAAATAAATACATAAATAAATAAATAAAAATAAAATAAAAACATATATATCTGTACATGATGAAATAAATCGAAGATCCCAAAAACTGAAAACAGCCTATGTTCATGAATTAGAAGAAACAATATAGTTAAAATGTCCATACTACAAAAAGCAATCTACTACTTCAATGCAATACTTACCCAAATACCAATGACACTCTTCACTGAAATAGGAAAAACATAACATTTGTATGGATTCACAAAGGACCCTGAATAGCTAAAGCAACTCTTAGTGAAAAGAAATGAGTTGGAGATACCACACTACCAGATTTCAAAATATACATAAAGTCACAATAACCAAAACCAGCGTGGTACTGACAAAGGAACATACATAGACCAATGGAACAGAATAGAAAAACCAGAATTAAAACCACATATATAATATAAAGTCAACTAGTTTTTTTACATAGGTGCCAAGAACATCCAATGAGAAAAAGACAGTCTCTAGTGCTGGAAAACTGAACATCTATGTGCAGGAGAATAAGACTGGGCATGTTTCTCTCTCTCTCACACACACACACAGACACACACATACACACACACACACACACACACACATACACACACACACATCTGAAATGGATTAAAGAGCAGGCCCAAATGCTGTGGTATAGTCAGTAGACAACAACACAATGCTGAAAGCCACATGGGAAGGTTCCAGGTTTGCATCTTGGGTCTACCTGAACACATAGTCATCCTGTCCAGTGATAGGACTGGGGGCAGGATCATAGCCTGCCGAAGGTTTTCTTTCATCATGAAAGAAACAAATAAATAAACTTTTAAAAATAGATTAAAAACTTAAACATAAAACATGAAACTACTAGAAGAAAATGTAGGGGAAACACTTCACACCATTGGTCTAGGCAAAGGGTTTGTGAACAAAACCTCAAAAATCATAGGCAACAAAGAAAAAAATAGACAAATGGGTAATATCAAACAAAAAATTTTCTGTATAGAAAAAGAAATAATGAATAGAGCCTAGAGACAATCCACAGAATGGGAGAAAATATTTGCAAATTATACATCCAACAAGGGATTAATAACCAAATATATAAATAACTAAAACAATTCATCAGCAAAACAAACAAATAACCCAATTTAAAAATGGGCAAGGCCAGTCCCATAATACAGTGGTTAGAAGAGACTGATCCCACATGGCTGACTGCAGTTTGAATCCAGACCCCAGTGGCTTGAAAAAGCATGTTGGTCATGTGCATGACCAAAATCTTGATGAGACAGAGAAATGGAGGGGTAAGGATTGCAGTATGATCATGCCCCATTAAGGAGCTCTCTCTTTCTCACACATGTGCACAAGTGACAATAGAAAATAAAATGAGCAAGTGACCAGAATAAACCACTTTCAAAAGAAGACATACAAATAGCCAAAAAGCATATGAAAAAATGTTTAACATCACTAATCATCAGGAAAATGCAAATCGCAACCACAATGAGATATCATCTCACCCCTGTTAGAAATGCTATTAACAAAAAGACAAAAAAAAAAAAAATGCTGGCAAGAGTGTGGAAAGAACTCTGATACACTGTTGAGAATATAAACTAGGACAGCCATTAGGGAAAAGAGTATGGAATTTCCTGAAAAACTGAAAATAGAACTGCTGTATGATTCAGCAAGCCCACTACTAGGCATATATCCAAAAGAAAGGAGTTCAGTGTGTCGCTTATTGCAGCCCTGTTCACGGTAGTTAAGATACAGAATCAACCCAAGTGTCCATCAACAGAGAAATGAATAAAGAGAATGTAATATATAGTACACGTAATACAGACACACACAAAATGGAATTCTGTTTAACCACTAAGAACAATGAGGTCCTGGGGCCAGCCTATGGCCTGCTGGTTGGGGCAGCTGGATCCCACAGAGCTGACTGTGCAATTTGAGCCCTGGCCCTGGCAGCTTGGGAAACATGCCGAGTGCATGTGTGTGCATGCCCAAAATCCAGAAAGGAGGGAGAAATGAAGGAGAGAGGATTGTGGCTTGACTATGCCTTATGGGGTGTGCTTTGTTCCCTCTACCTTTCTCTCTCCTATCTTTGTCTCACTCTAGTGAGTGCATGTGTACTCTAGAGAATTGAAAAAAAAAAAAAAAGACCATCAAATGGCGTAATGGTTATGTCACTGGACTCCCACATAGTTGACCATAGTTCAAGTCCCAGACCTGGCGACTTAAAACTCACACTGGGTGTGTGTGCATGCGTAACCAAGTTCTTGAGAAGAGGCTGGAGAAGAAGGGATTGTGGCATGGTCAACAACCCTGGGGTCGGGGGCAACTTCTCACTTTCTGTCTCTCTTTGTCTTTCCATGAGCGCACATGCCCTACAACAAAAATCTCTCTCTAAAACAAAAACAGAGAACAAAATTCTGTCAGTTGAGGCAGCAGGGCAAACCTGGAGGTGCAGAAAGAGAAAACTGTATCTTTTCATTCATTTGTGGAAATTGAAAAGGATGACCTCATGGAAGTACAAAGTAGAGGAATAACTATTAGAGGCCAGAAGGGTAGTGGAGAGGGGAGACAGAAAGATATTGGTTGACAGAAGCAACATTACAGATAGATAAGAGGAACAATTTCTGGTGTTACAAAGTAATAGCTGAAAAAGAGGATTTTGAATGTTCTCAACACAGAGTAGAGATAAATGGGTGAGATGATGGATATGCTAATTGATATGATTTAATCATTGCATATCATATTGAAAAATCACACTGTGCTCCATAGATACGGACAATCATTATATGTCAATGAAAATGCATGTGTACACATGCAAGTATAAAAAAATGCTACTTAAAGTGGTAATTTAATGTTTTATCACTTTTTGTATTAAAACAAAAATGAGAAAAAGTGTGACAAATATCACAATATGTTTAGCAGTTTTATTAGGAAATTGCAATGACTAAAACATTCCATATAAATTATAAATTTCTCATAATTTATACATTTATTTTTAACTACTGGTGGCAAAGGAATATTCTTTGCCTTGCCTAGATAAAGTATCACTAAAATTGGAAGCTCATTTTCCCCTATTTTTCTCACTTTAGACTTGAAAGTTTTTTGTTCCTGTTAGTCTCTCAAGACCTCCTGTCAGGCTGAAATATATGACTTTTTTCATTTTTGATCTTAGCATTTGTAAGTGATAAATAATTGATTAGCATAGGAATTCTGGGAATATATTTAGCCTATGCTCAGCACTAAACTATTTTTAAATGTCCTTAGGCATCAACTGAAAATGTACGTCCAAAGGATGTCGATGGGAAATTAGGAAGAGAAGTGACATTATGGATTAGAATTACAACATGTGAAATGCAACGAGAGGAATAGCAGTTGTCAGTTTCACTGCTACTTAAATAGTCAGTCTACCTTGCCACATATTTTTAAATTCCTTAAATGTCTCTATGGTAAGAATATAACCTCTTTGAGGGCAGAATTCTCCCTTCTAATTGCAACAAAATCTGGTTGAGAGTAGAAACTTCAAATGAATGGAAGGAAAAGTATAATTTAAAAGTTTTTTTTTAATGTTACCATGATAAGAACACTTCACACTTACCCTCTTAATACAATTTTGAAAGTATGTCTTAGTCTTTTTTTTTTTTTTTTTGAGATGTTTTCACTATAGGGCGCATACACTCGCCAGACAGACAGAGAGAGACATAGAGATAGAAAGCGAGAAATCACCCCCCAAGGGGAAATGGTCACGCCGCAATCCCTTCTCATTTTTCCTCTCGGGATCTTTGGCACGCATGCACACGTGCCCGGCGTGAGTTCTAAGCCACCAGGTCCGGGACGCGAACCGCGGTCGACTATGTGGGAATCCAGCGACATAGCCATTACGCTAACTGCTGGTTCCCAAAACCCTGGCTTTTGACAGAAAATGGAAGAATATGGAAGATTTACTGCTGAGTGAAGCAAGCCAGGCTATGAAGGAGAGACACTGTATGTCCCCACTTAATATATACCAAGTGTCCACACTCTATAACTGAAACTGACGAGCAAAAGGATGTACAAACACAAGAGATGAGTGTGAATGCCAGATATGGTGTGTGTGGAGGAGTGAGGCCTGGGGAAAAACATTTGGAGGAGGGATATGGAGACAGCATTGTTGAGACAGGGAAGTAGTATTGTTATAATTCGATCAACTGTACCAGGAAGAAATGTTCACATATTGAAATGATCACCTTGTAAGCTAAAAAATGTATTTAAAAAATGCAAAAAAAATTAAATTAAAAAAAAAAGAAATATAGGATTATTCATCTCACGGTTTAGGAGTCCAGGGTGCTAACTGCCAATGAGGCTGCACCCTAGTGGAAAGTAGAATCTTGCAATGGAGCAGTTGTCTGTGTTCCTGCCTGTTTTGGTCTCCTTCTCCTCTCATAAACCTGTCAGAAATCAACACAAGGGCATCCCCCAATGACCTTATCACACGCAAAGCCTCACCCTAGGATACCATAAAGGATCAAGTTTTCACTTAATATCTTTGCAATACAACCAAGTCCCAACACATAAACCTGGGGGGACAAACCATTATCCAAACTATGACAACAAACAATACGGTATCGTGAATATAGCACGATGCTGCAAAGCAGAGCTCTAGCACTTAGTCGTCTTGTATAATTGAGACCTTGTGCCTGCTAATTAGGCACTCCAATCATCCTCCCCAGGCCCTGGTAACCACCATGCTACTCTCTGATTCATTGAGTCTGACTATTTTAGATGTCTCACAGAAGAATTATACAGCACTTGTCCTCCCGTAACTGGCTTATTTCCTTTTTTTTAAGGCTAAATAATATACCATTGTATGTATAAGTCACAGTTCACCCATTCTTCAGTTGATGAGCATCTTGATATTTTGACTACTGTGAGTAATGCTGCAATGAACATTGGAGTGCTAATATTGCTTAGAGATCCGAATTTCAGATCTTTTAGATAAACACACAGAATTGAGGTTATTGGATCATATCACACTGTGACCCTCCCAAATCTCCAGCCAGCCAGGGTTATAGTTTTGCTCAGTGTGTTCGAGTCAACCTGCAGTCTGAATGTGGTGCCTCCCACGTGGTTCCGGTATTGCACAATGGCACCCATACCACTCAGCTGAGCTGTTAGCCCATTTTTAAAAGCTTCATGACGTTGTTCTTGGTGATGATTTCATGAATATGACACCAAAAGCACAAGTAACAAGGGTAAAAATATACAAGTGGGACTACATCAAACTAAAAAAGCTTTTTGTACAGCAAAAGGAGCAGTCAACAGGGCTGGCTTCATGGCACAGATGAAATGCGGTGTGCTGCTCAAAAGAAGCTGTTGGTTTTGGGGAAAGAGAATCTGCTCCACCTAAAAAAAAAAGTCTTACTTTCTACTTTCGCTGTAGGTAGGGAGACTAGTAGAGCTCATATCCACACTCACCCACCACGAAGTATACACTTAGCTGCCATGTGCAGGACCTCACCCAAGGCATAGGGAGGCGTATAAAGAGGAATGTAACATCATTACTATCCTTGAGTATCTTAGAGAATGTATGGCATTCACAGGGACAAAGAATAATTGTGACGTACCAGTTATATGAAGTGCCATGCTTGGCACAGTGCTGATCACAACACTTTTGTCACTTGTAGCAAATGTCCAGATCTTGAGTAATTGCTCTTTTCTGAAACTGCCCCTCATAATGTCGCTCTCCTTGCAATTATGTTTGTACAATCCAATCTTACCTCTTGTCCTAAATGAATCAGACCAGAAGCGAATGTCTGGCCCAAGTTGGAATTTTAGAATCAGCGCCCACAAGGCTGCCACTTAGTCCTGGTGCATGGCTGGACCAAAGCCCACAACTTCAGAGGCAAGCAGGTGGTCACAACTGGTTTCGTGACTGGAAAAGAGGAAGAAGACAGTCTTCAGAAGGATCAGTGGAAGAATCAGAAATGTAAACAGAAAAAGGGAGAGACTGTACTTTGTGAATTCCTAATAATTTTCCTGACTATTGCGATCCTTTTCTGTGGCTTAGATGGGATACATTGTCCTCCTTGAGTTTCTTGATATGAGCCACACTATAAAGCCTCACTTTTTTGGGTGATTTTGCTAAAGGGTGCAAATGCTTGCCAGAGAGAGACAGAGAGAGGAGGAAAGCAAGTAAGCACCCCCTAGGGGGATGGCCATGCTGCAGTCTACTCTTCTCTTGGAATTTTGGGCATGCACGCACATGTACCCAGTGTTTCTCAAGCTGCCAGGTCTGGGAGTTGAACTGCACAGTAAGCCATGCAGGATTCAGCCTTCCTAACCACCACACCTCTGGATCATTATTTTAACACCTTTGAGAAAGAACTACATTATTTGTTCTCTTATGGGTCTATTTCTATTGTCTAGGTTTCAATTAACTTGACTCTTCAAGAGCCCACTGGATTTTGATTGTGTGCAAGACACTGTATGCTATTTATTGCAGAAACAATGTGAATCTACAATAAGGTTCTCGTGCTAGAGAAGGTTTATACTTGCTTTTGGCTAGTGTCTACAGAGATTGGCAATTCTGTACCATGAGAAGATTGGAACCTAGGCTTTAGCTTGTCCTTACTCCTAGGGTCTGAGCTTTGCGCTTCCCTACCTAAAGCACGGATTTCTTCCCCCCACAGTTCTCCGACAAAGCTGTCTTTGTTTTTTTGTTGTCGTTGTTGTTTTTTGTTTTGTTGTTGTTGTTTCGCTTTTTTTTTTAAAGTATCATTTTCTGTTTCTTTACTCATTGTTGGGGATGCTGGTAAAGTACTTACTAAAAAACTGAGAAGAAGGTAGAAGGCCGAGTCAAAGAAAATAAAGAAAAAGATACGGCTAATTCACAAACAGTGTATTAGCCTGAACGGTGGAGATAAAAGAAATATTCCCCAAATTAGTGTGAGCAGACATCTTTCTGAAAGGGCAGTCCCATTTTCAACATTTATGTGTTACTTGTTCCCTGAGGCAAATCTCTCCTTATACGAAGTGTAAAGTAATCAGGTACTTCATCAGGCAGGACAGAATTGTTTCTTACTCCCTCTGTGACCTGGGGTGGCACAGACTGTATGTCACTCCCGTGGTGCAGGCAGCGCTGGGCTGAAGGAGCCGGCGAGACGGGTGACCGTATAACAAGGTTACAACTTCATCAAAACCACACACGTCCTTCCAAGCCTGGCCAGGGTAAGTCAGCCAGCGTGGACGCAGGCTAAGGAGGCAAGACGGCATGGCATCCACAGTCAAGCAGGTGGAGCCCCAGGGTGGTGGGATGGTGGGGCGGTGGTGATGAGGGGTAGGAGTGGTGAAGGGGTGGGGAGGTGGAGGTGGTGATGGGGTGGTGGGGGGGTGAAGGGTGATAGAAGGGTGGGGATGGTGGACGTGGGATGGTGGTGGGGGTGGTGGTGACGATAGTGGGGGTGGTGA
>NW_006159763.1:1878935-1888901 GCF_000334495.1 Tupaia belangeri chinensis
TGGGGGTGTGGAGACAAGGCAACAGCGACTGGAAGGAACAGTGCGACATTGTCACTGCAGAGGGGTGCTTTAATTTCCTTCTTGTTCTGGGACCAGCCCGGAGGAACGCCAGGGAAGGGAATTTCACACTGGTTTCTGTGGGCAGAGAGGGAAGCGGAATTTATACCTCTCCTGGGGCATAGAGGCAATCCCGGCCCAGAAGCAGAGCCGGAGTGCCATTTCCCCAGAGTCGATCCTGTTTCTCCCCCAGGCTGATGGCCACTTCAGGACAGGGTAATGTTTGTTGATAATATCTGCCACTGTGCTCTTTTGAAACTAAAAGAGGGATTAAATGCACAAGCAGAAAAGGAAAAAAACGAGACGGAGTGTAGGCTTATCCCCTGCCTCTGACACCGCGCTAATTCTGCATTGTGCACACTGACAGAGGAAGCCCCTTCTCGCATCTCGGAAGGAAACCGTGTAGAACAAGACACCCACTTTCCCGTCTCCCCTGCTTTACCCTTCTCCACCTGAACAACCAACTAATAGCATCTCTAAACTAAAAGGGAGCTTACTTACCCTGTCATGATTCTGTCCTCACCCAAAGTAAGAATTTCTTTTAGTCTTCCATTTTACTTTTAGAAGTTTATTTATTTACTTCACGAGCAAGAGAGGTGAGAGAGAGAGAGAGACAGCACCCTCAACAGGGTCCCAAAGCCAAGATGACCCCCAGCTCCTGGCCAGTCCGAGACCGTCAGCAAGCATGTGCCCAGCATGCTCAGAGGGGTCTCCAGACTGAACAGGGACCCTTCCCACGTGGGATTGCCTGGTAGAGCAGGCACCGTCCAGTCCCACCCCTTTTAAGCATTCTTATCTGCTGGTTCACAAGACTTTGCTTAAGTATCATCAATGTCAGAAAAGTTAGGGTGTTTTTTAAATTTTCATTTTATCATCTATGTGTGTATGTGTGTATTTAAAAAAAAAAATTTAAAGAGAGAGATTTTTGCTATAAGGCAAATGTAGTCACAAGAGAGACAGAGAGACAGAAAGTGAGAAATCACCCTCCAGGGTGATTGGCCACCCTGCAGTCCCTTTTTCTCCAGTCTACTCTTGGGATTTGGGGCACTCACATACACACACCAATGTGAGTTTTAAGTTGCCAAGTTTGGGACTTGAACTGTGGTTGAATACATGAGAGTCCAGCGACATAACCACTACGCCATCTGCTGATCCCCATTTTTTTTTTTAGAGGTTTTTGCTATAGGGCGCGCACTCGCCAGACAGATAGACAGAGAAAGAGAGACAGAAAGTGAGAAATCACCCCCCAGGGGGGATGGCCACGCCACAATCCCTTCTCCTCCATTCTCCTCTCCGGATCTTGGGCACGCACACACAGGTGCCCGGCATGAGTTTTAAGCCATCGGGTCCGGGACGTGAACCGTGATGGACTACGTGAGAGTCCAGCAACATAGCCATTACGCTAACTGCTGGTCCCCCCCATTTTATCATATATTAAAATGCATGCAGAACAGGACTAACCTTGTGCCTAGTGATTAAGGAACCCAGATTCCACACAGCCAACTATGTAATTTGAGTCCTGGCTCCAGTGGACTGAAAAATACACCAGGGCCACAAAAATACTGTGCCCTAAACCCTGACAGGATGGAGATGGAGGAGGAGAGAGTGTGGTGTGACCACAGCCCCTTGGGGGTGGGTGGGTGCCTTCTCTCCCTCCCTCTGTCTCTCATCTCTCTTGCTAGTGAGCAAGTACTCTCTGGTAATTAAAAAATACATGTAGAACTTAGAAAGCATGCCAAGAAGGGCGTCCTCTGCCCTTCAGCAGTCCTTCCCTGCGGCAATCGTATTTCTGTTGGTTTTCTGGGATGGTTTTACTCACAGGACATGTTGATAGAGCACTCTGCCTTCATCAATACCACATATACACTTTCAAAAACACAGACGACAGGGCCAGCAGGTGGCATGGTGGTTGAGGCACTAGACTCCTACATGGCTGACCACAGTTTGAGTCCTGGACCTGGTGGACCATCCCCCTGCAAGTGCATATGACTTATAGCAAATTTAAAAACTATTAATAATAAATTAAAAAATACAAATGACAACATAACTCTATACTAAGTTATAGCTGAGCACTCTTACTGATCAAAAACTGTATCTATTCAATAAAACCGAACTGGAATGTCTGTGGATTTCAGAGAGCTAGTCCTTGCTTTGGCTTTTAGAACTTAGCAGAGTGAGTTGAACCCTTCAGTGCAATGATGCTTCTGCAAGAATTTCAAGACTGCTACTGCTTATCTTCTGTACCTCTCCACCCCTCTCCCACTAACTCCTTCACTGCACAATTCATTTCCAAAGTATTTCCAGTTTATTCCATTGTTCCTCCTGTGACATTATGGAATCAAAATACTTATATGCATATTCTGCCAAAGAAAAGTTCAGAGTAGCAAGCTCGCTTAAGTTGAGTTCAGTGAAACAAATTAATTATTTTTGGTGCAAGGCTTGTCTGTTGCCATTATGGTATCATTGTGGTGTAATATCACACATACTATGCTGCCATGGCACTGGGTTATACACTGGGTCCTTTCTGAAGACTTTATGTATCTGAATTATCTCAGATTGATTTGCATAGTCAAGAGATTCAGATACATGTGCGAATTTATTTTGCAGGTGGGAAAGTAAACTTTAAAAATCAAGATAAGGGGCCAGCTAGTGTGTGGTGGTTGAGTTGGACTCCCGTGGCTGACCAAAATTGAAGTACCAGGCCTAGTAGCTGAAAAATCATGCCAGGATTTTTAATGTGGGGCCCAAAGTTTTAAGAGGGAAGGAAAACAGAGGAGAAGGGATTGTGGTGTGGCCATATCCCCTGGAGGGTGATTTCTCACTATCTCTCTCACTGTATCTCTCTCTGGTGAGTGCACGTGCCCTATGGCAAAAATAAAAAGAAAATCAAGATAACTTAAAAATGTACAGAGTATATATATATATATATTTGGAGAGGTTTTTGCTATAGGGCGCGTGCGCTTGCCAGACAGGCAGAGAGAGACATAGAGACACAGAGAGACATAGAGACAGAAAGCGAGAAATCACCCCTCAGGGGGGATGGTCACGCTGCAACCCCTTCTCCTCCATTCTCCTCTCGGGATCTTGGGCACGCATGCACACACGCCCAGCGTGAGTTTTAAGCCCCCGGGTCGGGGACGCGAACCGCGCTTGACTCCGTGGGAGTCCAGCGACATAGCCATTACGCTAACTGCTGGTTCCCCAGAGTATATTTTCTGAAGCGGAAAAAAGTTTAAATACATTTTATTGTACTGCATATTTACAGGTATTACCAAATTTACTGGTCGAAAATAAAATAAATGGATTAAATTGAAAGAAGATTTAGGGACCAGCAGATGGTGTAATGGTTATGTTGCCGGACTCCCAAGTAGTTGATCATGGTTTGGAGTCCTGGACCTGGTAGTTTGAAACTCACACCGGGTGTGTGTGCATGCACACCCAAATCCCAAGAGGAGGATGGAGGGGAAAGGATTGGGGCATAGCTATCTCCCCGTGGGAGGTGATGTCTTGCTTTATGTGGCTCTGGTGAGTGCGAGCCTGATAGCAAAAATCTCTATAGAAAATAATAAAAGATTTAAACTCTCCACGGTAAAGGAAAAACTTAGGACAATTTAACTTAGCAGCGTTTAACTGGGCAGAAACAATTTGAATTGGGCAGCAGCCAGAATAGCTTCCGTGGAAATCCAGATAGCCACGTGGTGGTGGGGGGGTGACAAGAGCAAGAAAGGGAAAGTGACGTACAAAAACACGGAAGGGCAGAAATGAGAGACGTCGCTGGATTGGTTGCAGTTTGATGTTCGCGGCAGGAGCACAGCCTAAAGGGCGGGCTCTCTGTGACTGACTGAAGTGTGGCGGCTGTGATTGGTTGTAACTTAGCAACCCACTTAGGAAGCAGACCTCCGAGTGTTTGCTTACAGACTCGAGCTGGAGCTCCGAGGCCTTTTCAGACCAGTAACGTTTAACACCGACGTGTAAATTCTGTGACCCGGAAACCAGTTGACACTAGTGGCCAATTAGGCTTTCTTCTTCGGAGTATGGCAAGTAGGGCTACCTCAGGAACTTATTTGTCAAAGAATCCGTGCTTTGAAGATCAAAACACACACCTGTAGGAACTATTTCAGGACAGGAGGGTTTCCCGAATTCCTATGTGCACAAATGGAAAACGAGTCAGAAGGCTTTGGGTTTCAGGCGTGCCTCCTGTTGACCCGCTGCCGTTTCCCCGTGATGGCAGCAGCAGCAGCAGCAGCAGCAGCAGCAGAGACACCATAAAGATAACTGAGTACCTGGAGGTCATCTGACCCCTGCCTTGCCTGTCATACTGTGAATTCTGGGAGCAGCACAAGAAAGGTATTGAGAGACTATGCTCTGTGCCTACCTGAGAAGGGAGCTGTCCGGAGGGGTATTTTGATGGGTGCCAATGTCAGGAAGTGACAAGGCTGCACACTGGAGGGTGATGGGGCCCGGAATCCCTCAGGGTCCACAGAGACCATGGCAGCAGCAGCAGCAGCAGCAGCAGCAGCAATGGCATCATAAGTATTTGGTGAGCATTTCCTGTATGCCGCCCTGCTCGATGATCACTGCCATCTGCACCTCTATCCTAGGAGGGTCAAGGTTAAGGAACAGGCCAGGGGGTTAACCAGTTTGCCCAAGCAAGCGAGCTGGAAATCACCGACAGATGGCCTGAGCCCCACCTCCCTCACCTGAGCGAAATTTGGGTATTGTGATTTTTATTTCTATTTTAAGTACTTTCTTGTTAGGGACCAGACAGCGGTGCAACCCGCAAAATGCAATGCCCCATGAGGCTGATCTGTGTGGGAAGATTCCAAGTCTGGTTGTGGGTATGTATACCCATGATGGGGCTGGCTGAGGCTGGGGTGGGGGCTGCATCAGGACCTCTGGCTCTCTTTCTTTCTCATGGAATAAATAAATAAATAAACTTTAAAATGAATTAGTTAAGCATACCCCTGCTTATTTCCTTTTATCTACTCTCCCCAACTTATTCAGACAGATTTTCTTGCAAGACATCTTTCAGATAGTTCTTTCCTAAAAATCTCAACTGGCTCTTGATTTACATATGCTAAACTCCACATTTGCTAATCTGGTATTTAATAAGGCTTTTATTTTTTAATTTAGGTTTTGCCATAGAGCACATGCACTTGCCATGGAAAGAGAGAGAGAGAGAAATCACCCTCCAGGAAGGATGGCCATGCTGCAATCCCTTCTCCTTCATTCCCCTCTCAGGATTTTGGACACACACACAGTGGGCCAGTGTTTTTTTTTTTTTTTTTTTTTTTTTTTTTTCGGAGAGGTTTTTGCTATAGGGCATGCGTGCTCACCAGAAAGACAGAGAGAGACAGAGAGACAGAAAGTGAGAAATGGCCACGCTACAATCCTTTCTCCATTCTCCTCCTGGGATCTTGGGCACACATGCACATGCACCTGGCATGAGCTTCAGCCCCCAGGTCCGAGACTCGAACCATGGTCGACTACATGGGAGTCCAGCGACATAGCCATTACACCAACCGCTGGTCCCCCCTACCCCCACCCTGGGGTGATTTTTCAAGACATCAGTTCTGGGACTTGAACTGTGGTCAGCCATGTGGGAATCCAGCACCTTAACAACCATACCACCTCCTGGTCCCACGGCCTTTTATTTTTTAATGTTTAAAATAATTATTTTTAAAATTTTATTTATTATTACTATTATTAAATTTGACCAGAGAGAGACAGAAAGAGAGAAAGGGAAAGTGAGAAAACAAACCACCAGGTCTAGGAATTGAACCACGATTGGCCATGTGAGAGTCTAGCGCCTTAACCACCTTGCCAGCTGCCAGCCCTGGGCCTTTTTTCAATACATTTCCAACTTGCTTTCTAGACATTTCCTTAGAGATCTGCTCACTACTCCTTGAATTGACTAAAAGGCCTCGCTGTGGTGCCACTCTTTTGTGAAGACAGTTTATTCCAGTGTGAAGGGATCTCAACCTACCCCACCTGGAAATGTCAGGGCACTGTGAAATTCCTATTATTCCTTAAATGCGACATCATGTACAGTTATGAGTGGACACGAAGTATCTCCTTTGATATCCTACAGGAAGATAGAAACCAATGCCTAGCTCTTTCTGTACCCATCTGAGGAACTCCAGGAATCTTTCCAGAAGACTTGGGTTGCGGGCTCTTTTCAAAGAAGTGGGAGCCACCAGAGGAACTTGTGACCCTGTGGTGGTGGAACTGCTCACAAGAGTGTTCTAGACTCTGGTGCAGCTTCTCTGTCCGGACTAGCACCAGCTTCCTGCTGTGTCACCTCTACCTTGTTGCCCACAAAGGAAAAATGTAGTGCCTCAGGCCATCGGCTCAGCGGGACCGCCCTCCCTTCTCGTCAAAGCAGAGCCCTGGGCTCCATGTTCTGCGAGTTTACCTGGGGGAAAAAGCTGAGTTTTTATTTAGTTCTTGGACAGTCATTCTCTGGAGGCTCTTTTAGCTTTTCTTGAAACCGGATTGATCCCGTGGCTGTAGGTGAGCATGGCAATCAAAGGTACCTTTGCGTTTTCTTTGACCATGCCCCAGAACCTAATCTATTTAAACTGCTGTGACACAGACTACGAAGGATGTCCCTTTACCTTTTTTACAGTAAGGATTCAGTCCTTCAGCAAGTGGGACTGAAATAGAAAATAAAAAAAAATCCTTGACTTATGACTTCCAGACGGCTAGTCAACACTGCCGCTTCCTTAGCCACTGCCCAACATACGTGGACCCGAAGCCATGGTTGGTTGGAGATGGAGGCTGGGGACCTGTGTGAGCATTGACTGACCAGCGTAAACCTGTGGAATTAAAAGTCTAATTATAAAATGGATCTCAAACAAAGGACTTTAGACTTTTGACTAGGCTTCAAATCAGACTTACAAACTCATGAGCCTTCTTGAGCCCAGCAGGTAGAAGGGAGCTCTCGGGAGCATGGCAAAGGAGTGGGCCTCTGAAGACGTTAGCTTTCTCCAGTTCTGTCCTGTGAGCCCAGAACACCTCTGAGGACCACATCAAGCTCTAAGGCACCAGTTTGCACGTAAAGGACTTACAAGGAGAGGAAGATTTTCTCCTCTCTTAATTTCTCCCCTCTCTTAGATCCTTGTTTTTATCCTAAAAGGTCGCCAAAGCCAGTGGGTTATGTTACAGAGTTTCAGATCCAGGTCCCTTGTTCCTGTCAGTTGGTCCTGCAGCTCGATGGGTGATACCTTGGCCGGCTCCCTGGGCATGTGACCTGCACAAACATCTTAAGATGTGCATCTTAGCATGGCCCTGTACTTGGTTCAAGACTGCTGTTACTACCTTGAATTTCTTTCTTTTTTCTTTTTTTAATTGCTAGAGGATGTGTGTGCTCATCAGGGAGAAAAAGAGAGGTGAGGAGAGAGGGAAAAAGCACCCTCAAAAGGGGCATGGTCACCCCACACTTCCTTCTCCATTTCTTCATTCAGTTGGGATTTTATGCATGCAGGCCCATGTGCCCAGCATGTTTTCAAGTCACTGGGACCAGGACTTGAACTGTGGTCAGCTGGTTCCCTTAACCACTAGGCTATGGGGCAGGCTCAAAATTACTTATTTGTTTGTTTTTCTGAGATATTTTTTGCTATAGGGCATGTATGCTCACTGGAGAGAGAGAGAGACAGAAAGCAAGAACTCCCCGCCCCCCCCCCGGGGGGGGATGGTCACACTGCAATCCCTTCTCCTCCATTCTCCTCCCAGGATCTTGGGCACGCATGCACACGCACCCGGTGTGAGTTTAAGCCGCCGGGTCCAGGACTCAAACTGCGGTCGACTACATGGGAGTCCAGCGACATAGCCATTACACTAACTGCTGGTTCCCCTTAAAAGTCTTAATAGCGTTCGAAACAGGGCCCCCATAGTTTCATTTTACACTGGGACCTGTAAATTATTAGGTTGTCGGGAAAGCCGTGATGCATTTTTCTGTTTTTCTGTACAAAACGGTGTCACGATTTTCCTGCCGACCCACCATATAGGTGCTGTTTGTGGGATATGACTTCCTACCAGGCCAGCTGGTGGATGGGGGCTAAGGGGGCTGGACCCTACAAGGCCGACTGCGGGCTTTGGGTCTCCTGCTCCTCAGCCTGAGAACTGTGCTAGGTGTGCGCATGTGCCTAAGATCCTGAGAGGGGAACGGAGGAGGAGGGACTGAGGGTGACCACCCCTTAGGGGGCGCTTTCTCACTTGCCCTCTCTCTCCCTACTCCTCTCTCTGTCTTTCTCTGGAAAGTGCATGTGCCCCATAACAAATCATTTTTATAACACTACCTTGGCCTCTCCTTTCTTCTGCCTATTTCCTGCTTGCCCTCTGCTTTGATGCCTTACTATTGCCTTAAACCTTGTGGAGAAAAGAGAAGAGCCTTAGCAGTGGCAGCCGCCCTACTTTTCACCTTCCAATCTCGGCAGGGTCTGAGACCAGGAGCCCGTCCTCTTGAAGAGCACCTGCGACGGTCACCACACAGTCGAGATGGCACGACCCGTGCTCCTCGTGGCCTGCTTGTCATCGAAATGGGTCCTGTGCAGTGGCCACGTTTGGTCTTGACTCCCTGGCTAGTCTTTAAACAGTCACCCCGAGGGCGACCACCGGTAACAGGAACAACAGCACCGGGGGCTGACTGCTCAGCGGCTCAGGGAACTGTTCTGCTCCGTGTCTTCAGAACACACATCCTTGAGTCCTCATCAGACCCTTTCTCCTTGCTCACTTCTGGCAGTTCTGCTTCCCTCTATGACCCCTGCCTGTCTGCCTGCCTATAGATCGCACGCCGGAGACCAGCTGTGTGCCAGGCACCGGTACTGCTTCTGCAGAGGCGCTCCTCAACTTACAGTGGGTTCTGTTTCAATAAGCCCATTGTCATCTGTGGCCTAGCTGTTGAGGAATCAGCTCTCACATGGCCAACTGCGTGGTTCAAATCTCAGCCTTACTGGCTTGAAAAAAACACCAGGCATGGGGCTGGCAGCTGGTGTGGTGGTTAAGGATTCTGGACTCCCACATGACTGACCACGGTTCAAATCCCAGACCTGGTGGCTTGCTTTCTCACTTTCCCTCTTTCTCTCTTTCACACTCACTCTGTCCCTATCTGGTCAAATTAAAAACAAGTAAATGGGGGGCCAGCAGGTTGCATGGTGGTTAAGGTGCTGGACACTCGCACGTGGCCAACCATGGTTTGAGTCCCAGAGCTGGTGGTTTTCTTTCTCACTTTCCCTCTCTCTGGTCAAATTAAATAAATGAATGAATAAATAAAAGTAATTCTTAAAAAATTAAAAACAAATAAAATAAAGTAATTATTTTAAAAAGAAACAAAGCACCAGGTGCATATATGCATATGCTGAAAATCCCAAGAGAAGGGAGAGATGGAGGAAAAGGGACTGTGATATACCTGTGCTCCACTGGGAGGTGCTTTCTTCCTCTCTCTCTCTGTCTCTTTCTGGTGAGTGAGCACATCCTCTGGCAAAGAAAAATAAAGGGAAAAAAATCAAGAAAATTTATTTAATACACCGACCCTACCAAACATTGTAGCTTAGCTTAGCCTACCTTAATCATGCGCAAACACTGTCATTAGCCCATAGCTAGGCAAAATGATGTAACACGAAGCCAATCTTATATTAAAGTATTGAATATCTCATTAATTTACTAAATACTGTATTGAAAGTGAAAAAGAATGCTTGTATAGAGAATTGAAGTGCAGTTTCTACAGGCTGTGCATCACTCCCACTGTTGGCTTCTTCAGTTGAATCACATACGTCAGGGGCTGTCGGAACATACATTCCCTTTTTCCTCACACAAATAGAGAGCCAGGAGTTTGTTTCTGCCTTTCGTGGTGAGAAAATGGAAGCTCATTGAGAAGTTACATAACTTGGCTGAGCTGGGAACTCCTCT
>NW_006159763.1:1889482-1891484 GCF_000334495.1 Tupaia belangeri chinensis
TGAATCCAAAGCCCATAACTCTTCCTCTACATCTGTGGTTCTCAAAGTGCAGACCCCAGACCAGTACCTGGGCGCTGCCTACAAAGGCTAACTCTAGGCCCCACCAGGCCTACTGAATCTGAACTCTGGGCGTGGGCCAGCAGGCTGAGGTTTAGAGCTCCCCTGGATTCTGAGGTACCTCTGTGCTAAAGTGTACTGCGGCCTACCCCATCTGCCTTCCTATGTGCTAGCCTGGGAGTTAGCGGTCAGCATCCTGGACTCTTAGATGGTCCCTTGTTTGAATCACGATGCCCCCTTGACTCAGCTCCATCAGACTACGTCCACTGCAGTGGGCAGGTTGGTCCCTGGGCCCGGGTCCCTGCCTTCTAGTCTTCACTCTACTGGGTCCCCTACAGGCCTCTGTAAGCCAGCATACCCTCCAACATGCCCCTCCTCTGAGCTCCTTGTTTTGGTTAGTTATTTCACTTCTCTCCTGTATACCTGAGCTACAAACCACGGTTCTCCTCGGCTGTTGTTTCTTTTGCTACTATGTGTCGCCTGGAACGCATCCCTCACGTACCCTTGCTCTTCTAGCCCTGCCTCCTGCCAATCTCCAGATCCTCATCACTTCTCATCTTCTGACCCTTCTACCGCCGTCTTTTTCCACCTAGGTACAAATGCCTTCAGGATCATCCTTCTGAAGAGCAGCTCCCGAGCCCATCAGGTGCCAGAAGGTCCAGGCCTTGGTCTTGCCCTCCCCCACAGCCCTCTGCACTGCTTGGATGGCACCTTCTGTGAATTAAAACCACATGTGTGTCTGTCTGCTGGGATGGCATGGTGAGGAAGTGAGATTGGTTTCCAGAGGCCATTCAGTATAATCAGCTTCAGTTTTTTTTTTTTTTAATAGTCACATCAACTAACTGATTAGATGTCTGTCACTGGGAGAGAATTTGAGGAGCGTTGCTGACATTTTTGAAGGCCAGTAATGAACATTCTCAATGACCCAGAACAAACTCCCAGTAACCCAGAAACCAGGTTTCAGTGACTGCAATAAGAAAAGCCCTACAGTGGAAAGCAGAAAGCTTTTTTAATGACCATAGAATCACCTTTTGGAAAAGTCGCCGTAGGGCCAATTTAAGGAGTAGACAGATTCTCAGTATTAGGGACTTAATGACACAATTATACCACCCTCCTGATTTAGTCTGATTCATTAGGCCCTTAGTTTCCATGAACTAAATCCAGTCCTTTTGTTGCCAGTTGAGGTAATAAACAGTGAATGGCACCTTTCTCCAGCCGCCCATTTGATTAGCTTAGAATGACCTCATGCTAGTTTATATTCTAGCACGACTCAGACTGATGTCATCAATCTGCCGAACGCCTGTTGGTTCCCCATGGCAATCAGCACCTTCCCAAAAGCTGCCACAGAGGAGTCTTAAAAGCCTTTTGGAGGCTGACAATAGACTTTAGCCTTGAGTTAATTGTCCCTGTTGACATATCAAGTCTTTAAATTTTAGTGTCTTGAATGCAAACAACTGGTTGAGAATAAGCCACCCTTTCGTTTCCAGGTTTGAGTAAAAACCATCTTCTAGTAATACGGGGGAATAGGGGCTGGCAGGTGACATGGTGGTTGAGATGCTGGATTCTTACATAGCCAACCGTGCTTCAAATTCCAGACCTGGCGGCTTGCTTTATCACTTTCTCTGGTCAAATTTTAAAATAACAAATAAAAATAATTATTTTTTTAAAATGGGAAAAAATGACTGTGTAATAAAAAAGAATCCAAATCGGAGAGTCAATGTACTCTGAGTAGAGAATATTAGTCAGCGCTGAGTTTGTGTTAATAATAATAACACCTGCCTTTTGTGTGGCTCGTCTTGTTTCATCAATGCACTTTCACCTGTAATGCCTGCTGCATTTGACCTCCCCGCATTCCTTTCAGGTGACTGAGGAGTTCCTTATTGCTCTGTTGGCAAGGGTGGGCAAGGCCAGGGGTCCATCAGCTGGTGAGTGACAGGAGAAGGCA
>NW_006159763.1:1892561-1925066 GCF_000334495.1 Tupaia belangeri chinensis
ATAGCACCTGCCTTTTGTGTGGCTCGTCTTGTTTCATCAATGCACTTTCACCTGTAATGCCTGCTGCATTTGACCTCCCCGCATTCCTTTCAGGTGACTGAGGAGTTCCTTATTGCTCTGTTGGCAAGGGTGGGCAAGGCCAGGGGTCCATCAGCTGGTGAGTGACAGGAGAAGCCAGCCACAGGGTCTCCTTGAGCTGGAGGCTGATGCTAGCATTCTGAATATCACTAAGTAGTACCTTTGAATTGAATAAAACAGACAGGCAATCCTGGGACATAGAGGAATTAGGAGGCAAGAGGAGGAGATGTGAAGGGGAAGGGAAGAAGGGAAAAGAAAAGGGAAAAAACTTTCTACCGATGAACATCAAATCTCAACTTCCCAAACCTAAAGAGAAATATATTAGCTAGTTTGTAAAAATGAATGGTTATCGGTTTCATATTGACAACTTCCTCTTTTTATAGAAAATGTCTAGATTTATTCTATTACCATAGACAGCAACTAGAATTTGATGGTGGGGATATTTTAAAAGTTACGAAGTCAAAGAGACAAAGCATGCACATGAGGAGGGAGTATCTGACCTCAGGAGACACGTTCCTCTGCTCTCTGAGGTCCCGTCTTTGGACTTTACAATCCCCCTTGCTCCCTACCTTCCATTCTTTCTGAGCATTATCCTGCTGCCGGTGGTGCAAACAGCTTTCCACCTCTGTGGCTTAATTGTGTCCATCTGGGCCTGTTACCTAGTTGACTAGATCTCAAATGTGTTTGACTCTCATGCAAAAACTCATCCTAAGGTTGATTTGGAAACCTAACAAGACTGAGAATTTAATATCAATATTGAGATGTTTAAAAATGCTATGTACTGGGAGGCCAGCAGGTGGTGTGGTAATTGAGATGTTGGACTCCCACATGGCTGACCATGGTTTGAGTCCCAGACCTGGGAGTTTGCTTTCTCACTTTCTCTCTCTTTCTCTCTGGTTAATGCATGTGCCCTGTGGCAAATTTAATAAATAAACAAATAAAATTCAATAAATAATTCTTGGGACCAATGGGTGGTATAATGGTTACGTTGCTGGACTCCCACGTACTTGACTGCGGTTCAAGTTCTGGACCCAATGGCTTGAACTCATGCAAGGCATGTATGCATGTGTACCCAAAAATCCTGAGAGGAGAATAGAGGAGAAGGAATTACGTACGGCATGGCCACTCCCCTTGGCGGGGTGATTTCTCACTTTCTGTCTCTCTGGCAAGTGCATGTGCCCTATAGCAAAAATCTCTCTCTCTAAAAAATAGGGAGGGTGGTGGCAGGTGATATTGTGGTTAAGGTATTGGATTTCCACATGGCTGATCGTGGTTTGAGTCCTGGACCTGGCAGCTTGCTTTCTCATTCTCTCTCTCTCTCTCTTTCTCTCTATTTCTCTCTCTGGTCTAATTGAAGAATAATAATAAACAAATAAAATAAATAATTTTTTAAAAAATTCAATAAATAGTTCTCAAAAAAATATGTACTCAATATGTGTCTCTTAGGGTTTCCTGAAGCAGACTGACCAGCTGGGAGGAGAGTAATAATCAAAAGCCAACAACCATTTATTGAGCATTTATTTTACATCCTACATTGTCATAGGTGCCAGTAATAAAAGCTTATAACTGACAAGTACATCGTTGGTTCCCCCAGCAGGTTGGCAATGTTCCCCATGGTCTCATAACCTCTGAGGTAGGGCATCATTGGAGGAAGACTTCTTTGCTTTTGGCAGGTGAAGAAACAGGTGCGTGAGACAAAGGGACTTGACCAAAGACTCCAGCTTCCAGTCAATGACCAATACAGACCAAAGTATGAAACCTTCTGCCAATGCCTACTGGGTATTGCACTTAGGGAGGCCTGTTTTTGGTTTATTAGTTATGGAATCTGTTCCGAAGGGAGTGAGAAGAAAACTGCAGACTCTCGGTTAAGAGTTCCAGTCAGTATGAAGGGCAAGGTAAATTATAACAGACCTTTAACCAATTTGTACACCAATATAAAGAAAGAAATGAGTAAGGCTATGCGGCGGTAACTAAAAGTTGAAATGCTGAAAGTCTGATTTTATTGTTTTTCCTTTATACTATTTTGGGAGATAGACCACACATTCAGTATATGTAGTAGAATTGGTTTTGACATATGTGTATAGCAGTGTAATTACCACCCTAAACAAGATGAAGAATATTTCTAGCACCCAAGAATATTCTCTTATTTCCTTACCAGTCAACACCTACCCTTCCCACCCATAGCTAAGAGCAGTCAGAATTCTCTAACCCTCTAGTAGGTTTGCCTGTTCTTACCCTTCATATAAATGGGACCAGATGGTTCCCACTTTGTGTCTGTTCCTTTTACTCTATAATGTCTGTAAGGTTCATCCATATGATAAATAGCAATAACTTTAAGTTTTTCTTTTTTCTTTTCCTTCTTTTTTTTTTTTTTTTTTTTTAGGTTTTTGCCATGGGGTGCATGTGCTTGCCAGAGAGAGACAGAGAGAGAAAGTGAAAAATCATCCCCCAAAAGGGATGGCCACACCATAGTCCCTTCTCCTCCATGCTCCTCCTGGGACTTTGGGCATGCAGACCCATGCACCTGGTGTGATTTTTCAAGTTGCCAAGTCTGGGATTCAAATCATTGTTGGCCATGTGGGAATCCAGTGCCTTAACCACCATGCCACCTGATGGCACCAACTTTTAGTTTTTAATTGTTATGCAGTGTTCCACTAAATGACTATGCTATGATTTTATTCATCCATTCTACCATAAAGAAATATTTGAGTTATTTACAGCTTTTAAATTCTATAACAAAGCCCCTATGAGCACATTCGTATCTTTTAGAGGAAGTATCTATTCCTAATCTTGGATCTGTATTTAGGAGTGGAATTCCTGGCTCGCAAATTAGACATATATTAATCTTTTAAAATATACTTATTTATTTTATTTATCATTTTTTAAATTTGACCAGAGAAAGAGAGGGAAAGTGAGAATCCGGGAATCCAGGGCTTTACCCACCATAACTGCCAGCCTGACACATATTAACCTTTACTTGAGCTGGTTTGAGCAGCCTCTTGGGTGAGTCACGCTAGGGGCCTGGGAGCAACTTTGGAACTTTTTGAACTCTGTTGCCCACCACTCCAGTGGCCTGGGATCACCCTGTCTGCCCACCCACCCAGAGACTACAGCCTGGTCTTGGTAGGTGACTCGGGTTGATGTGGAGCAACCCGGAACTTGTGAGCAACCTCGAAGCAATCCAGGGCTGATAGCTGCCTGGACGTTCTGTTCCCCTGCAAGCTAGCTGCTCCTCCCTTGAACTGTTGAGCATCCAGAGGACTTGAGCCAGGTGAATTCCCTGCTTCTCTGCCAGCTCTGTATTAAGGCAAACACTGAGCTTCTTCTCTGATAGGACACTCCAAGCGTGCTGAAACTGCCCCTCCTAAATTCACCCATAAAAGACTGTGTCCAACTCTCAGCCGAGGCCAGACATTCAGAGTATTAACTCCTCCATGCCCACTGGCATAATAAAGGGTTCTCCTTTCTTTCATGAGTGCCACTTTTTGTTCTTCAGCGTCTGTTTTTCTACAACATTTTGGTACATGGGCTGGGAAGCGAAATCAGACTAGCACTTTGAGCCACTGACCCCAGGGCATTTCCCCTGCAGGATGGGCATTATGGTGTGGAGAGATAGGTGTGCCCCCATCTTGTTTGATGGGATACCTCAGCTGGGGTGCCTGCCCTGAGGCCAAGTGTTCCTGGATCATCGGACTCCAATTGGAGAAAAGAACCAACTCCTGGACCTCAATACATCAACTGTGGTCAAATCTGGTAATCTGGTAAGCCCTATTCAGACAGACCTACTTGGACTGAGTAGAAGAGGAGACCCAATCACTCTTCTCTGGTCGCCAGACCGGCAGTTAGGTCTCATCTGGTAATTGGCTGATGTGGGAAGGGAATGTATAACCTCTGAATGAATGTGTGTTTGTGATGAGCAACTGTGTTTGAGGCCCCACAGTGTCACACTATGGGGCATGATTGGGTCTGTTTTTTGCGGTTCCGTAGTGTTTCTGGAAAGACTAAACGGCAGAATTGTACTTTGGGGGACCCAGTCCCTCCCTGCGCATTGAATCTGGCAGAGTTTCTGTATCTGATTGTTTATTGCCAAGGAACTACACGAAGCCCACGAGGGACATGGCCAGACAGACGCCTGATTGGTCCCCTCTGGGGGACACCCACTCTTCTGTTATGACACCATTCACAGTGGTTGGGTGGGTGTGGGGGACACAGAGGCTGATGGGAGGGCTTTCCCTAGAAAGGTAGACAGGCAAAATAATGAATGTCAGGTCGTCAATTTTGCCCCTGGAAGTTGGGGCACAAATTTCTACCGACTGTGACACAGTTATAGATAGGTTGCAAAAATATTTGCAAAGGGAGCTGAAGAATGTAGATGTGGCTGAGGGCGAAGCAACTAGCCTTTGAAAATGCTAGTGTGGACTGCCGAGAAGGGTTAAAGGAGGTGTACAGCTGCGGTGACCTTGTAGCTTAGGCCCCTGAACAACTTAAAAACTCTTAATGACCAGGGAACCAGCAGTCAGCGTAATGGCTATGTCGCTAGACTCCCAAGTAGTTGACCATGGTTCGCATCCCGGACTCACGTCGGGCGTGTGTGCGTGCGTGCCCAAGAGCCCGAGAGGAGATTGGAGGAGAAGGGATTGCAGCGTGACCATCCCCCCTGGGGGGTGATTTCTCGCTTTCTGTCTCTCTGTCTCTCTCTGTCTGTCTGTGGTGAGTGCACACGCCCTATAGCGAAAACTTCTCAAAAAAAAAAAAAAAAAAAACCTCTTAATGACCCTGTAGCCCTGAAAACAGCCTAACAACTCTATTTAGTGCGGACAGACACAGAGTTAACCATTTCTCATCCCTAGGGTGCTCAGGACTTTCTGTTCAGGACAATTGCTCTGGGGTTTCCTTTCCTGCCTTCTAAAGGTTTTTTTTAATGATTAAAATCTTAAACTGTTACAATAAGAATGCTTCGTTCTATTTTGGGAAGTTTGTTGAGCAGTTTTTGTTTGGTTATAAAGTATACATCAATGTATAAAACAAACTCTCACAATTTATGTCAAACGAAAGAAAGGGGGGCACTGGGTCCCCCCCTACATGTGCTGCCAAATTACTCTACCTAACCATGTTCAAATCAAATAATCTAAATTCGGCTTTTGACTCAAAATCGCATCAACACCGCCTGGCAGCATTTATCATCTACTCAAAAACTTCCTCCAACCAGGGATCGCCCAAGCCTTCTGGGAAGTGCAGGCTTTTGATAACTGGAGAGGTCAGAGATATTTGGGATACGATGGGAAAACCTAAATCCAAGTCTTCCAAGCCTACTGTACTGGACTGTATGCTGGCTAATTTTAAAAAGGGCTTCTCTGGTGATTATGAAGTTAAATTGAAACCAGAGAGGTTACAAGCCCTCTGTGAGATTGAATGGCCTTCTTTTAGAGTGAGATGGCCACGGGAGGAAGCCACTGTGTGGGCTTTATATAATGTGGTTACTGGCACCCCAGGCCACCCCAATCGGTTTTCCTATGCTGACTCTTGACCGTAGATAACCCAAGTCATTCTGCCTTGGGTGTGAATCTACATTAGAGGGAAAAACCAATGCACTATTTTGGCTGCTTGTGCCATGCCACCCGTGCCCACCTCTGACCAAAAGAAACCCACAACTCCAATCTTATAGGCTGCCCCTCTCCCAAAGAAGAGCCATTAGCAACTCCACCCCCATATGTCCTGGCCAAGCCAATAATAAAACCTCTGCCCCCATCTGTGTCCCGGAGCCTAAAGAGCAGCTGAGCAGCCCAAGGAGCCAGCACCAGCTCCCAGCTCCTCCAGCTCAGGAGGGAGGCTGCCAGCTGTCCCAAATCCTGCGCCCAGATTCTCCCTCACCTGCCATCACCTGGCGAGCTACTACAACCCAGGGCAACCTTACTCTTCAGATGCACCTTCAGAAGACTAGAAGGCCCTCCCCCACAAGATAGGCATAGATGGGACTATCACAGAGAGCAGGGCAACTCTCTGCTACCAGCCCTTCACCACCACTGATCTACTTAATCGGGAACAGCACACCCCTCCTCCTCAGAACAGACCCAGGCAATGATAGATCTCATAGAGTCTGTACTCCAAACCCACCAGCATACCTGAGACAACTGCCAGCAACTACTCCTCACCCTACTTAACACAGAGGAGCAGCACAGAGTCCTTGTAGCAGCAAAGAAATAACTACAAAAACATGCTCCCAGTGATGTGGTAGATCCTGAGGCTTGGGCCAGAACTGCTTTTCTGAATGAAAAGCCTGACTGGGAATTCAATACTGAGGGTAGACATCTCAGCAAGTATTGAGAGACACTCCTGCAAAGAATGAAAGCCGGTACAAAGAAAACCATTAACATGGCAAAAACTTCAGAAATAATTCAGAAGATAGATGAGCCGCCAGGGCAGTTTTATGAGAGACTCTGAGAGACATACTGGATCTAAACTCCGTTTGATCTAGAGAGTTCTGAAAGGTAGTAGATGATTAATGCCTCCTTTGTGGCCCAATCGGCCCCTGACATCCATAGAAAACTCCAAAAGCAGGAGGACATTGCTGGGATGAATGCTACCCAGCTCCTGGAGATTGGTAATTGAGTTGTTGTAAACCAAGACTGAGAGGAAAGAAAGGAAGCAGACTGGCAGATGAAGCAGAGGACAACCTGTTGGTCGCCACCCTCAGACACCTGGATACCCCATCTGGTCCAAGAGGGGGGCCAAAACCTGGCCACTCTAGGCTCAGACCAACCCAATACACGTACTACAAAGAGGATGGACACTGGAGAGATGAATACTCCAAGCAGAAGGCAAACCAAGGGAAAATGACCAAAAATCCACTGGGGTCCCCCAAGACTTCCCACCCAGAGCTCCCAAGAGACCTCCTGGCTATGATAGAATTCAGAGTATCCTGGGCCCTCCGCTGCCCCTGGTCAACACTAAAATGGGGACCAGCCAATGACATTCATGGTAGATAGCAGAACTGAGCCCTCCATTGTCACCCAGCCCCTGCCCCCCCCCTCCAATCAGGCCAAAAAGCCACTATCATGAGAGCCACTGGAAACACCAAAGCTCAGCCCTTTTTACAGGCAAGAAGCTGACAGCTACGGGGCACATGGTTACCCATGAGCTCCTGTACCTGCCTGAGTGCCCAGTCCCATTGTTGGGAAGAGACCTATTGACTAAACTCAGAGCGCAAATCAACTTTGACTCATCAGGTTTGGCTATATTGACTGTCAGCCCTACCAAAATCCTGATTTTAACAATGCCCCTGAAGAAGAGTGGCGAATATTCAGCCCTGGGGGAATACTTACTACCGACTTAGAAATTTTCCAGGTCAGGAAATGGAGTGTCCTCTGTTCCAATATGTTGACAACTTCCTGCTTGCCAAAACAACCCAAGAATTGCTGGAAGGGAACTCAAGCACTGTTCCAGCTTCTCTCCCAGGCCAGATACAAGGTCTCAGTGAAGAAGGCCCAGATCTGTCGTACTCAGGTACAGTTCCTAAGATTCATTCTGACTAAAGGACATTGAGCTCTCAGGGACAAACACAAACAGGTAATAATATGGGCTGCCTGCCTCAGTCCACAACCAGGAGACAACAGCACGAGGGGAATAGGATTCTATAGGATTTGGATCCTGGGCTTTGCTGAGAAGGCCAGGCCACTGTATGAGCTACTCAGAGGCCCAGAAGAGGCCGTTGAATAGAGATCCCTCCAAGAGCAGGCTTTCCAGGATCTCACGTCAAGTCTTAGAAAAGTCCTGGCTTTGGGGCCCCAGATATCACCCAAGAATTCAATGTTCATATATGAAAAAAGTCAGACAGCACTAAAAAGGGTTCTGACTCAGCCTGTTAGACCTTGGGAGAGACCCACTGCCTACCTATCTAAAAGATTAGACCCAGTGACATCTGGATGGCCCCCTTGCCTCCAAGCCCTTACTACCACTGTTGAATTGATTAAAGAGGCAAACAAGTTAATCTTAGGCCAAGTTATCAATACTGGGTTCCTCATTTGGTGACTGTCCTAATGAACATCAAGAGATATAAATGGCTAGTCAGCTCTAAGATGGCCTGCTACCAGGGCTTATTAATTGGAAATTAATTAGACTCCAGACTCTATAGACCCTCCATCCCACTAGCTTCCTCCTAGCCACACTGGGGCCTCCTGACCACAATTGTGAAGTGGCCTTTGATGAGGTCTTTTCTGGAAGTCCTGATCTTGTAGGCACACCACTGAAGGCCCCTGACCTCACCCTCTTCACTGACGCCAACAGTTACATGAGGGATGAAATTAGATATGCTGGCTATGCAGGTACCTCTCAGGACTCAGTAATTGAGGCTGGGGCACTGCCATGAGGATGGTCAGCTTAAAAGGCTAAACTCTGGACATTAATCCAAGCCCTAAAATTGTGATTGACAAGAGAATAAACACCTACGGACTCACGATATACCTTTGCCACCCTACACATCCAGGGGCATTATATCAAGAGAGAGAATTTCTCTCGACAGAAAGACAGTTAAAAACAAAGAAAAAATCTGCCAATTATTAGAAGCAGTCTGGGAGCCAAAGAAAGTGGCAATCATCCATTGCAGAGGACACCAGAGTGGGGAGGATTCCATCACCCTAGGAAACTGATTAACAGAGCAGGCAGCCAAGGCTGTTGCCAACCAAACCCCGACTGCTGTAACCGGAGTGTTACAACTCACAAGTCCCCCAAAAGCCCTTCCTTATACCTCTGACGAACATCACTGGGCAAAGTCAGAGAGAGCAACCCCGGAAGAAGACGGATGATGGAGATTGACAGATAAAAGAATATTCATACCACAGTCCCTGGGATATTTGTTAGTAAAGCAACACCACGAGTTGACTCACTGGAAAAGACTGACCTAGAGAACATACTAGGCCAATACCATTTTTTTGAGCTGCCTACTGTCATTGTGTGCAACTGTGAGCATGTGATCGAGACCTTTGTCAGAAATAACCCCACTCAGGGGCCAGCTCAGCCAGGTGGAACACAAGCCACCGGGACAACTCCCCTAGAATTATTGGAGACAGATTTCTCAGAAGTGTAACCATGCTGGGACTGTAAGTACTTACTAGTCCTGGTTTGTACTTACTTGGGTTGGGTAAAAGCCTTCCCTATGCAAACTAAAAGAACCAGAGAAGTTACTCGAGCCCTTCTGAGGGAAGTCATATCTCAGTTTGGGTCTCCCCTTATGATTGGGTCAGATAATGGCCTTGCTTTCATAACAGAAATTACACAAAGAGTGACAAAATCCTTGGGCATAAAATGGAAGCGCCACACAGCTTACCGACCTCAGAGTTCTGGGAGAATTGAATGAATGAATTATACCCTCAAGTCCACCCTGGCTAAGCTCTGTCAGGACACCAGATACCCCTGAGTGGATGTCCTCCCACTAGCCCTACTCTGAGTTCGACATACACCCCAAAGACAAGGTTATTCCCCTTATAAAATCCTGTTTGGCCACCCACTCCCTCTAGTCACCCAAACCCAAATGGCTGACATCCATCAACTGGACAAGACAATCCTGTCTCAAGATCTGGTGGCCTTGAGAAAAACTTTAAAAGAAAGTAGCTCGTGTAACCTTAGGGGAAAAAAAAAACCCACTCCCTTCAAAAACTGGGCCCAGGGACTTGATATGGGTTAAAAACTGGGAAAAAAAAATCACTGCAGCCCACCTGATTGGGGCCATATGTTGTTGTGCTTGCTACCCTCACTACAGTTAAGGTTACAGGGCTCACCCCATAGATCCATCACTTGTGAGTGAAATAAGCTGCAGTACTGGAAGATCCTGAGACCTGTATGCTGCTAAGCCACCCTGAACAGTCAACCAAAATGACCTTCCAGAAGACCAAGACCCATCATGAGGCCTACAGCCCTACTGCAGCCACTCCTAGAATGGCTGCTTTATGCACGGTGGAAGTTTGAGGAGACTACAGCCCTGCTTTTGTCACTCCAGATGCTGACCAGTCTACATACGATAGAAACTTGAGGACAATGACAGATGACACCCCTACAATACACTTACAACCTCCCGCCTTGAAGCTATCAAATATTAACTACTTGTCACTGCCCCAGAAAGCTATGTTTACTGCCTTCCTGTTAATTAACTCTCCTCAAGTATGGTTGAGGCGGCTCAAGAGGGGAGAATGATGTGGAGCAACCTGGAACTTATGAGCAACTTTGAAGCAACCCAGGGCTGATAGATGCCTGGATTTTCTGTTCCCCCACAAGCTGCCCCTCCCCTGAACTGTTGAGTGGCCAGAGGTCTTGAGAAGGATGAATTCCCCGCTTCTCTGCCAGCTCTGTATTAGGTAGACACTGAACTTCTTCTCTGATAGGACACTCCAAGTGTGCTGAGATTGCCCCTCGCCAATTCACTCATAAAAGTCTGTGTCCAACTCTCAGCTGAGGCTGAAGATTCAAAGTATTAACTCCTCCATTCCCACTGACATGATAAAGAGTTCTCCTTTCTCTCCTGAGTGTCACTTTTCATCCCTCAGCATCTGTTTTCCTACAACAAGGTGAGTACCACTCGGGACCTGGGATCAACTTTGGAACTCTTTGGACTCTGTCACCCAGCACTCTGGTGCCCTGAGCTTGCCACAACCATCTGCCCAGAAACTAGAACCTGGTCTGGGCATGCCTCTATGGTGAGTCCATGCTCAGGGAGCAACTTTGGAACTCTTTTTCTTTTTAAGAGAGATTTTTGCTCTAGGGCATGTGTGCTCACCAGAGAGACAGATATAGAGAGACGGAAAGTGATAAATCACCCACAGGAGGAATGGCCATACTGCTACAATCCCTTCTCCATTCTTCTCTTGGAATCTTGGGCACATAGGCACACACAGCCGGCATCAGGTTTAAGCCACCAGGTCTGGATTTTGAACTGTGGTCGAAACCTCACTGATAAGGACATACAAAGGCTAAAAGTGAAGGGCTAGAAAAAGATATTCCATGCAAATGGAAACAAAGAAAAGGCTGGAGCAGCAACAGACAAAGTAGATTTTAAGATGAAAGACGTAAGAAGAGACAAAGAAGGACATGATATTGTATTAAAAGGACTTGTTCACCAATAAGATATAACACTTGCAAATATGCACTCAACACTGGATCTACTAAATACTTCAAAAAGAGACTGTTAGATCTCAAGGGAGAGATAAACTGCAACACAATATTGTAGGGGAACCCAACATCCCACTGACTCCTGTGGACAGATCATCTAGACTAAAACTAAACGAAGATATACAAGATCCAAATAATACAATACATGAAATGAACTTGATGAACATCCACAAAGTATTTCACCTACCACACAATATACATTTTTCTTATCCCCACATGGAACATTTTTGAAGACTGACCACGTGATAGAGCACAAAACAAACCTTTACAAATTCAAAGGTATAGAAACTATATCTAGTGTCTTTTCTGACCACAGTGGAATCAAACTTGAAATAAACTACAGAAAGAACCCTTAAAAATTCACAAACACATGGAAACTAAACAACCTACTCCTAAATGACTTTACAAATATAGAAGAAATTAAGACCGAAATAAAAAGGTTTAGAGAAACCAATGATAATGAACAAACAAGTGTTTATAACCTTTGGGACACAGCAAAAACAGTCATAAGAGGGAAGTTCATAGCAATTAGTGCCCACAAGAATAAAACAGAAAGGTGGAAAATAAATAACCTAATGACATAATTCAGAGAACTGGAAAAACAACAACAAAATCCAAAAAAAATTCCAGGAGGAAAGTAATAATAAAGATTCAAGCATAAATAAATGAAATAGAGAATAAAAGACCTATATAGAAAATACATGAAACCCAAAGCTGGTTCTTTGAGAAGATAAACAAAATTGATACACTGTTAGCAAGATTAATCAAGAAGAACAGAGTAAGGAACTAGATAAATCAAATCAGAAAGGAAACAGGCATTGTTACAAGGGTGTAACAAAAATACAAAATATCATCAGAGAATACTATGAGCGACTATATGCCAAGAAACAAGAAAACCTAGATAAAATGGACAAATTTCTGGACACGAATAACTTACCAAGATTGAACCAGGAAGAAATAGAAAGTCTGAATGGACCCATAACAAGCAATGAGATTGAATCAGTAATAGTTTCCCCAAAAGGAAGAGCCCAGGTCTCAGCTGTATGTCTGATTTCTACAAAACTTTTAAAGAACTAACCCCAATTCTTCTTAAACTATTTCTAAAAATTTAAAAGGAAGAAACCCTCACAAATTCATTCTATGAAGCCTCCATTATCTTTTCTTTTGTTTTCTTTCTTTCTTTTTTTTTTTTTAATAGGGCAAGTCGCTCACCAGAAAGACAGAGAGAGACAGAGAGACAGAAAATGAGAAATTACCCCTGGGGATATGGCCACGCCGCAATCCCTTCTCCTCCATTCTCCTCTCAGGATCTTGGGCACACATGCACATGTGCTTGGTGTGAGTTTAAGCCACTGGGTCCAATTGTGGTTGGCTACATGGGAGTCCAGCGACATAACCATTATGCCAACTGCCGGTTCCAGCCTCTACCATCTTAATTCCAAAACCAGATAAGGACATGACCAAAGAAAAAAAAGAAAGAAAAAGAAAAAGAAAAGAAAAGAAAACTTCAGGCCCATATCCCTAATGAATATGGATGCAAAAAATAAGATACTAGCAAATCAGATTCAACAACATGTTAAGAAGATTATACACCATGACCAAATAGGATTTACTCCAGAGATGCAAGGATAGATCAACACATGCAAAACAATAAATGTAATATATCACATTAACAAATGGAAAGATAGAAACCCTATGATCCTATCAATTGATGCAGAAAAAGTGTATGATAAAATACAACATTCCTTCATGATTAAAACTCTCAGAAAAGTCGGCATAGAAGAGCTATTCCTCAACACGATAAAAGCCATCTATGAAAAAACCATACCTAACATCGTACTGAATGAGGAAAAGCTAAAAGCTTTTCTACTCAAAACTGGAACAAGACAAGGCTGCCCACTCTCTCCACTCCTTTTCAACTAGTACTGGAAGTTCAGGCCAATGATATTAGTCAAGAGTCAAACAGCATCCAAATAGGAAAAGAAGTGAAAATATCTCTATTTGCAGATGATGTGATGCTATACATCGAAAATCCAAAAGAGTCTACAAAAACACTCCTGGGAGTGATAAATGAATATAGTAAAGTGGCAGGATACAAAATCATCATACAAAAATCGATAGCATTTTTATACACCAACAATGGACAAACTGAGACAGACTTGAAGAAAGAAATCCCATTTATAATAGCCACAAAATTGATAAGGTATCTAGGAATAAGCCTTACCAAAGATGTCAAAGATCTCTACAAGGAAACTATGAAATACTAGAAAAAGAAATGAAAAATTATACCAAAAAGTGGAAAAAGATCCAATGTTCCTGGTTTAGAAGAATTAATATAATCAAGATATCAATTCTACCCAAGTTAATCTACAAATTTAATGCAGTCCCAATCAAACTACCAGAGATATTCCTCACAAATAGAAAAAAACAATCATAAAATTTGTCTGGAAGCATGAAAGTATACATATATATAAAATCACCAAAGCAATACTGTGCAAGGGAAATAAAGTAGGAATAATCTTGCTTTCTGATCTTAAAATATATTACAATGTTGTGATAATTAGAACAGCATGGTACTGGGACCAGAAGTTGGCATAATGACTATGTTGCTGGACTTCCACATAGTCGACCTCAGTTCGAGTCCCAGACCTGGTGGCTTAAATTCACGCTGGGCGAATGTGTGTGCATGCCTAAGATCCCGAGAGGAGAATGGAGGAGAGGGGATTGCGGCGTGGCCATCCCCCCTGGGAGGTGATTTCTCACTTTCTATCTGATTTCTCACTTTCTGTCTTTCTGTCTTTCATTGTCTTTTTGGCGAGTGCACGTGACCTATAGCAAAAACCTCTCAAAACAAACAAACAAACAACAACAACAACAAAAACCGGCATGGTAGTGGCATGAAAACAGACAGGTAGACCAATGGAATAGAATTGAGAACCCCGAAATAAACCTGAAAACATAAATCCAACTGATCCTTGACAAAGGGCACAAGACAAACCAGTGGGAAAAATACAATCTCTTTAGCAAATGGTGCCAGGAGAACTGGATATCTACCTGCAGAAGAATGATACTAGATCTTTCTTTCTCATCACTAACAAAAATTAACTCAAAATGGATTGAGGATATAAACATAAAACCCTAAACTATAAAATACTGGTGGAAAATAAGAGAAAAACTCTTGGAGACCTTGGAGTAGGCAAAGATGACCTTCAAAGCACAGGCAATAGTCCCAAAAATAGACAAATAGGACTATATTAGGCCGAGAAGCTTCTGCACAGCAAAGGAAACAATAGGTAGAGTGAGAAGACAACCCTCGGAGTGGGATAATATATTTGTGAACTATACTTCAGATAAGGGACTGATAACCAGAATATACAGGAACTCAAGCAGCTCATACACACACACACACACACACACACACACACACACACACACACAAATCAATCCATTTAAAAGATGGGAAAATGAGCTGAATAGACAATTCTCTGAAGAGAACATACGAACAACCCAAAAGCATGTGAAAACATGCTCAACATCTCTTATCATAAGGAAAATGCAAATCAAAACCACAATGAGATACCACTCACCCCCTAATCAGAATGGCTAAAATTAAAAAAATAAATAACCGTAAGTGCTGGTGAGGCTGTGGTGAAAAAGGGCCCTCCTATGGCTGTTGGTGGGAATGCAAATTAGTACAACCACTTCGGAGAGTGATATGGCAATTCCTCAGAAACCTACAAATAGAACTACCATACGACCCAGTAATTACACTCTTAGGTATTTACCCAAAGGATAGAAAAACCCTCAGTGGGAAAAACACTTGCACGTCCATGCTTATCGCGACAGTATTTACAATTGCAAGGACATGGAAATGATTGGATTGAAAAAAATGTGGTATATGTATTCTATGGAATACTACTCAGCCATGAAAAACAATGAGACCCTGACATTTGATACAAAGTGGATGACTATGGAAGACGTAATGCTAGGGAAAGCAAGCCAGACTGTGACAGACAGACTTTGTACGTCCCCACTCAATATATACGGATTGTCTGCTCTGTGGCAGAAACTGAACGTTTGGAATGTATAGTAGCAGGGAGGGCATGGTACATACTGGAGTTAGTAAGGACAGGGCTAATACAGGGGTGGGGAAGAGAGGGAGGGAGGGGGGCTACAGGGAAAGAAAAAATCAGAAGTACATTTAATTGACAAAAAAATGAAAAGCTATTTGCTGATGATAATGTATATAGTAATGTCTTTGTCTTAACTGATAGGCATGGTATTCATGCTTAAAAACCCTAATGCTGTATACTGTAAAGATATATGTAATTAAATGTAAATTAAAATGCAAGAAATATTAAAATAATAATAATAATAAAAATCTTTAGTTGATATTTAGTCAGATCCTTCCCCAACATGGCTGTACCAGTGTGCATTCACTCCAGCAATGCATGAGGTTTCTGCCTTTCCAGCACGGTTACAGGATCCAGAGGCTTGCTGTGAAGAGGTGGGGTCCTTTGGCCAGAGGAGGAGGAGGTGCTGTGTCTGTTCATCAGAACTCCATGATACATGGCTTTTGTTTTTCCTGCAGCGTCTTTAAATAAGTAATTGGGCCTCACGAGTAAAGGCCTTTGGTGACCTCGGCAAGTATGCTGGTGTGCACATTCAGTCACGTACCTAGGACGAAAGTATTGCAGCTCAAACAGGCTTTCCCATTCCGAAGATGGAGCACTCCTCAGGCTTTGTTCACTGAGACATGGAGTCTTCCAAGTAATCTTAACATCAAATTAAACAGTACAATAATTACTCTTTTTTTTTTTTTTTTTTTTTTTTTTTTTGCTATAGGATGTGTGCTCTGCAGTGAGACAGAGAGAGGGAAAGTGAGAATCCCCCCAGGGGATGGCTACACCTCAATCTCTTCTCTATACCCCTCTCAAGATTTTGGGCACATGCGGGACACATCTGGCCTAAGTCTGAGACTCAAACCCAGCAGCCTGCCATGTGGAATCCAGTGCCTTAACCACCACTCCCCTGGGGCCCCACACAATAATTACTTTTAATCCATGAGTATTTGTCAAGGTGCGCTTGACAAATGAATGTAATACTTTTACTGTAGTTGTGCAATAATAAGGCCAAATGCAGAACAGCTTTTGCTTATGATCAGACCTAGTCTTTGGGGACCAGCAGATGGTATAGTGGTTATGTCACTGGACCCCCACATAATCGACCACAGTTCGAACTTGAGATCTGGTGGCTTCAATGTGTGTGTGTGTGTGTGTGTGTGTGTGTGTACCCAAGATCCCCAAGGAGAGTGGAGAAGAAGGGATTGTGATGTGGCCATCCTCCCCACTCCGCCCCTCCCTGCAAGCGCACATGCCCTAAGGCAAAAACCTTTGGGGAAAAAGAACTAATCTTTGAATATTATTTAGGTTCCCAAAGAGAGAAACTATTTTAAAAATTACTAAAGACCTGGAAATAAGGCCCAAAACAAGGAGGTCTGCCCTTTCCAAGTCACACAGGGCAAAAGTCTACTCCAGGGTTCCTCCGGGGAGGTGCGCACTTCCTTTGACTCACTCCTTAGTACTGACTGCGCATGAGATGGCCAAGCCCTGGTCATAAACTCTTGGCACCTGGCAGCAAAGGGCACTTTCAAAAGCTTTCTTTCAATTGTAGTTCATTGTAGTTTCTTAAACATCTTTATTAAAAGCAGTTCTGGGGAGTAGATGGTGATAGAATGGAAAACGTGGTGCCCTGCAAGGCATCCCACATGGGAAGGGTCCCAGTTCAAGTCTGGAGACCTCCCTGAGTGCACCAGGCACTCACTTGCCCATGGTCCAAAACGGACTGGAGGCTGGGGGTAGATCGTAGTGTCAGGACAAGTTGGGAGTACTGTCTTTATCTCTCTCTTATAGAAGAAATAAATATACTTTTTAAAATAACAGCTCTTAATTCTTTCTTTCCCCAAAAAGCAGTTGTGAATTGATGGTGCACCTTGTGATGGAGGGTCAGCTCTGCAGTCAAGCAGTAAAGGGAGGCAGATTCCATGCGCTCACCCACCATTCCACTCTGAGCCCTGGCAGCCCAGAGAACATGCCAGGCACGAGTGCGAGTGTACTCAAGATCCTGATGAGATGCAGGGGTGGAGGAGAAGGGATTGCAGTGTATGCTTACACGGAGGGTGCTCTCTCTCTCTTTCTAGCTCTCTTGGGCAAGTGCATGTGCTCTCTGGGAATTAAAAGAAGAAAAGAAAAGAAAATGTCATACTACTTTAGTTCAACTTTATTTAGATCCTTTTAGGAATTTATATTAAGTAGTCAAATCTTCTAATTTTCCATTTATCCCTTTAACACACTGGTCGACATTAGAGTGGTATCAATAGCTGACAGCAATCAATCAATCAGTTATAAGCATAATTACAAAGATAGAGCTTGTCAGTCCTTTTTAATTTTCTCCTCCAACTGAGCGACTATTTTGATTGCTAGGTAAAGTGAAGCAAAGATATGCAATATTTTGACTTTGAGCATTTAAATTTTGTATTTTGAATAACACAGCTGTAGTTGTTAATTAAAAATTTTTTGAAAATATTAAATATCTCAGGGTAGATATTGTTTTAGCTGTATGATTTCATAAAGCAAAGGGAGTTTCATGGTCCCTTGATGGTTACACATCCTGAGTTTGAGGATTATTCAGGCTTCTTATTTTTCTTCTAATGGAGTGATTTTTTTGTTGTTGTTGGATATTTTCACTTTAGGGCACCTGTCATCCCTAGAGAGAAAAAGACAGACACAGGAGAGGGAAAGTGAGAAAATTACTTCCCCTCCCCAGGGGGATGGCCAGACCACAATCCCTTCTCCACCATTCTCCTCCTGGGATCTTGGGCACACAAGCACACATGCCTGGCATGAGTTTTCAAGCCATGGGGTCTGGGACTTGAACCACAATTGGCTATGTGGGAGTCCAGCAATGAAACTGTCATGCCATCTGCTAGTCCCTGGAATAATGTTTTAAAATCATTAGGACTTCAACTTGAAAGTGAGCTGAGAAAATGTAAAATAAATTTAAAAATATTTTGAGAGAGATTTTTGCTATAGGGCACATGTGCTCTCCAGACAGACAGAGAGAGACAGAGAGACAGAAAACAAAAAATCACCCCTCCTCCCCAAGGGGGCTGGCCATGCTGCAATCTCTTCTCCTCCATTCTCCTCTTGGGATTTTAAGCCACCAGGTCTGGGACTCAAACCATGGTCAACTACATGGGAGTCCAGCGATGTAACTGTTATGCCATCTGCTGGTCGGTCCCATAAATAAAAAAATTAAACTGAGTCATTTTGTTGCTTTTTGATATTCCTGGAAATAGATCATTCTAGTAAATGGTAGATAAAATAAATGTTCCCCCCTCAGTCCAGTTGATAAACCTGACAGTGAGGTGGAGGTTATACATGTGCAAACATATTCCTGGGAGAGGGAACGTCAAGCGAAGACCTATAGTTTCTTGTTCTGTTTCTGACAATGATCAAACCAGAGGCATTGGGCGTTCTCTCCCAGAAGAGGCGAAGACACCTCTCAAAGACTTTGTTCACATTTCCCCCAGTTGTTTTTCTCTGTGTCAGAGTAAGATGACTGTATTTCCTGTTGACATGAGTTTCTGCATTAACTCCATGCTGGGAACTTGTAGAACTTAAGATGGGCCAGCCATGTGGCCTGATGGTTAAGGGAGTTAGATCCCACCTGACTGACTGGGATAACACTGGGACCATGAGCCTGCATGCCCCAAGTTCCAACAGGATGGAGAGATGGAGGAGAAAGGATTGCGACTTGACCACATCCCATTACGGGTGCTTTCTCCTCCCCCTTCTCCTCCCCACACCCCTCTCTGCCTCTTTCTCTGGCAAATGCAGGTGCCCTTTGGCAATTAAAAAGCAAAAGATATGGTAGAATCCTGGTTACTGGGAATCCAAGGGGGAAGAGTTGATGCCAACAGATAAAGGCATTGTCTGTGTTTAGAGGTTGTAGAGAAAGGATAGAATCTGAAAGTATAGTCCAGCCTGCTTAACTTCAGTTCTGAAAATGTTAAGAAAGTTACTTAATAAAAATAAAAAACTACTTCCAAAAACTTAAACTGTTGGTTTTGTAAAGGACCCATTTCATCAGACCAACCCTGATTTTCTCTTACCACAGAATGATTAATTACTGGAAGGGCTTGGGATAGGTACGAGATATGTCAGTTCAGTGAAGTTTAATATCTTACGGTAAAGTTGCCGAGGAGAACTGGATGGTGTTAGCTGACTGCAGGCTCCTGCGGCAGGGCCTGCCTCAGCCAGCCTGGGTCACAGCAAACAGCACGGCCCGTGTGCGGCCTGTGTGCGCCCGGTGTGCTCAGGGAGGTCCTGCCATGTGAACTAACTTCCTGCCTTCCTTCCATGAGTCGGAGAGACAGACAGAAAGACAGAGACAGCACCCAGCAGGGTCTCGATGCCACGTATCTCCCCCTGCTTCAGCCAGCCCTGGAAAATGGGCGCGTGTATGGCCAGTCTGCTCAGAGAGGTCTCCGAGTGCAAACTCGGCGTCTTCCGTGTGGGCTGGCCTCGCAGAGTATTGTATTTTACTGCTGAGCTGCTATCCAATCTCTGATTCTTTTTTTTTTTTTTTTTTTTAAAGAATCGTAAGAGGACCCAGCAAGTGGTATGGTGGTTAAGGTGCTGAACTCTCACATGGTGGACTGCGGTTTGAGTCCCAAACCTGGAGGGTTCTTAATTTCTTTCTCTGATGAGCTCACACACCCTATAGCAAATTTAAAATATAATAATAATAATGTATAAAATTAAATAATTCGCAATTCTTTAGAGAGATTTTTGCTATAGGGCATGTGTGCTTGTCAGAGAGAGATGGTGCTTCTGCGTGGTGGTCCAGGGGCCAAGTCTGCGTTCTCCGTAAGTCTGTGGGACTGGGCAGCTACATCGCAGCCAGGGGCAGCATGTGTGTTCTTGGATAACAGAAGCCTAAGGGACCCGAACTGGCCAAACCCCAAACTGGGACAACATTGTGACAAGTACAAATACAGTTATGAGGACAGTGGGACTGACTGACTAAAACTGGGATGCGTGCCAAAGTCACACAGCAGACAGAGCCAGGCAAAGCCTGACGGAGAGACATTTCTAGATCCGTGCCACGGACAGAGACAAAGGCAAACCACCACGATTCGCCCTGTGCCTTCCAGACGGAGGAGAGAGGCCGTTCCCACGCCTGGCTTCCCCGCCCAGCCCCAGGAAGCCTTCCTGACTCCTTCCTGAGCCTCTGTCCCCGACATCCTAGAAGGCCCAGAGGGAACCTCCTGACCCTCCCTCAATTTCAGGTCATGACTTCAGCACGGATGGAGCCATCCAAGGTAAGGACAAACTTATTTCGTCTTCCTCACTTTTAAAAAGATACTCCCAGTCGGAAAAACTTTTATTTCTACCTCTGAAACATCTTCCTATTCCCATCGCCTCTGTTTGAACTACTACCTCAAGAGCTCCCTAATTAAATTCCTTGTATCCAGTCGCATCCTCCACACACCTTCCACCCAGCGACACACGTGCACACACCGACACACACAAAGATACACAGACTTACACACACACACACACAGAGACAGATGCAGACACACATGTGCTCACACACAGATGCACAGACACGTGCAGACATAGACACGCACACATACTTTCCCCTTTTTAAAATTTTTTTTTTTATTATTATCAACATACTTTCCTCTTGAAAAGAATCTTTGGATATTTATCGTCTAGCCTAAAGTACAGATGTCAGAGAATAGGATCGAAGTTTCTTGCCAATTTGATTTCAACGCTTTCTTCCTAGCCTCATCTCAGCTAACGGCCTCACACCAGTCACACTGACCCCCCAGCCCTTCCCTGAACTGCTCTCCTCCTACTTTTTCTTTAAGCATTCCCTCCTCCGTGGAGTTTGTCGAGTTCTTCCAGTTGGAGTTGACGGTTCTGTTGGTGCTCCCTGAGTTCCCCCAATCCCTACCCCTGGCAGGTGCGTGAGTGTCCTTACACATTCTTTTAAAAAAATATTTACCCGACTTTATTTGTCATTGTCATTATTATTATTTTAAAATTTGCTACAGGGCATACACTCTCACCAGAAACAGAGTGTGAGCAAGAGAGAGAAAGGGAAGGTGAGAATGCAAGCTACTGGGTTCAGCTTAAGCTGGTTTCTTCTTCATTATCACCTCTCCTCCCCTTTCATTTTTAAGCTTTCTGTCTCTCTGTCTCTCTCGGTCTCTCTGATGAGCATATGTGCCCTAGAGTAAAAATCTCTCTCAAAAAAAGAAGTCTTTGCCTTAGGGCATGTGTACTTGCCAGAGTGAGACAGAGATAGAGTGAGAGGGAAAGTGAGAAATCACCCCTTATGGGGATGGCCATGCTGCAATCCCTTCTCCTCTGTTCTTCTCCTGGGACCTTAGGCATGCATGCACATGTGCCAGTATGTTTTAGGCCACCAGGTCCAGTATTCGAACTGGAGTCAGCCAAGTACAAGTCCAGCAACGTAACTGCTACGCCATCTGCTGGTCTCCTGCGTCATGATACTTTCATTCTTTTTTTTTTTTTTTAAGAGATTTTTGCTATAGGGAGCATGTGCTCACCAGAGACACAGAAGGAGATAGAGAGACAGAAAGCAAGAAATCACCTCCCAGGGGGGATGCCCACACTGCAATCCCTTCTCCAATCTCCTCTTGGGATTTCAGGCACACACACATGTTGCATGAATTTTAAGCAGCTGGGTCTGGGACTCGAACCAGTCATCTACATGGGAGTCCAGCGATACAGCCATTATGCCATTCACTGGTCCCTATACATGTATTAGGGACAGGCAAAATGTCAACCTTGCCCACTAAGGAGGGCTTGGGGCAGCGTTTCAGCCGAATGGTGTTGGAGATCCAGTAATTCCAGGTCTGCAGAGCAGGATAGGAGAGATGGGCAGACCAGATCTGCAGAGCAGGACAGGAGAGACGGGCAGAAGAGGTGACACGCAAGAGCATGATAGTTATTTTTTGAAAGGGCAGAGAGTCAGTGATAAGAAAAGAAGAGCAGCCACTGTGAGGAGGGGAAAGGAGGCTGCCTGGCTGGACGTGAGTTTGGTCAGACAGGCTGAGGAAGAGAGAGGTCCAGGGTCACCTGAGGGAGTCTGCAGGGCCTCTTCTCCACCTCCGCCGTGTTGGCTGGGGAGATTGCCAAGGGGCTGAATGTGCTTTCCAAGGCTTTAAGCGCCCGACCAATGCTTCCTTGAATGAGGCTGACTTCGAGGGATCACAGAGACGCTCACAGATTCGTGCATGTTTCCAGAGCACTGCCGCTTTACATGGGCACTAACTGCTTTGAAATCCAACTATGTTCTGAGCACCAAACTCTGGCTATTTTTCTTTTTTCTAAAATTCCTTCCTGCGGGGCCTGAGAGAGCCATGCCAGCATGCCACCAGTCTTCGTAGGTCACCTGGCCCCAGCAGTTCTGGCGTACTTCTCGCATTCCGACTGCGTCATGTCACATGATGACTAGTAAACCTGTATATCTATGTTCTTTCTGTGACTCCGTCTTAAATAAGGCCTTGCTTTTTCAGCCAATAACAAACTAAAAGATCTTTAAATCTACCATGACTTGTAAACCCCTGCTTCAAGATATCCTGCCTTCTTGGGCCAGCCCAAGGGCTAACCTCCATGCACTGATTTACAATGCTGGCTGTTCCTTCTTGCTTGCTGGAATGTGTGAAGGATCTGCTGGGATCTGGCTGCACAGGAAGCAGTTTCTCAAGGCTTTTTGAGAAATTGGCTTAGAATAAACCTCTTTCAATACTCCACAGAGTTGGTATTTTTTCCATCAACATTTCCTTTTCTTTCTTTTTATTTTTTAAAGAATTATTCACCAGGGGCCAGCAGATGGCATAGTGGTTACATCACTGGACTTCCACATGGCCGACCGTGGTTCAAGTCTTGGACCTGATGGCTTCAAACTCACACTGGGCACATGTGCATGCATGCCCAAGATTCCAGGAGGGGAATGGAGGAGTGTGGCCATTTCCCCTGGGAGGTGATTTCTTGCCTTCTCTCTCACTGTCTCTGTCTCTCTCCGGTGAGCTCACATGCCCTAAGACAGAAACTTCTTAAAAAAAAGAGAATTATTCATCTACTTAATTGTATTTGTTGTTATTATTTTTTACTGTGACCACAGAGAGACAAGAAAGGGAAAGTGAGAAAGCAAGCCTCTAGGTCCGGGGCTCGAACTGTGGCAGACCCTGTAGGAGTCCGGCACCTTAACCACCAGCCACCTGCCAGCCCAGCACTTTTTCAAGGCATAAATACGGTAGTAAGTTTGGAATGACTGAAAACGTTTTCTGCAGTAATTTTCTGTTTCTGTTTGTGTTCTTTTTGCTCAATGAGTTAAAAACGAGTTACTAATGAAGATCCACCTGGAACATTTGATTCTTACAGATAATACTTACAAAGTCATAATGATGGGGCCAGCAGGTGGCATGGTGGTTGAGGCACTGGGCTCTCACGTTACCGACTGTGGTTCTATTCCTGGACCTTGTGGCTTGAAAAAAAAAAAAATCATGCTGGACGCACGTGCGTGCGCGCGCGCGAGCGCGCGTGTGTGTGTATGTGTGTGTGTGTGTGTGTGTGTGCCCAAAATCCCAAGAGGAGAGTGGAGGAGAAGGGATTGCTGTGTGACCATCCCCCTGGGGGTGATTTCTCACTTTCCCTGTTTCTCTCTGTCTCTCTCCAGTGAGCACAGGCACCTATGGCAGAAACCTGGAAGTAACAGTAACCATGATAACAGTAACGACAATAAGCGCTGTTACTTATTTGGTACTTGCTACCTCTCGCGCGACGTTGTATGCACTTTACACCAATGCCCTCTTTCTCTTCACATCAGCCCTGTAAAGTAGATGCTGTGCTCTCCTGCATTTCACCAAATGGAAACCAAGGCACAGAGAGGTTACGTTAACCTGCCCAGAGTCACAACGCAGAGTCAGAGTTGGCAAATCCCGACCAGGAAGCATAGCCTCAAGGCCTGCACCGTTTACCAGCAGGGACTATTAAGCTCTGAATGACAAAATCTTCAGCAACGTTGTCCTTAGTCACATGGCGGAGCTTGAAGAAGACATGAATAATTCAACTTAGTCACCTCCATGTTTGGAAACATTTCTCAAATCTTAGGTAATACTGAGAATAGGTTAAATTGTACCTTTAAATACACACCTGCACGCGCATGCACACGTGAGCCATAATCCAAGTAGCCAAAATAGAGTTCTGTGATTTTGGTCACCAAATCTAAAACTAAAAGTCAAAAATGAGGAAAGGAATCTGTGGAATCGGGTTATGCAAACAGATACTGAAATGTTTTCATATTATGGAGCTTGGTGTTTTATACGTTGACTTTAAAAGTCAGAATAGGCCTTCCCAAAGATAAGGAAACTAAAACTCAGAGATATTAAATTACTTATGCAAAAAATATGACACAGAAACATGGGGTGATCTGGCCCAGCACCTGCAGTGGTGCACAGGTTCTTGAATGCGGTTCATGAATAAGAGAGAGAGACATAGGTAAGCAGAGTTCATTTAATTTTATTATTATTATTTAATAATTATTAATTGTATTTATTTATTATTATTATTCAATTTGACCAGAGAGAGGGAGGGAGGGAGAGTGAGAATGCTAGCTGCTAGGTCTAGGACTTGAACCATGGTCAGCCATGTGGGAGTTCAGCACCTTAGCCACCATGCTACCTGCGGGCCCAGCAAGTGGAGTTTATTGAGAGATCAAAGGGGGACTAGCAGATGGCATAATGGTTATGTAGCTGGACTCCCACATAGTCAACCACGGTTCAAGTCTCGGACCTGGCAGCTTAAAAATCACAACAGGCATTACGGTATGGTGACTTAAAACTCACACTGGGCACATGTGCATATGTGCCCCAAATCCTGAAAAGAGAATGGAGGGAAGGGATTGTGGCGTGGCCATCCCCCCCTTGAGGGTGATTTCTCACTTTCTGTTTCTCTGTCTCTGTCTTTCTGGCGAGCACACGTGCCCTACAGCAAAAACCTCTCTTAAAAAAAAGAGAGAAAAGAAGAATAAAAATCCCAAGCAGAGAGTACATCCTGAGAGAGTTGCTGAGGATTAACTGAGGCAAGAGGTTTTTGTTTTTCTTTTAGAGGTTTTTGCCTTAGGGTGCATGTGTTCACTGGGGAGAGAAACAGAAATAAAGACAATAGAAAGAAAGTGAGAAATCACAACCAGGGGGGATGGCCATGCTGCAATCCCTTCTTCCTTCTCCTCCCAGGACCTTGGGCACGCACACATGTGCACCTGGCATGAGTTTCAAGCTGTTGCATCCAGGACTAGTACCACTGTCAACCATGTGGAGTAAACACTATGCCATCTGCTGTCCTTGACGCGAGGGACTTTTAATCTGGGTCAGAGGAGCTTTGTCCCCACTTCTTGTGTGCATTCCCCTCGTGGTACGGGTCACAGGAGCTGCAGGCAATGCCACATCACAGGTGGCCTCAGGGTCATGAGACCGCCGTCATGGTGGCTGAATTGGCTTGTTCAGAGGCTGTGGTTTGGAAAAGGTCATTATCTCATTTACTCTGAGGGCCTGGTGATCCATATCTTGGAATTCATCCTCGTCCCAGGTCTTTGTGATAAGGCTTCTACTTTATCTGCCAGTCCTGGACTGGACTGCTGTCTGACCTTTGGTCTTTGTCTAATTAAGTCCCATTGCAAGAAGAAGCCATGAATTCCTTAAGAACAAGATTTACATGTCTAAGGGTGAAATAACATGGCGACTAGTAGAGGAGAAGAATTACGGTTGAACAAAAAAAAGGGGGGAGACATAACAGTGAGGGGCCACACAGCTCACCGGCTCTCTTGCGGTGAGAGCTGCCTGCCTACCATCAATGCGTTCTAACTTTTGTCTCACATGCTTAAGCTTCTGAGATGAGATTTGAACCCAAATCTGAGAGATTTCAAGTAATGTCAATTTTGGGTATATTTATTTACTTATTTATTTTAGAGAGATTTTTGCGATAGTGTGTGTGTGTGTGCTCGCCAGAGATACAAAGAGAAACAGAGTGAGAGAAAGTGAGAAATCACTCCCCAGGCAGGATGGCCACAGACATGACCCTTCTCCTCCATCCTCGCAGGATTTTTGGCACACATGCTAACAAGCCCGGCATGAGTTTCAAGTCCAGAACTTGAACCATGGCCAACCATGTGGAGGTCCAACGCTTTAACCACTATGCCACCTGCTGGACCCTTAGAGATGTTTCAAATAAAACATAGGAGACAATTGTTTGGACTGAACTGTTGCACTGGACCTCACGTGGACCAGACTCAAAACCAAACCGGAAGGGCTGGATGGTGACACAGTGGTAAAAACCCACTCCGTGAGCTGACTCACGAGAGGGTTCTGAACTGGTGTCGCAGACTGCCCTTGGTGCTCTGGGCATGTGCATGCCCGTGACCTGGGGCTGCGGAAGGTTAGGTGGAGTATCGTGTCGGGGTGCTGCTGGGGGTGCTGTTGATCTCTCTCTTTCTGGCTCTTTTGCTCATGAAAGAAATAAATTAACTTTTAAAATATGTTTTTTAAAAAATGGAGTCACATGTTACAGTTCTAAAATTATTATCTGATCTTCCCAGAAATCAAGAGTGATCACAGCCTAGTTTCCCAACTAGGCCAGTTTCATTTGGCGTGATAAGAAAGTCCTCTCGGGAACCAGCAGTTGGCGTAGTGGCTATGTCGCTGGACTCCCATGTAGTCGACAGCGGTTCGCGTCCCGGACCTGGTGGCGGTACGAGACCTATAAGGAAAAACCCCTCCAAAAAAAAAAAAAAAAAAAAAAGGAAGTCCTCTCTATTTTAATTCTTACGCCAAAGAAGTAGCCTGAAGTAATCTGATGCTAACTAATCCGTTATTTTTCTGTCTTCTATCTTCTTGTCTCTGCCTTACAAAGAAAGTAACTTTGAAATGACCAATTCACTTTTTGTTCTTTGTTTCTGAAGTCTTTTCTTTATTTCTTTATTTCTTTTTTTCGAGAGGTTTTTCACTATAGGGCGCGTGCGCTTGCCAGACAGACAGAGAGAGACAGAGAGACATAAAGAGAGAAATTATCCCCAGAGGGGATGGCCACACTGCAATCCCTTCTCCTCCATTCTCCTCTCGGGATCTTGGGCACGCATGCACACGCGCCTGGCGTGGGTTTTAAGCCACCGGGTCTGGGACACGAACCACGGTCAACTACATGGGAGTCCAGCGACATAGCCATTACGCTAACTGCTGGTTCCCTGTTTCTGAAGTCTTTAAACTGTCCTCTGTCTAGAAAACAAAACTGTTCTGCTCGGCTCATTGCAATAACTATTTTATTTTATTTATTATTATTATTAAATTTGCTATAGGGCACATGTGCTCACCAGAGAGAGAGAGAGAGAGAGAGAGAGAGAGAGAGAGAGCCACCAGGTCTAGGACTCGAACCATGTAGGAATCCAGCACCTTACACACCATGCCACTTGCTGGTCCCGCCCATGTTATTTTATGGAATGAACTGTTACCTGATTCTAGAATCACAAATAAAACGGATTAAGATCTTTGAACTGCTGTAATGTTTCCTTGGGGGAATGTTTGGATGAAGAATGCAGTATAATGCTGTTCCTTAACTGATAAGATAGCTCTTTGATATCAGCTCTAGCTACAAGGACTCTGTAATTGTGGCATACCATGTTTTCAACCAAGTCGCTCCTGATTAGAACTCATTTTGCACCTTGATAAATATGACATAGAAACATACTGTAACTTCATGCCCAGTTCCCAGGAATATTGCAACCAGCGTTTTGGTGGGATGAAGAGATCCAATCTCTGCCGGCATGAGCTGTCTAGTTCCTCCTTCTCGCCTGTCAGGGCTGGGCTGTCGCACCCCATTCACTATGCTTCTGTGAATTTCCAACACGACCTCTCCTGCCATGTTAGGATCTGGTGAAGATGTATTTTTTAAAATTTATTTATTTATTCCTTCATTCATTCATTTTAATTTGACCAGAGAGAGATACACAGAGAGAGAGAGGGAAAGTGAGAAAGCAAGCCACCAGGTCTGGTACTCCAACCGTGGTTGGCCATGTGGGAGTGTCCAGCGCCCTTAGCCACCGCACCACCTGCTGGTCCCGTGACGATATTTTTGAAATGGCACAGTCACACTTCATTCATTCTCTTATAGTTACATGAGTTCTTGCTGTGCTACTTTTGAAAATGTTCTAGGGGGACCAGAAGATGGTATAATGGTTACGTCACTGGACTCCCGGACCTGGTGACTTAAAACTCACGCCAGGCACATGTGCATGTGTGCCCAAAATCCCTAGAGGAGAACGGGGAAGAAGGGATTGCAGCACGGCCATCCCTCTTTTTGTCTCTCTGGCGACATGCTCCCTATAGCAAAAATCGCTCCCCCCCCCCAAAAAAAAAGGGTCTAGAATGAACAGCAATAAGGAGAGGTCCTTGAAAAGCCAACTCCCCAAAACCTGTCACTCATGAGGTTGCACAGTGACAAGCAGTTGGCGGGACACTCTGTCCACGTATGCTACTCAGCACTTTCTGTTCCCTATAGGTAAAATAATCTAAATGTTATGGGATACTACTCAGTCTCTAGAACATATAGTGATTACATTTTGGGAGTTTCTGGGCTTATGGTACTGGAAATAGAAAATATTCGAGGTAAGGAGCTCAAAAGTAGAGTAATCTATTTGAGATGACAGAAAGACTGGGTTAGTTCAGAGAACCGATTGCTGAGACCCCACCCAGCTCTCACAAACACCGTGTCTATGTCACTTACAGTTTGTGTGAGGCTTCAGCATTTTGTAATTTTTTCAAGAGAGCCTAAAGAAGGTGCTCAGAATGAAGTTTAATTTCAAATGGGCTTTTAAAAGTACTAGGCTCAGTTTTTTTTTTTTTTTTGACTAAAAGAGGTATTTCCAATTTATATATATAATCTGGTATATAAGATGTATATGTGTATATATATAAAATACCTCATGGGAGTGTTATGAAGATTAAAGTGATGAGGTACTGAACATGCTTTATAAATGGAGGTATTATTGTAATTCAGTTCTCCATATGAATGGGATATGAAATGGTCCCAAATAGTGAAATACTGTTCGGTAGGACAGAAGATCCCAGAATTCATGTCTGGATTCTGACCAGAGGGTATGGCTTTCATGGTTGATTCTGCTGAGAAGCATAAATGATGTGGATGCAAATGGAAATTGGAAGGCTGAATGAGGTTCAAATAACGCCATGAACGATGAGAATGGAGCAGGTGAAGAAGGAGGATCTGGACTGAGGGACCTGCATGAAGGCCTGGCAATACAGAGGGTTTGAAGAACAGCGTGTGGTCTTGTGTGTCCAGAGATACCAAGGGGTTAACGTGAGGTGGGATTAGAAAGGTAACTAGGAGGTAAGTAGAGGACTTGGATCAAATTCTGGAGTAGTAGGGAGTCTCTGATGTTTTGGAGAAAGATGTTTTGGAGACATGACATAGAAACTTTCTGTCCTCTGCTATCATGCCTCTCAAAACTGTAATTTCCCCCAGAGATGCCTTGGGAGGCGAAAGCCTGGAGACAGAGTGGCTAGTGGGAGGCTATTATGTGGCTGAGTAAGAATGACAGTAGAAATGAAAAGCAGGGGGTCAAGGCACAGGGCAGTGGTGGGCTGAGTGACCCGACTTGGCAGCAGAGTGGTACAGGGGGTGAGCGAGAAGAGAAGGGGGCACGGAGGACTGTGCTCTCAGTCTGAGTAATCGCCGTGGGCGGAGACCGCATGTAGCAGAGGGGACCAGAATGTGTGCAGCACTCCAGGTAGTTCCCTTGTCTCGTGATTTCAGTCTGTTGTGAACTCACTGACACACTCAGCACACTCTGGCCAATCAGCTCTTGCTTGGACCGTTTTCTCCCACTGTTGCCAAGACATCAGGGAGGTCCATTGAGTGCAGTGACAGGTCCTTCCTCTTAAAGGAGGATGCCAGCTTCTTTCAAAGGAATGGGGTTCTAATTTTTTGGTACTCCTTTCTCTTTTTGCATCCTCATGGCAACAGGGAACACACAGATCGCTCCTGCCTACCGCTCTGAGATGTACGATTCACAGGGCTGCTGGGTGGGCAGTTTCGAAGAGCCTTTAGTCTCTGTGTCTGTGTCCTTTTTCCTTCTTGGCCCAGCATGCCTAGTTACATGCAGGAAGTTAAGATCGTGTTGTCCAAGTACTCATGCACTGAACCCCATTCAGCAGGCACTTTTACTTCCTGACTACTTTGTTCTCAAGTTGTCTTCGTATGTATAAATATGCATCATGATGGGCTTTAAAAGGTGTTTATTAAAAGTTCATTTAAGAGGGGGACCAGCAGTTAGCGTAATGGCTATGTTGCTGGACTCCCACGTAGTCGACCACAGTTCGCATCCCGGACCCGGTGCACATGCCCAAGATCCCGAGAGGAGAACGGAGGAGAAGGGATTATGGCGTGGCCAACCCCCTGGGGGGTGATTTCTTGCTTTCTGTCTCTTTGTCTCTCTCTGTCTGGTGAGCACATGCGCCCTATAGCAAAAACCTCTCAAAAAAAAAAAGTTCATTTAAGATTTGAGGGTGGTGCTGGGATGATGCGGTACTCAAGATGGTGACTAAGAAACAGCCACAGGCTTCTCCCTGGAGGAAATGCTCACTTCGTACAGGAGGTGCCGGGGCTTCCATGTTTCTGCCTGCCGGGGAGGTGCAGCAGGCTGTTGTCAGGGAGGAGAACAATAAGATGTCCCTTTCTGCTAACGAAAACCAACTAAAACACTTCTTTTTTCACAAGTCAAGTGTAGAATGCAAGTCAGGGAGCAAGCTGAGCTACCTAAAGGAAAAAGAATCCTAATTGAGGGGCATTTAGATGAAGAAATTGTGCAAAGCATACCGGAGAGGGCAAACCTCCTTAGCAGTACACTGGGTCATCGGAAAAGCCATGGCCTGTTTTTCTAGGCAAAAATCACGTTTCCGATGATCCAGCAACTAATAAAGATTGAGCTCAAAGTGCTTCTTATAGAATGAGAGGCCAGGGACAGCAGGTGCATAGTGGTTAAGGCGCCGGACTCCCACATGGCTGATTCCACTTCGAGTCCCAGATGCCAGCTTGAAAATCATGCCAGGCACGTGTATGTGCCACAATCTTAGGGGAGAATGAGGGAGAAGGGATTGCAGTGTGGCCATTCCCCCTAGGGGCAATTTCTCACTTTCCCTCTCACTGTCTTTCTCTGTCTGTGGCAAGCCCATGAACCCTATGGCAAAAATCTTACAAAGAAAAAAAAAAAAAAGAACGTGAGGTTTATATCTCTGTAGGTGTTTTGCCCCCAGGCACTTTGAAGTGAATGCAATCAGTTTCTGATCCAGTGGCCTTTACAGTCTAAGAAGACTAACACAAAGAGCATACAGGTATTGTCTGGGCTCAAGCTGCCTGGCAAATTGCTGTGGACTTCAGGGCCTAACCAACAGCTGTTTATTTCTCACAGTTCTGGAGGCTGGAGGCCTGAGACCAGAGTGTCAGCATGGTCGGGTTCTGGCGACACCTCTTCTTGGCTTGTAGATGGCTGCTTCCGTTGCATCCTCACGTACTAGTCCTCCCACAATGGCCACTTCCTTCCCTTCTTGCTGATCAAACTCAATCCCAGTCAGGTTTTGGGAGTCACCTCTCCAGAGGAAACAGGACCATCTTCAGCGCAAGGGCAGAGTCTATGTCAGCACAGCCCTAGTCCCCCGCCAGTGTCTACTTTTGGCAGACAGGCGGAATTGTGTCCCCTAGAAAGACGTTGACGTCCTAGCCTTTGGTACCTGTGAATGCAACCTTACTTGGAAAGTGGGTCTTTGCAGAAGTAATCGAGTTAACATGAGGTCATCAGAGTGGGCACTAGTCCACCGCGAATGATGTCATTATAGAAAAAGGAAAACGCAGGGACCAGCAGTTGGTGTGATGGCTATGTCGCTGGACTCCCATGTAGCCAACTGTGGTTTGAGTCTCGGACCCAGTAGCTTAAACTCACTCCAGGCACATGTACATGCATGCCCAAGATCTCAAGAAGAGAATGGAGGAGAAGGGATTGCAGCATGGCCAAAACCATCCCCCAGGAGGGTGGGTGATTTCTCACTTTCTGTCTCTCTCTATCTTTCTGGAGAATGCATGCATCCTATAGCAAAAAAAAAAAAAAAAA
>NW_006159763.1:1925469-1925771 GCF_000334495.1 Tupaia belangeri chinensis
CTAGAATGTATTCCTCAAAGATTCATGTGTTGAAAATTGGCTGTGGGCCAGCCTGTGGAGTGGTGGGTAAGGTGGGTGGATCTCACATGGACAACTGTGTAGTTCTAGACCTGGCACTTTGGGAAACCAGCCAGGCATGTATGCCCAAAATCCCGAGAGGAGAATGGAAGAGAGGGGATTGCGGTGAGAAAGGTTCTTTCTCACTTTCTCTCTCTCTAGCTCTCTCTCTCTCTCCCGTGAGTGCACATGACCTTCAGAAATTGTTTTTAAAAGCTTTTTTTTTTTTTGGAGCGGTTTTTCGT
>NW_006159763.1:1925870-1928022 GCF_000334495.1 Tupaia belangeri chinensis
GCTATAGGGTGCGTGCGCTCGCCAGTCAGACAGAGAGAGACATAGAGACAGAAAGCGAGAAATCACCCCCCAGGGGGGATGGTCACGCCGCAATCCCTTTTCCTCCATTCTCCTCTCGGGATCTAGGGCACGCACGCATACGTGCCCGGCGTGAGTTTTAAGCCACCAGGTCCAGGACGCGAACCACGGTCGACTATGTGGGAGTCCAGCGACATAGCCATTACGCTAACTGCTGGTTCCCTAAAAGCTTTTTTTAAAAATAAAAAAAGGAAAGAAAATTGGTTGCTATTATGAAGGGATTGAAAAGGTGTAAACATGGGCCAGCTCTGTGGCCCGATGGTTAAAGGAACCGATTCCACAGGGTTAACCATGGTTTGAGTTGTGGCCGCAGGGCCAGCAGGCGGCATGGTGGTTAAGGCACTGGACTTCCACATAGCTGACTGTGATCTGAGTCCTGGACCTGATGGCTGGCTTACTCACTTTCTCTCTCTTGCTCTGGTGAGTGCATGTGACCTAGAGCTAATAATAATAATAACAATACAATTAAATAAATCACTCTAAAAAAATTAAATGAATCCTGGCTGCAGGGGCTTGAAAAATACACTGGGTGCATATTTGCACGTGGGCCCCAAATCCCAACAGGATGGAGGAATAGAAAAAGAACTGTGTGCGACCATGTCCCGTTAGGGGGTGCTTTTTTTCTCTCTCCTGCCCTCCCTCTGTCTCTTTGTTTCTCTCCAGTGAGTGCCTGAGCCCTTTGGCAATAACAATAAAGGACAGAAACTTAACACAATGTGGTGCTGAGAGGTGAGGCCTTTGGAATTTGGTTAGTCATCATGGTAGGATTCTCTAGGACTGCATACTCACGGGTCGATGGGGAGACACAGCATAGACATGGACGAAGACACAGGCTTGGTTGGTCTCCTCGTGGAATGCCTTGCACTGCCTGGGGCTCTGCAGAGCGCCAGCAGGAAGGTCCTCACCAGATGTGGCCCCTGGACCTTGAACCTCCAAACTGTGAGATGAATAAGCCTCTATTCTTCCAGATTACCAGCTTCAGGTTATTACAGTTGTTAGCCACCCAGTGGACTAGAATAGCAGTGTCCAGAGTTAATCATCAAAGTGAGCAAGTCATCTACCAGCTACTTGCCATGGCCACTGCTCTCAGTTAATCCTATGTGGAGGGAACACCCCTGAAAAGTCACACCCTTCTTTACTAGCCACTCTCAAATTCTTGTAAAGACTTCTTCCTTGCTAACATGGCCTGGCTCTATATAAGCCTTGCGTTCCTCCTGGCTGTTGTATGCTTCCTGTCCCAGAAGCACTCCCTTTCCCCACAATTTTTATTCACCTAACTCCTCTCTCCATACCCTTTGGGTTTCAGCTGAGATAACATTGCTTTGAGAAACCTTGCTGATTCCCAAGTGGAGAGCAAATGCCCCTCTGGTGGTTTTCTGGGCTCCCTAGACTCGCTCTATCTTAGCATTTACTGTAGGTATTGCAATTGTCTGTTTACCGTCTACTAGACGCTTGGGGCAGATGACATGAACATCTTGGTGCTATTGCACGCCGAGTCTACTGCAAAACCCGACTCACAGCAGGTCCCTGGGAAACACGCAGCAAGTAAATGGAAACAAAAGACACGCAGTTCCAACAGTCTGTACTCTAGAATTCACGACGTTTTGGCCAGGATGACAGAAAAATGGGAGCTGAGCAGAGCCCCGTCAAAATGCAAAGTAGGTGAGGCAGTCTCACCCCAGGTTAGGGTCCTCCCTGTTATCTAGGTCTGGGCCTTATTTGACTCCTCAGGTTAAAAAAAGGTAAGGATGATAATGGGTTACCTAGGAGTGCTCAACTAGTCCAGTGCTTCTCCTAGGGGAAACCATAATGCTTTAAGTACCTAAAAAGCTACATAAAATTATGAGTCTCCAGAAAGCTCCTGAAGATTAATGTCGAGAATTTGTGATAGGGAGAGACCAGCAGTTAGTGTAATGGCTATGTCACTGGACTCCCATGTAATCGACTGCGGTTCAAGTCCCAGACCTGGTGGCTTAAACTCATACGAGGCGCCTGTGCCTGTGTGCCCAAGATCCCCAGAGGAGAATGGAGGAGAAGGGATTGTGGTGTGGCCAACCCCCCCTCCCCCCCCACC
>NW_006159763.1:1928148-1928955 GCF_000334495.1 Tupaia belangeri chinensis
GGGAAAGAAGTAGGGAGCAAGTGAGACTTTTGGTACCTTTATAATATCCTAATGTTTGCCTTCTTTGGTCCCTGGTTTCCTGTTTTTAGATGATTATCCCATCATTTTCTTCACTAATTATTACTATGCAGGGTTGAGTCTTTCTTAGGTCATCTATTCCCTAAGCTGACCATGCATTTGTTTTGCCGATTTTTTCTTGTTAGAAGAAATTATGCAGAGCTTTGCTACGTGTAACAACTATTTTTCTTTTTGAAAATATAATTCAGCCAACCCCCCCCCCACCGGCCCCCATAATTAAACTTTATTCACTTAATATTTGGGTGTTTCCCATGTATGCTGCAAACAACCTGCCAAGCACCAGGTTATAAGAGGAAGGCCGACTCAAGTCCTATCCTAGAGAATCCAGTAGGGGAGACAGACCACAGATAAATAAACAAATATAAAATAATGGCTCCAAGTTATAGGAATGAAGCCAAGCAATTGTTGGTAGAGAATAAGGTGCGGGGAGAGGAATTGTCAGGGTGATCAGGGACAGTTTCCCTGATGAGGTGACATCGCAATAGAGACTTAAAAGGTGAGAAAGGATCCAGGTTTCAGAAACCGGGTCACGTTCACCTAAGTCAGTTAAAAATAAACCCCAAACTCGGGTCGCAAGGTTAGACGTGCGGGCGAAGCCGCCTCGCCGCCAGCACTAAAGATGGCGGGCGAGGGGCGGGAGCGCGCGTTCTGATTGGCCGGCCCGGAGGCGTCACGTAGCGGCCGCGGAGCATCCGGGCTCCTGGCGGCGGCGCTGCGGAGGCTCCCGGG
>NW_006159763.1:1929123-1937057 GCF_000334495.1 Tupaia belangeri chinensis
CGGCCACCTGGGCAGGTGGGGCGGGGGCTCCCGCCCCCGCCGCTGCGGCCTGCACTGTCAGATTCCCTGTCCCCCCTCGGCAGGGCCACGAGAGGAGAACCGAGGGGAGGGTCGTGCCCGGTTCTCCTGCCCCTCTCACGTGGCGGGGCGGGGGTCCCCTGGACTTGAGCCCCACTCCGTCCCCCGCTAGGGTGGGATCGGGAAGCCCGCAGGACCGCTCCTTCTGGAAGGCCGGCTTGTGAGGCTCCGGTCGCTGCAGATCCCGTCATGTCGTGGACCTGGTCGCCGCCGGTGCCCTGCCTCTGACAGCGCTGGAGCCGGCCCTCCCTCCGCGCCCTCCTGTGCGTGTCTGCCCCCGGCCACGAGTCCTGGCCGCCTACTCGTGCGCATCCTCGCAGCGACCTGCCCGCTCGACCCCTCCCCGAATGCCCACTCTGTTCGGGCTCAAGTGCCTCGCTGAGGCTAAGCTGCTTCGGTGTGCAGACTTGCCTTTTCACTTAAAAATGATGTGTTTAAAAAGACTCCATTTTGAACAATAGTCTAAATTTGGCAAAGCCTGTTTGCAGTGTTTTTAAGATTTTTTTCCTTCTCTTCTTACTTTTGGGTCCGATCGCTTCTTTTGATGTTAAGATAGTTCTAAGAGACCTCTGGAAATGTCCTGATCTTTCAGTGGCCCGAGCTTAGCCAGCGTTAGAAAGGTGATCCCCATCGATCTAGGTGGTAGTTAAGGAAATACAGGCTTGCCCCTCTGTGCAGTGTGGATGTGGTGCTTAGTCAAAGAGCCTGGGAGTAAATTTTGACTCTTGAAGATTTTTCAAGAAGAGATATTCCTCATTTTTGCCACAGAATGTTCCGGGGCATCCTCACCTTACCCTCCATTCTTTTCTATAGAAGAATGCATTTGGTTTCCTTGACAACCTTGTGGGGGTGTCTTCTTTATTTTGCTACAGTCCATCTCCTACTGACAGTGCTTTTCCTTCTGCTTCCAAAGCGACCTGTGGTGGTTACAGGCTGGGGGAAAAAAGCCTCTTTGCTTGTACTAATTCTTGGTGAAATACACATTGTACCAGAGGGCTTATAGGTCTTTATGTTAGAAGTTGATCTGCTACCCCAGAGGCAAGCCAGATCAGTGTTGCTGTTACCCAGGTCCCCCAGCTGTGGGCTCCCTTAATCTGCTCCTCCCCCAGATCTCAGTGCTCACCCTGTACCCCCGCAGATCTGATGTGCAGAAGGGAAGCAGTCTGTCCAAGTGCTTTTCACATCCACATTTCCATGTGAGCTTTTGCTTTTTTTTTTTTAATTCCTCTCAGTCTTACAAAACTATTGAATATAAAGCATTTCCTGGTAGTAGCAGTGAAATAATGCTCACAGTTTGTCATGCCTTTAATATTAGTAAGCTGGGCCCTTGCTTAGCCTTCGGGCTATAAATAGCTAAAGTGTGTTCCTCAGTTTTGACCTTGGGGTAGGTGATTAATGTAACTTTTCTTACAGGAGATGCTGCAGCAGTAGATAATTGTTTCAGGCTGCTACAAGCTTTGGTGTTGAGACTTAGAGACAGCGACAGGGACTATTTCCCATGGGTTTCACATGGACAGACTCAGAGACTGCTGAGGCTGCCCTGGTCCCACATGTGCCCAAAGGAGCAGCCTTGAAGAGCTGAGCTCACGCACGCTGACATGGTAGTTCTTAGGGTTAAAATGGTTTTTGGATTGCGTTTTGCCTTAAAATAGGGTAAAAAGCAGTAAAAGTAACTAGGACTAAGGAGAAGAGTGGACCTGGGCAGTCGCCCTAAACTTCAGGCTTGTGGCCCTCATATTTGCCCTTGATCTTCGTGTTGATGACATCATGAAACGGTCATCGATAAGTAATTCTCAGGTGACAAAGCCTGTACTAGTATTGAACCCTGAAAGGAACATTTCCGTCGAACTCTACCCAATAGGCACTCGCGATTTAGTCTGAGACACACACCTGTATAGAGACACCAGTTTACTAGGGGGCCTGTGTGCTCGCCAGAAAGAGTGACAAAGTGGGAAAGCGCCTCCCCCGCGGGACTGGGTCACGCTGCAGTCCCTTCTCCATTTCTGCCTTCGGGATTCTGGACACAAATGCATGTGCCTGGTGTGTCCGCCATCTCCTGGGTTTGGGACTCAAACCCACAGTTGGCCATATGGGACCCAGCTGCCTCAAGCAACCATGCCACCAGCTGGCTCTCTATATATTTTTAAGTTTATTTTCTGGGTGAGAAGCACAGAAACCCTCACCGGTTCATGATCACCCTAGTCTTTCCCAGCCAGCCAGTATCATGCCTGCGCCTGCTCTGCACCGCGCCCGGGCTCTGCACCGCGCGCTTGCTCTGCACTGCGCGCCTGCTCTGCACCGTGCCCCCGCCCCCCAGGAGGGAGACAGGTCAGCTCGGGACTTAACCGCAGTCTTCCATGTGGGTCAGCATTGTAAGGTGTTCTGCTCTTGTGCCACTGCAGTTGTAGTAAACTGTTTTTTGAGAGGTTTTTTTTTTTTTTTTTTGGCCTTTGGATGTACATGATTGCCGGAGAGAGAGACAGAGACAGTGAGAGAGAAAGAAAGGAGGGGTGGCCATGCCACAATCCCTTCTCCATTCTCCTCATGGCCTCATGGGATCTTGGGCACACACACACATGCAGGCACCTGGTGTGAGTTTAAGCCTCTGGGTCTGAGACTTGAACTATGTCAGCCATGTGGGAGTCCAGTGATGTAATTGCTATGATGTAATTGTTGGACTCAAACTGTTTTTTTTTGTTTGTTTGTTTTAACAGCAAATAAACTTAATTCGTGTAGCCTTGAATCTTCTGATAGACCCTGAGACAAACTGAATGAGTGCAGTGTGAAGGGACCAGAAACATAGGGATGGGGTATCTGCTTGACCCCCAAGTAAATTTCCATCTGTTTGGAGGAATGACAAGGCTGCATTGTTCTCAGATAGTATACTACAAATCCAATCTAACTTCTCTTACCTGTTTAAATGAATATTTTTCTACTTTTTTAAGGTTTTTTTTTTTTTTTCTCATTTGCCAGAGAGTACATGTGCTTGCCAGAGAGAGAGAAGATAGTAACCCCCAGTGGGGCATGATCACATTGCAATCCTTTTTTCTCCATTTCTCCATCCTTTTGGGATTTTGGGCATACACCTACATGTGTCATGGTGTGTTTTACAAGCTGCTGGAGCTGGGACTTGAACCGTGGTCAGCCCTTTGGGATCCAGCTCCCTATGCAGAGTACTGAATCACTGTGCTATGGAGCTGGCCCATAAACTTAATTTGAAATAACTTCAGATCTACTGAAGTCTGGAAGAGAATGAGAAAATAGGACTCTATACTTTTCTTCTAGTTTTGCCAGCTGTTAATATTTGCTTTATCATTCTCTCTGTGTATTCATACATACTACTTTTCTGGACCATTTGAGAGTAAGTTGCAGATATCTTACTCTCGTATGCCATAATACTTCAGTGTAAACTTAAAAAGACTAAGAATCTTTTCTAGCATATGTAATCACAGACCAGTGATCAAAATCAGACTCTGGCAGTTGTACAGTAGTACTGTGTACTACTGGATTCGCAGTGAGCAGTCTCATTTATGACTTACGGATGCCCTGCCATCTCCCCCTCATTCTGCACCGTGTACAGCATTGGGTGATCCTCATGTCTTAAGTCTCCTTTAATCTGGAACTGGTCCTTAGCCTTTTCTTTTCTCTCTCTCCTTTTTTCTTTTTAAGGTTTTTGCCATAGGGTGTGTGCACTCACTGGAGGGGAGAGAGACAGAGAGAAAGTGAGAGGGAAAGTGAGAGATCACCCTTCAGAGGGGATGGCTGTGCCACTATCCCTTCTCCATTCTCCTGGGATTTGGGGCACGTACATATATACATGTGCCCAGTGTGACTTTGAAGCTGCCAGAACTGGGACTTGAACCGTAGAAGGCCACGTGGGAGTCGAGTCCCTTAACTACCATGCCACTTGCTTGCCCTATGCTTTTTTGTTGTCTTCAGGACATTGACAATTTTGACAGTCAGTTGTCAGTTTAGGCTTATCTGGTATTCTGTTGTGATAGATAGAGGGTATACTTTTTTTTTTTTAAGGGAGATTTTTGGTATAAGCCACATGTGCTCGCTGTAGAGACAGAAAGTGAGAAATCACCCCCAGGGGGATGGCGATGCCACAGTCTCTTCTCCATTCTCAGAATTTTGGGCATGCACACACACACGCCAGGCATGAGTTTTAAGCCTCCAGGTCTGGGACTTGATCTGCGGTCAACTATGTGGGAGTCCAGTGACGTAACCATTATAGCATCTGCTAGTCTCCAGGTTGTGCCATTTTTAAAAAGTTTGTTTCTTCCATGTGTATAGAGAGCAGACAGAGACAGTACTCTACCCCCAACAGGACTTAATGCTACCATCTGCTCCAGGCTCAGCCAGCCCCAATTATGGCACACACTTGCGGCCACTGTGTTTAGGGGACCCTGGGGCACTAACCCAGGACCTTCCTTGTATGGTCCTCCCTCCCCACTGTGCATTTTTTGCAAAAGATGTCACGTTCAGAATGTTGATTGTTCTTAATGCATACCTGCATACCATAAAAAAGCTTGAGAGGGATTTGCGTTACTCTTGATGAAGTTCACTGGGATGGTTTGAGTAGGTTGATATCTGCCAGGTTTCTTCCCTGCACAGCTACAGGTTTTCCCTTTGTAATTAACAGTCATTTGTAGGAGAAGTTTGAGATAGTGCAAGTACTGTGTTCCTTAAACTCTGTCTCACTGGTTGTAGTAGCCATTGGTGTTTCTTGCCTGATTGGTTAATACACTGACAGTCACAAAGTAGTGCTTTTTAAAAAAACTATTAGACTTTTGCCATAGGGCACGTGCACTTGCTAAAGAGTCAGAGAAAGTGAGAAATCAACCCCCAGGAGGGATGGCCACATCACAGTCTCCTCCTTCATTCTCCTCTTTGGATTTTGGGTACTCAGGCACACGTGCCAGCTGAGATTCAAACCATGGAGTCAGTCATGTGGGGTCCCGCCACCTTGACCTCCACATCATTGCTGACTCTTGATTTCTTTTTCTTTTTTAAAAAAATTATTTGTTTAATTTTATTTACCAACATCTATTATTTAATTGGACGAGAGAGAGAAAGTGAGAAAGCATGCCATCAGGTCTAGGACTCAAACTGTGGTTAGCCTTGTAGGAGTCCTGTGCCTTATCCACCATGCCTCCTGTTGACCCCTCTCCCCCGCCCCTTTTAACTCTAGTATTTTGTCTTTATTAGTGTTTTACTATAAGGAGTTTTTCCATAGCTTACATTTATTTATCATCCATTTGGATCCTATCGTAGGTTTTTTTTTTTTTTTTTCGGAGAGGTTTTTCGCTATAGGGGGTATGCACTCGCCAGATAGACAGAGAGACAGAAAGTGAGAAATCACCCCCCAGGGGGGATGGTCATGCCGCAATCTCTTTTCCTCCATTCTCCTCTCGGGATCTTGGGCATGCATGCACACATGCCCGGCGTGAGTTTTAAGCCACCGGGTCCGGGCCGCGACCCGCGGTCGACTACGTGGGAGTCCAGCGACATGCTATTACGCTAACTGCTGGTTCCCCGTAGGTTGTTTTTTTAAAGAGAGAGATTTTTGTTCTAGGGTGCCATGTGCTTGCCAGAGAGACAGAGAGACAGAAAGCAAGAAATCACTCCCCAGGGGGGGATGACCATGTTGCAGTCCCTTTTCCTCTGTTCTCTCACACTGGAGCCCAGTGTGAGTTTCAAGTCGCCAGGTCTGGGATTTAAACCGCTGACAGCTACGTGGGAGTCCAGTGACGGAACCATTATGCCATCTGCTGGTCCCATTGAACCATAGTTTTATTCAAAGCCTTGTAATCCATTATGTCATTCTTACATTCAGTGTAGGGACATTCACTCTTTATGATGTAAGTTGCAAATGTGGTCCCCCTGCTTATTATTTGTCTTTTGCCATCCAGAAGTTTTTTTTTTCTTTCATTTTTAAATTTTTTTCTTAAAGCAATCAGATTTATCTTTTCCATACTGTTTCTTTGGTTCATGGTTAAGGGATTTTTCATTCTCTGATAATATAATGATTTTTAAAAAATGGTTCCATGTGTTCATTTTAATCTCTTAATCCATTTGGAATTTATCCTGGTGTATCATATGAGAAATGGACTCAGTTGGATCAAATTCTTTTTCCTTTCAGCTGTCTCGACATTGTTTATGAGAAACACCAGCGACTGGAGATTCTTCCCCTATTGTGTACTAAGTTTGTCTATGCAGTGGAGTTTATTTCTGGATTTCGTTTTATGTCTTACCAGTCTGTTAATGTATTCATACACCAACATCACAGAGTTTTATTTACTGAGGCTGTTTAAAATGGTTAGTGCCTAAGGGACAGGCTTCCCCTGCCCATCCTCCTTTTAGGGTCTTCTTGTCTATTGCTTTTGTTCCTTGAAATGAACTTTATAAAAATCAACTTCTTTAGTTCCACGGGGAAGAAACCTGATGGCCTTTTCATTGGGACTGTATCCTCAGGGAGATATCATCTTGTTAAGTTTCCCACTAGGTAGTTGAATTTTCTTTTTATTATCATAAATGTTGTCTTTTATTGTTATATCATTTTAAAAATTATAATGAATTAATATAAAGGCTATTATTTTTTGTGTATTTTATATAATCTGCTGCTTTACAAACATTCTCATACTTGTGAATTTTACCCTTGATCTTTAGGGTTATCCACGTGGAGGTCATTTTGCCTCTTACCTCTTCCTACTTCTAGGGATGCTAATTGCTTTTTTTTGGGAGAGGTTTTTGCTATAGGGTGCATGTGCTCTCCAGAAAGAGAGACAGAAAGTGAGAAATCACCTCCCAGAGGAGATGGCCACGCAACAATCCCTTCTCCTCCCTTCTCCTCTTGGGATTCTGGGCATGCACGCACATGTGCCCGGCGTGAGTTTAAGCCACCAGGTCTGGGACTCGAACCATGGTCAACTACATGGGAGTGATCGACTACGTGGGAGTCCAGCAACATAGCCATTACACTAACCACTGGTCCCAGAGGATCTTTTTTCAAAGGACAAACTTTGGGGTTTATTTTTTGATACTTATATTTTTAATTTTATCCTTATTTCCTCATCCTGCTTTCCTTTCTTCCTGTTTTTGAGTGGGTGTTAGATTCATTTTTATTTTTTCTTACTGTTAAAGAGGTATTTAATAACCTGAAATTTCGGCAGATCTATCTTTAGTTTATGTATCCCTCTGATTTGGATTTTTTTTTTTTTATCATTTTCAATACATTTCTGTAGCTTTGTTTTGAATTTCCCACTTGACTCAATATTTCTTACTCTTTTTAAAAAGAATTTCTTTCATGAGTAAGAGAGCGAAAGAGAGCACCATCAGCAGGGTCTTGATGCTCTGATCCCCTCAACCTCAGCTAGCATGGATCCTGAGCATGCATGCGCCCAGTGTATGTAGGGAGGTCTCCACAGAGCGACCCGGAACCTTCTCATGTGTGTTGGACTCTCAGAGTACTGCATTTTACTGCTGCACCAATATCTGTATCCAGCCTCTTTTTTAGAGAGATATCTTTGCTACAGGGTGTGTGCACTCACTGGAGAATGCAGAGAAACAGAAAAAAGAGAAGTCACCCCCCAGGTAGGATGGCCATGCCACAGTCCCTTCTCCAGTCTCCTGTTGGGAATTTGGGCACACACACACATGTGCCCGGTGTGGTTCTAAGCTGCTGGGTGTGGGATGTGAACCACAGTCGACTATGTGAGAGTCCAGCAACGTAACTATTATGCCATCTGCTGGTTCCCTCCGGCCTCTTATTTATTTATTTATTTATTTATTATTTTTTTATTTAAATTTATTTATTTACATTCATTCACTGTACATCATTACAACATGCAAAA
>NW_006159763.1:1938556-1956024 GCF_000334495.1 Tupaia belangeri chinensis
GCCGCCTTATTTTTTTATTTTTTGTCCATTTAATTAATCTTGTTCTAACAGTGGTATGTCACGGGCTCCTTTTACAAGTGTGTTTCTTTTTATCTCTCCTTGCATTTCCCATAATTTCTGCTTTACGAAGGTTGTTTCTGCTTTGTTGGTTATATGTAAATAACTTGTCTTCACAAGGATATTATGGTTGCCTTATCGTTTTTTTTTTTTGTCTTAATGAGAGAGAAAAAATTCTGTAAAGCGTTAATATAATTGAGTTTCCTATATATAATGTATTCTTTTCATTTTAAAAGGTTCTTTAATATTCGTTGGCCATATGGGGGTATAAATATATATTCACTCCTTCTTGGAACTTCAAAATAAACAAAACAATGCAAAGCAGAGAAGATAGCAGTTAGAACTCAAAATCACATTTATGAAGTTTACGGCCAAGTATGGGCCTGCTGGTGGTAGGATACTGGGATCTGACATTTCTGCCCATCTTTGGCTGGTTGCAGGTGTTGAAGTGAAAGGTGGGGTAGAAACTACCCACAGTCTTGGAGAGCTGGGAGCTAAGGGATGGTAAGCCATTGCCGAAGAAGGGCTGTTCAGGCAGGAGCTTGTTTTCATGCTACAAAGTAGCAGCAGGGCATGCTGGGCTGAAAGAGGGGTCATGGTCACACATCCCGTCTTTGTGTCCCGTGACTTGGCTTCTTACAGAGGAGAACCTGTGACGATGGCCAGCTTATCTCTGAGCAGGAGTTACGGATACCTAAGAGGAGCCCTGTTGCTCACAGTGCTCTGGGATTGGACGTCCCTAGAATGAAGGGTCACATAGAAATAGTGGTGTATTATACCCAGACTCAGGCCCCCGCTGCCCACTGTCCCAGCAGAGTCTTTTTTTCTTCCTCCATATATCCAAAGGACTACACGGTGATTGCATGACACTGAATTCAGCCTGTATAAGTTAACGGGGAGAAGAGTTGTTTGTTGTTGCATGAATGGCAGGTCCAGAGAGACCTGCCCTTGTTCAAGGCTAAGCAGTAAGCAGAAGGACCCAGAATGGGACCAATGGCTAAAAAATAAGAAAAAGGAACATGACAAGCAAAAGTAGATGAAAAACTCTACTTTGGAAGAAGGAGAACGTCAAGAATCAGAGTAGGATTTTAGACCAAACCATATTGTTCTCAAAAGTTTAGACAGGCTCAGCTGCAGTGGCGTGGTACTGAAGCCACATGGGAGGCCTGTGTTTGTTTCCTGGGTTGACCTGGATATGCTGAGTATGCGTAATCCTGGCTGGCTGGGAGTGAGGGGGAGGATTGCAATATGGTGAGACTGCCAGCGTTGCCCCTCCACATCTCTCAGAAAGAAGGAAACTTAAAAAGTTTAGAGGCCCAGTTGCTGGGGTGCAGCAGTAACACCAGTGCTCTGCAAGTCTAGAAACCATATATGACTGACTATAGGTTTGGATCCCCACATTGACTTGAAAAACATGCTGGGCATCTGCACAGGTGTCCAGGGTCCTGAGGAGCTGGAAGACTGGAGAAGAATATTGTGGTGTGGCAAGACCCTCTTGAGGGGCTTTTTCCTTTTGCTTTCTCATGTGTAAGCTTGCGTGCTTTATATTATTAAAAAAAAAAATTGACAATATGGACTCAAAAGAAGGGGCAAAAAAATAATGAAAGAAGATGACTAGGAAGATAAAAAGGATGTGAAAGCAAGCTGATATTCATAAGGAAAGTAACAGGAAAGTAAAACCATTTCAGAAATGAAAACTGTTGGAAGTTGCCGGAGGTGGTGTCAGTGCTTCTGAAATCCCGCTCAGTTACGTGGAGGAAGTGAGAAAGACCACAGGGGGAAAGAACGGGTAATAGTGATAGAGGGAAGGTGGAAGCTGTGGAAGAGAGTCAGAGAGATGGCTGTGTCAGAGCTGGTGTTACTGAACATGAGAAGTTAAGTAGAAAAGATGAAACATTCATAAATATAAGAAAGTTTTCCTGAGATAAGAGTCATATAATTATATAGATTAAAGAGTTCATTGTGCACCGAAGAAATTCAGTAGAAAGAAATTCTACTGAAGAAATTAAGTGGTCATTAAAACAGACATGTTGGTGAATTTATTAAATCTGAAAGACAAAGAATCCTATACATATTTTAGCAGAACAGATCTGAGCATAAAGACCACCTATAATGGAAAAAATAACATCAGCTCAGTCTTGGACTTTCCAGCAGTGTAATTCGCCAGAAGGTGATGGAGCGAAGTCTAAGAATGTAGGGGCCAGCTGCTGTGGCAGGGTGGTTATGCAGGCACCCTGCAAGGCTGGAAGCTGGATGGTAACTGTAGGGGCAGCCTGAGACCAGGGTCTGGGGGCTGGAGGAGTGGGATCACAGGATGATGGGGTCCCTATCAAGGGTCTTTCTCTTGCTCTCATGCACACAAGCTGTCATCCAAAAAAATAAAAATACCCCCCCAAATATATATAGTTAATTTTTTTGGATTTATTTAGATATTTTTATCACTGTGACCTGCCATTTGACTTACATCTAAACTTGTACCTACCTACACTTATACAAACACCATTTGTTTTATACCTACAGAATCGGCCACAATATATATAGATAGATATCCATATAGATAGATATAATGATATAGATAGATATATGGGTATATGTCTAAGAAGGTAGGGGCCAGCTGCTGTGGCAGGGTGGTTATGCAGGCACCCTGCAAGGCTGGAAGCTGGATGGTAACTGTAGGGGCAGCCTGAGACCAGGGTCTGGGGGCTGGAGGAGTGGGATCACAGGATGATGGGGTCCCTATCAAGGGTCTTTCTCTTGCTCTCATGCACACAAGCTGTCATCCAAAAAAATAAAAATACCCCCCCCCCAAATATATATAGTTAATTTTTTTGGATTTATTTAGATATTTTTATCACTGTGACCTGCCATTTGACTTACATCTAAACTTGTACCTACCTACACTTATACAAACACCATTTGTTTTATACCTACAGAATCGGCCACAATATATATAGATAGATATCCATATAGATAGATATAATGATATAGATAGATATATGGGTATATATACGGATATCACATTGTCTCCCCCACCTATGGGAGACAGTGGGATTAGATTGAAATGTCATTAAAATGTAACATAATGACATTTTCAAAAATGCAAAAGCTCAGGAATTGTAGCATTCATAAACCTTACTGAAAAATCTACTTGTGGCTATAACCAAGCCAGCTGAAAAATGAGTCAGTGAGGATTCCACAAATAGGCTGAAGTACAAGAATACCATCTTTACTAATTAGAAAAGTGCTGGCTGAATTTTGAAAAGTCGGCGTAACAGTGGCATCATGGCAGAAATGCCTGCGACCATCGGTGTAGAGGGGAATTAAGTGGGGGCTGGGCCTGGGGAGCTGGGTCAGGGAGATACCCTGAATTGCTTAATCTTTCACATGTTAGGGAATACTGTTTTCATTTTTTAATTTGATAAATTAAGGCTATTGTTATTCTAAAAACATACTGTGAGGCTGGCAGGTGGTATGGTGGTTAAGGTGCTGAACTCTCACATGGCTGACCACTGTTCGAGTCCTGGACCTGGCGGCTTGGTTTCTCACTTTCCCTTTCTCTTGCTCTGTCTCTCTGGTCAAAAAAAAAAAAAAAAAAAAAAAAAAAAAAGTAAAATAAACAGTTTTTTAAAAAAATCCATGTTGTATACCTTTGCAATTTACAAATTGGGAAAAAGAAAAACAACAAAATAATCACTGAGTAAAAGAACGAAGGTGACAATAAGGAATATAAAATCAGAACTGGAAGACATGTCTATTGCATGTGAGATGAGCTATCTGGCATTGACAACTAAATTTATACTCCTTACTAATTGAAACATGTTTGCTACAGGTAAGTCAAAGTCATTCAGAAAGCAAAAGGGGCGGAGCTCCGAGGCACAGTGGTAAAGGCTCCCCAAGAGACTGGATCCCACATGCCAGGCTAGCCTGAACCGTGCACCAGTGCCCAAGAGCTGACGGGCTGCAGGACTGGAAGAGGGGGTTTGTAGCGTGTCTAGGCCCTGTGGAAGGCACCCCTCTACCTGTGTGCCCAGACACATGTCATACCAGGAATAAAAAAAAACAATATATATAGATAGATATCCATATAGATAGATATAATGATATAGATAGATATATGGGTATATATACGGATATCACATTGTCTCCCCCACCTATGGGAGACAGTGGGATTAGATTGAAATGTCATTAAAATGTAACATAATGACATTTTCAAAAATGCAAAAGCTCAGGAATTGTAGCATTCATAAACCTTACTGAAAAATCTACTTGTGGCTATAACCAAGCCAGCTGAAAAATGAGTCAGTGAGGATTCCACAAATAGGCTGAAGTACAAGAATACCATCTTTACTAATTAGAAAAGTGCTGGCTGAATTTTGAAAAGTCGGCGTAACAGTGGCATCATGGCAGAAATGCCTGCGACCATCGGTGTAGAGGGGAATTAAGTGGGGGCTGGGCCTGGGGAGCTGGGTCAGGGAGATACCCTGAATTGCTTAATCTTTCACATGTTAGGGAATACTGTTTTCATTTTTTAATTTGATAAATTAAGGCTATTGTTATTCTAAAAACATACTGTGAGGCTGGCAGGTGGTATGGTGGTTAAGGTGCTGAACTCTCACATGGCTGACCACTGTTCGAGTCCTGGACCTGGCGGCTTGGTTTCTCACTTTCCCTTTCTCTTGCTCTGTCTCTCTGGTCAAAAAAAAAAAAAAAAAAAGTAAAATAAACAGTTTTTTAAAAAAATCCATGTTGTATACCTTTGCAATTTACAAATTGGGAAAAAGAAAAACAACAAAATAATCACTGAGTAAAAGAACGAAGGTGACAATAAGGAATATAAAATCAGAACTGGAAGACATGTCTATTGCATGTGAGATGAGCTATCTGGCATTGACAACTAAATTTATACTCCTTACTAATTGAAACATGTTTGCTACAGGTAAGTCAAAGTCATTCAGAAAGCAAAAGGGGCGGAGCTCCGAGGCACAGTGGTAAAGGCTCCCCAAGAGACTGGATCCCACATGCCAGGCTAGCCTGAACCGTGCACCAGTGCCCAAGAGCTGACGGGCTGCAGGACTGGAAGAGGGGGTTTGTAGCGTGTCTAGGCCCTGTGGAAGGCACCCCTCTACCTGTGTGCCCAGACACATGTCATACCAGGAATAAAAAAAAAGGGGGGGGGAAAGCCCAGTCAAAAAGTGACAAACAAAATAAAGGTTAAAAGAAAGTAGTAGTATTTGCATACAAGGCAGAAACCTTTATTTGTGTATTTATTTACTTATTTTACGATCTGTGTATCTATCTTTGCTATAAGGTGTGTGCTTGCCTCAGGGACAGAGAGAGAGAGAGACAGCAATCAAGAAATCACCTCCCAGGGTGGGGAGGGGGTGGCCATGCTGCAGTCCCTTCTCTTCCACTTTCCTGTCAGGACCTTGTGCATGCGTGCACGCGCACCTGCTGTGACTTTGAAGCTGTGGATCTGGGGCTCAGACTGGTTGACTGTGACAGTGTAGCCATTTCACCATCTTCTGGTGCTGGCAAAAACCTTTAAATGAGACAAGGGTTTATTTCATTTGGGGCTCATTTAAATATTTTTATAGTAACTGTGACCTGCCAGTTGACTGGAGACCAAATGCCATTTGCTCTATGCTTCCCAGAGAACCAGTTTCCAAAGACGAGCTGGGGAGGAGCAGGTGCCCAGCTGTGTGTGTGTGTGTGTGTGTGGGGGGGGGTTCATCGCCTCCGTATTTGGGGCCATTCCCCACTTGGTCCTCAGCCCTTCAGCCCGTCCTGCGGCATCCACAGATTTATATACCTATAAATTCAGAGACTTGAAGGATGTGGGAATATGTTGAGCTGGTTCTCAGCTCTCGCTCCTGCTGGCTTCATCACCGAAGCCTGTTACCGTAGATGGGATCATCTGCCTTCCAGGACCAAAATCTTGCTATTATCTCTTCCCACTCTGTTCTTTTGATTTCACTTAGCTTTTAAAGAATCATGTCGTTTTGGTTTTAGTATGGTTTTGGGAAAGATAAAGTTTATATGTTTAGTCTGCCATTTAGACAGCTGACACACTATTTTTTTAAAAGAATTATTTAATTTTCTTCATTGTCATCATTATTATTTTTTTAATTGAAGTTGACCGAAGGGAGACAGAGAGGAGCGAAGTGAGAAAGCAAGCTGCCAGGTTTGGGACTAACTGCGGTCAGCCATGAGGCCAGCCGCCCCAACCACCACACCACCTGCCAGTTCCTGGACACACTATTTGAAAAACCATTTTAACCTGGAAGACAGAGTTCACTTTATAACACTCAAAATCAACAAAACAGCAATACCTCATGATCTGTATTTGCCAAATAACAGGAAAACATGCACTTAAAAGGAGAACTAGGCATGTATACTAGGTAACGTAAAATTTAAGGGCAGATCAAATAGACAAATCCCCCCACCACCACCAAAGATGGAGTTAGGTAAAAAAGTTATTAGGGCTGGCTGTGTATCCTGGTGATTAAGGCAGCCGAATCCCACATGGCCAACTGTGGTTCAAGTCTTGAACCCAGGGGCTTGAGAAACATATGGGTGCATGTGTATGGATGCCCAAAATTCTGAAAAGAGGGAGAGGTGGAGGAGAAGGGATAGCGGAGGGACCACTCCCCATGGGAAAGCTTTCTACTCGCCCTCTGTCTTTGGTGAGTGCACACACATTTTAACAAAATAGCAAAACAATACATTCAAACTTACATGTTGAACTCTCTGCCCTGTAATCAGACTTTTAAAACATACAGTAACCCAAGGAACATTTAAAACATAGATCATAAATTTAATGATGGATAATGTAGAATTGTATATATTTAAAAACTATCATCGAGATCTAGGGACGGTTTTAGTTTTATCAAAATAGTATTTAAACTGAAAATTTTAGGGAGTAGAGCTTTTCAGATTGAAATTTGAGACCACATCTCACAAGGGGTCTTAATCAAAAGGAACTTCCCTGGAGAACACAGTTTGAGAATACTCTGTAATGATGTAGAACTATTTTAATGTGTCTCATTTCCAGTTTTGAACATTAATTGAGCCTACTTCATCACCTTCTGCTCAAGACACATGGTTGTAGGAGGAATTTCAATTATAGATAAATATGTTGAGTTGACAGTAGATTAATTCTCCTGACTTTGCAGAATTGAAAAGTCTATATGTTACTGGTGTTGAAAGATAGTGGCATTTAACAAGATGAGTGAAAGAATCTTTGCATAAGGACTGTTTAAAATGTTTGGTCCAGGGGACCAGATGGTGGCGCAGTGGTACCGCACCAGGAACCATATGGGAAGGCTCTGGGTTCACATCCCAGGGCCTCCCTGCATATGGAGAACACGCCCATGCCCATGATCTGGGCTGGCTGAAGCTTGGTGTGGATCATGGTGTGGCGACTCTGGTTGGGGGGTGGGCAGTCTCTCTGTCTCTTTGTCTCAAGGAATAAACAAACCTAAAATATTGGGAGTAAAGAAGAATATATTGTTTTTACAAAGTGGGAAGACAGAATAGAAGGTGAGTAGGAGACAGAAGTGGGTGGGTGGGTGGGTCTCTGAGGAAGTGAGACTTCTTTTTGGATACTTTGTTGCTTTGAGTTGGAACTGTGAGAACATGTTATTAAAAAGGCAGGTATGTAGCTACTGGTGTTGCTATATGCAGCTGCCCTGCCGATTCTGCTTCCTTCACTTCCTCTTCTGTCTCACCTGATCTCCATTGTTTTTTCTTTTTATGGAGAGGTTTTTGCTATAGGGTGCGTGTGCTCGCCAGACAGAGAGAGACAGAGAGATAGAGAGCAAGAAATCACCCCCCGGGGGGATGGCCATGCTGCAGTCCCTTCTCCTCCATTCTCCTTTCAGGATCTTGGGCATGCATGTACACATGCCTGGTGTGAGTTTAAACCACTGGGTCCGGGACTCGAACCACGGTCGACTATGTGTGTGTGTGAGACCAGCGACATAGCCATTACGCTAACTGCTGGTCCCACCTGATCTCCATTTGAGAAAAGTCTCAGGTCAGGGAGCACGGGGAAGGTTTCAAGAATGGCTGGCTACTCCCTAAGCACAGGTTCTATATTTTTGAGGCTGGTGCCTGCCTCCATCATGCAGGCAACCTATTGGAAAGTAACATTAAACAAAAAACCAAATGCTGTTGGCAGTCTTGAGTAGCCATACGCATGTTTGGGAAAATTTGATTAATGATTAATGTAGTCTTTCAAAATGGGAAAAAAGGTATGATATACATAAAGCCAGCCTATAAAATTTTGGTACACAGAGAGACTACACAGACTTTAAATGAAGCAAATCATTCAGGAAATAATTGGTAGATTCAATGACTTAGACTGTTATGTTTCAGAAAATATATAACTAAAGGTAAATAACAAACCGGGAGAAATTAGAGCTATATGTGAGCAAGCTTTAATATCTGTGGTAGGAATTCACACACCTTGGTAAGATATTTAAACTCTAGGAGAAAAGTTATCTAAAGACAGTTTGTGAAAAATAGAGATGGGGACCAGCAGTTAGCGTAATGGCTGTGTTGCTGGACTCCCACATAGTCGACCGCAGTTCGCGTCCCGGACCCGGTGTTTAAAACTCATGCCGGGTGCATATGTGTGCGCGCCCAAGATCCCGAGAGGAGAATGGAGGAGAAGGGATTGCGGCGTGGCCATCCCCCTGGGGGGGTGATTTCTTGCTTTCCGTCTCTGTCTTTCTCAGTCTGTCTGGTGAGCACATGTGCCCTATAGCAAAAACCTCTCCAAAAAGAAAAAAAATTAGAGATGACTAGTACACATTAAGTAGTATTTAGTAGTATTAAATAAAATTATTGAGTCATGAGATCCTGCTTCTATTTTTCGAATTAGGAAATATTTTCCAAAAATAATAATACTTAATGTTGAGGTAGAGATTATAATGCACAGTTTACAGATGAAAAAAGTGAGACGGGGGCATTAGTGCATTTGCCTAGAATCTCCTAACTAGTGCTGGGATTTGAACCCAGCATTGTGGTCCCATTAAACTACTACATATCATACACATGTCCTGTTTGTAACTGCTTCCAGTTATACATCTGCTTATGGCAGTAACTACAAACCTTCATTTCCCCTTAGTTGTTAGAGGACATGTGTACTCACCAGACAGGAAGATAGAGAGAGCAGGAAAGCAGCCCCGACCCCATAGGTCACACTGCAGTTCCTTCTCTGTGTCTCTACCCTGTTGAGATTTTTGGTGTGCAAGCCCGCGTGCCCAGAGTGTTTTCCAGCCACCAGGACTGGGATTCAAACTGGAGCTGGCCATGTTGGATCTGGCTCCTTTAACCATGAGGCTATGGAATTGGCCCTAAATCTTGATTTTTTAGAGTTATATAGCATTTTATTGAATGGATGTAATAAATGTATTTGCTGTAATCTCTGTTTGGAGTGTTGAGAGTTTATTTTTATTTATTTTTTGCTTAGATGGCATGTGCTGTCTCTTCAGAGTGAGAGAGAGACAGACTGATAGAGACAGAGAGACAGAGAGATGGAGGAGAAGGGATTGTGACATGGCTATCCCCCCCGGCAGGGTGATTTCTCATTTTCTGTCTCTCTGTCTAGCGCATGCACTCTATAGCAAGAATCTCTGTTAGAAAAAAATTAGATTCTGACATAACTTGGAGATACTGTGTTAGGTTCGTGGCCTGCAGTCAAGAGGGTAGATCAATAATGTGAGTCACATGGATATTTTGTTTTCCACTTCATATGATATTTACATTTATGATGGGGCCAGCAGGTAGTGTGGTGGTTAGGCACTGGATTCCCACATGACCAACTGTGGTTCAAGTTTCAGACCGGGCTGTTTGCTTTCTCACGTTCCTGCTTTCTCTGTCTCTCTCTGGTTCAATTTAATAATAATGATAAATAAAATTCAATAATTATAAAAAAAAACCTTACATTTACCCTATTCTGGAGTCTGTTAAGTATGCAATAACATTATGTCTAAAAAAACAATGTACACATCTTAATTAGAAATGCTTTTTGTTGGGCCAGCCCTGTGGCCTAGTCGTTAAGGGAGCTGGATCCCACATAGTCACCCATGGTTAGAATCCTGGCCCCAGTGGCTTGGAAAACAGTGGGTGCACATGCATGTGTGTCTCAAATCCTGGCAGGATGGAGAAAAGATTGCAGTGTGACCACATTCCACTGGGGGTCCTTCCGACCTTTCCCTTTTTTCGGTTCTGCTCTTTCTGTTGGGTGCGTATGCCCTCTGGCAATCAAAAAATGCTTTAATGTAGGGACAGCAGGTGGCATAGTGGTTAAGATGCTGCACTCCTACATGGCTAACCATGGTTTGAGTCCCAGACCTGGTGGCATGAAACTCACACTGGGCGTATGTGCGTGCATGCCCCAAATCCCTAGAAAATGGAGGAGGAGGGATTGTGGTATGGCCATCCCCTCTGTGGGGTGATTTCTCATTTTCTCTGTGTCTCTGGTGAGCACATGTATCCTATAGCAAAAATCTCTCTTAAGATAAAAACTTTAATATGAAAAAATGTTAACAATTGGGACCAGTAGATTGTATAATAGTTATGTTGCTGGACTCACACCTAGTCAACTGTGGTTCTTGTCCTGGACCCAGTGGCTTAAAACTCATGCTGGGCGCATGTGCGTGCATGCCCAGAATCCTGAGAGGAGAGTGGGGGAAAAGGGATTATGGCATGGGCATTCCCCTTTGGGGTGATTTCTTACTTTCTGTCTCTCCAGTGAGTGCACATGCTCTATAGTAAAAATCTCTAAAAAATAGTGTTAGCAATCAGTTGAGCCTTTAGTCGTAATCTTTTTAGTGGAGGAGGGTGTTGCCTTGATGGCTGCTGACTGATTAGAGTGATGGTTGCTAAAGATTGGGATGGCTATGGCAGTTTCTTAAAATAAGACAACAAGGATGTTTGTACGTTGACTAGCTTTTTCTTTCATGGCAGATTTCTCTGTAGCATGAAATACATTTGGATGGCATTTTACCTGCAGTAGAACTTTCTTCCAAATTACAGTCAGTTCCCCCATCCTGCTTCTGCTTTATCACAGAAGTTTATGTGATATTCCAAATCTTTTGTTGTCATTTCAACATGTTCCTCCATCTCCCAACCGTAGAGTCCACTTCAGGACTTCAGGTCACTAACTACATTGAGTCAGCTTGTCCTTGAAAACTTGGAAGCCAGGCATTTGACTTCTCTCTCCTCTCTAACTATGAAAGTCCTAGATGGCAGTTTTCTTCCAGGCTAATTTTATCAGCAGTTCAAATCTATGATTTACAGAAAGTGTAGCGACCTTCATGAGTGACCTCAGCCAATCTTCTGGATAACTTTTGCGGTACCTTCTGTATTAGCACCTGCTGCTCCATCTTGCACTTTTATGGGATGGGGACAGCTTTCCTTAAATCTTGAACCAACCTCCTTCAAACTTTCCCCAGCAGTTTCCTCACCTCTCTCAGCCTTCATAGACTTGAAGAACTTTTGTGCCTTGCTCTGAATGGACTTTGGCTGATAGGAATGTGATTGGTTTGATCTTCTATCTAGACCATTAGAACTTTCTCCATGTCAGCAATACAACTCTCTGGCTTTCTTATCCTTCAAGTATTGACTGCAGTTGCTTTTTGAATTTTCTTCAAGAACTCTTCCTTGGCATTCACAGCATGACTGTTTGACAAAAGAGGCGTAGCTTTCAGCCTCTCAGCTTTCAGTATTTTCCGCCTCTCCCTCCTTTTGGGATTTTGGGCCTGCACACACAGATGCCTGGCGTGTTTTTCAAACAGCTGGTTCTGGGCTATGGGGATGGTACAGCTGCCTTAACCATCATACCACCAGCTGGCCAGTCATTGTTAATGTTTATTGTCTGAAATTTACTTCCAGAATGATGATCAATGAGGGACAATCTGGACTTTTGCAGTTGGATCTGTGTTGCCTCATCGGGAAGCCCTGGGGTCTGACTTAGCGTTGACACTCTCCCTGGGGGTCTGTGGACTCCCTGGGTGTGTGCCCTGCTCCTAGAGCTGTAGTTTGTAAAACTTGAGAGGCTTCAGATGGATTTCACCTTCAGACACTCCTTGTAGGGCCTACAGGGACTCAGGGCCTGGCCTCACTCTGGCTTTTTGGCATGAAGACCCCAGAGCCACTGGAGTCTAAATAGTCAGGTCTGATTTAAGGAGGGCTGACTTTTTTTTTGTCTCTTCAAACCCATCCACTCACTATGTGTTCAAAGGTAGTATAATTAACATATGATAAAATATATTTAAAAACCATAAAATTAATTTATTAGAATTTGGACATAATACCATAAAAATTTAATGTCAAGCATCTTGAAATAATTTGTAAAATAGAATGAATTAATAAAGTCACTTTCAACACTGCTACTGTTTTATTCATTACGGAATGATGACTTAATTGTCGAAACTTCTCTATTAATTAGCGTAGTCCTAATAGAAAGGAAGAGTTGATGAGTCTTTTCAGTTTACTTTTTGCTTTTCAACTTCTCATTTCCAGCAGATGGTTCTGAGTGGTGTTTTTTTCTTTTCAATTCCCCTTCCCCCCTTTTATATTTAGAGATTAGCAAATGCTTTGGAACAGATAGTAATACTTTGGCATTTGTTTCAGTTAAGACTGTTGGAACCTCTCATACGGAGTCTCTTGACAGAGAACGGGCTCCTTCTGAGATGAGATGGTAGAGAGCTGCTCCTGTCAGATATCCTCAGGAGATGGCAGTAGCTGCTGCGAGACATATGCCATGACATTTTAAGGACATTATGTAATCATTTTCTAACCCCCCAAAAGAAGTTCAAGAAGTTTGGGAATAAGCGTACTTCCTGGAGAGCCAGTGCATATTTAGATTGGGGCTCTTCAACTGTTGGGCTTTAGTCGGCCTAATTAACTTCTTACTGCCTCCGTTTTCTCATCTGCACAGTAGGGGTAATACCTACTTCATAGGGTTTTATAGAGATTTAAAGAGTATGAAGGTGCTTTTAATATTACTAGGGATGCACAAATATAATTTACGTGTTAGTGTAAATTATATGCACAAATTATAATATGCATTTCTATTTTCCTCATATAGGTGGGCATAATATTTTTAGTTTTTGCAACTGTTTCCTTGTTTGAAAATAGTGTTTGATTGTCAGTGATGAAACACCTCCCACCCCACCCCCGGGGAGTATGCTGAGGCTTGATTTAGGACTCTGAGAGCTCGAAGTAAAAGACTTGAACTGAACGTGGATGAGAGTACCACTGTCTAAACGTGTGTTGATGACTTTGTGCTTTTAGGTATACCAAGCTTGGCTACGCAGGCAACACTGAGCCCCAGTTCATTATCCCTTCATGTAAGTAAGCTCTGCGCGGTCCCTAAAGGGTGTGTGTCTCCCAATTGTCCTCATGCGCATTCCAGTTCTGTTTTCAAGTGCGTCAATTTATTTACCATCTTTTAAAGGATTGTGGTGATCACTGGGAGGTTATTTATTTTGACACCCAGTTCCTCAGTGTTGCTGTAGGCTCTATCTGACCTTAAGCCCCTCGTCTCTCTAGTCCTTCGATACCTTTCTGCTGCAGCCCTCTGTCACTGTCATCGGAGTTTGGCCTGGGTGGCTGTTGGGGCCATTCATTCGATCACATATGTCCAAACTGCCTACCAGTAGTATGTCTGGTTCTTTAAGGTGAATTTGTATGAAATTTTAAGCAAGTACAGTTGTGTTAGCTCACAGCTTCGTGGGTGAATACCTGTTATACTGCCCGCTCACTCTATTGAGGGGTTTTTTTAATTGTGTTCTGTTTTGCTTAATATTCAGTCAGTAGAGAATGATAAGCTTGAAAGAATTATCCTCACGCTCTAACAAAAGTTCATCGTACCGGCTTTTTATTTCCCACAGGAGTCTCCTCATCGTCAGGTCGGTTGTTGATAGGGTAGAATTCTTCTCTGGAACCGTCTAAAATCCATCTCATTATCTGGAGTTAGTTTGCCAGAGTCAGGTGTATTAATCAGGAGTCAAGTGAAACCCTGCTCCCTAATTGGGGCTCTGGAAAACACGCTGTAGTCTTAGAAGCTGGAAGTTGGAGGGACGTGATCCTGTAATGACAGGCACTGGTGGCCATTGCTGAGGGTGGGCAGTGCGGACAGGCTGGAGGGAGGAAGCTTGGTTAGTATTGCTCAACGCCAAACCTTTTTGGTGAAGTGGGTAGTCAGCTCATTAGAAAGCAGACTCCTGATTGCTTAAGAACATTTAAATCATCTCATTCCAGGTCCTTGCTTGCTGGATAATGGACCATGAATTTGATTTTCTGAATCTAAACACTTCGGTGCCATGGATGGGTTGTCCTTGATGGTAGGCATGGCTTGTCTGCTGTCCTCATTTTAAATTTATAGGTTGGTGTATTATCTGCAAGGGCTGCCCCAACAAAGCACCACAGCCTAAGGGCTTAAACGACAGTACACCTGATCACAGTTTTAGAAGCTCAAAGCCCACATCCAGGAACCCTCAGGGTTGGTTTGTGCTAAGGCCTCTTTCCTTACATTGCAGATGACCTCGGTGGGCCCTTGGTCACATCTCTGCATGAGCATGTGGGGCTGGGGAGAACTCGCTGATGTCTCCTCCTCTTACAGGACTGCCACCACTGCTGTCCGATTAGGACCCCACCAATGACCTCATTTAACCTTAATTACATCCCTGAAAGTCCGGTCACACAGTGGGGGTTGGGGCTTTAACTTAAGAATTTTGTGAAGACATGGTTTAGTCCTAACAATTGGCATTCTGTAGGATGGATCAGTCTTTTGTGAATTTTATTGATGAGAATACCCCAGAACTTGATTGTTCAATGCTCTGTTGGTAAATTGGACTTTCTGCGTTTTCAAAGCAGTAGATTCGATTTTAACTGTGTTAAGTGCAACAACTGTAAAATTACGGCTGACCTTGCACCTTTCTCTCTAATGTGCTGCTATTTGAAACTGTCAGTAGTGTTCAGTTGGTTGCCCCATTTAACTTGTCATCATGAATAGAGAGGGGAATTGAGGACAGTTATTAGCAGGATTTAATTCACTGTCAAAAGGCAGGAGGGCGCTCAGACTTTTGCTGTCAGAACCTTAGCAGTGGCAGAAGGTAGAAAGATAATAAAAGTGTCAAAAGAGGTGGGAGTAAAAGAAGAGTTGTATTGTTGACTGAATTTGTTGCAAGAGAGGGTGGTCTGGGGAGGCAAGGTTAGATGTTTGGGCAGAAGTGAGGATTTGGGGATTGGTTGAGGGCTCCAGATACCTCTAGCAGTTGGCCTACTGTTTGTCTTGGTGCTAAGAGAGGAACCATTTTTCGAGTTACTGAGGCCCCATTCACAAGACCAAGTTCTGGATGTATATACTAAAGTGATAGTGAAAGAGAAGGTAGGGATAGCCCTGCAACCTAGTGGTTAAGGGAGGCCGATCCTGTATGGCTGACTGTGGCTTGGATCTTGGCCCTGGCAGCTTGGAGAACATGACAGGTACATGTATGTGCATGTCCCAATGGCGACAGGGTGGAGAAGTGAAGGAGAAGGGATCATGGTGTGACCATGCCCCACTGGCGGGTACTTTCTTCCTCTCCCTGTCGCTGTCTCTCTCTGGTGAGCACATGTGACTTCCAGGAATTTAAAAGAGAGAAAGAGACCAAAAAAAGTGGAGTTTTTGTGCATGTATGGATGTGTGGTGAGAGCTGGAATAGTGTTTCTGATTCTGATGGGCCTAGAGGTGGGACAGACTATGAGGAAATGGGAACTCTCTGATCGTATTGGAGATCACGACTCTTAGCAGAGTGGCAGGAGATGTGGTTGGAAGTGTGGAGAGGGCCAGATGGTGAGGACTTTGAAGTGTCTTTAAAAAAAAATGTTTACTTAAATTAATTTTATATATTCAATCATTGCTCAACACCACAGCTTGTAAAAATGAATTTCCCCAGCATGAATACACTGCACACCAGACCAGTCGAAGATGTCATGTATGTGATCATTAATAGACAGCCCTCCATTTCTGTGTCCCTTAAATGTCTTGCCTCTCCACTTCTCTCCTTGGTTTCCTTCCTCTCACCCTCCCTAACCTGACATGTCCTCTTAAGGACTCTTACCTTTATTTTGTATACCAGAAATTTTCAAAGTGTGTCCGAGGGCTTGTTCGGGGCCTGGTGCACAGACTAGAAAAGTGCTTAGCGGTGTGTAGTCTCTAGGAAGCAGTTCTGCTTGTGTCTGGTGCATCTGAGCTTCTGTGCAGAATTTGCTTGATTATTTGAAAAATGTTTTTTTTTTTTTAAGTTGGTGCATGTTGGGAAACATTGAACAGTTTCGGGCAGAGAAGTGTATGGTGATGACATCAGTAGACAGAAGACGGAGAAAGAGCCAAGAGGGTCGGGAGAAAGTAGCTTTCTATTTGAAGAGCTCAGGTGTGTAGGTCACAGGCAGCAAGTAGAAGGATGATGGCTCAGAGAAGAGACCTAGACTGGAGATAGAGATTGAGCCCTCAGGTTTGTTTAGTCGTTTTCCCCTTAAGGAGTGTCATAATATTTTGATGTTGGCAGAAAAATGCAAATGAAAATATAACAAAGATGTATGGACCTTTCATGTGGAATGAGAATGTGAGCATTTCATGTTTGTGTCAGAGCAAATCGCTAAATGATACATTGCGGGTCGAATGCCATGCAGCCTCTCTGCTTCTCCCCAGTCCTTTCCTCCCCTTTCTTCCTCTCTTCCCTCTGGTGGTAGATGTTTTCTGATAAGTTTCCAGTCCATGTTTTATGCTTACATAGTATACAAGAGTACATTGTTTGGCGAGTTAAGACATTTCCAAAATGTATCATCTTGTAACTTACTGCATTGTTTTTAACATTTATGACCACTCATATATACAGATCTAGATCAGAATTCTAACATGTGTAGGGGGGCAGCGGGTAGCATGGTGGTTGAGGCACTGGACCCCCACATGGCTGACCACATTTGAATCCTGGACCTGGAAGCTTTCTCTCTCTCTTTGTGTCTCTCTGATGAGCATATGTGCCCTATAGCAAATTAAAATAATAATAATAATAATAATAAATAAAATGAAGTACATAATTCTTAAAAAAATTCTAACATGTGAATATACACTTTGATGTATTTTTCTCATGTGAGCATTTTCCCGTTTTCTCTGTTATACAGAATGGTCCAGTAAATATCTCTTTATGCACATGTGCTAGTTTCCCAAGAGGAAATAATAAAAAAATGGAAATGTTCCTTTATTTTTCTTTCTCAGAATAGCTTTGGCCTTTATTCTTTACTATAAATTTTAGAATAAGTTTCAGTTCCATGAAAAATTATAATGTGATTTTTTTTCCTTTTTCTCTCTTTTTTTTAAATGGTACGAATAGTTTTACCATTTTTTTTTTGTT
>NW_006159763.1:1956268-1988804 GCF_000334495.1 Tupaia belangeri chinensis
TGTAGGTGAGTCTCTAGGGAATGCAGTTTCAGGAAAGCAGTTCTGGTACGCAGGGATGATTATCAGCTGATGCGGCACAGCAGTCATCTTGTAGTTACCAGGAATGGTGTTGTGGGCATCTGCAGTGTGAATTGTCCTTGGGTATCTGGCTTCCTCAAGAATGGCAGAGTAGTTCCTGTTTTCCCCCAGGCAATGCAGGGCGGGGTAACCGTCATCTTCTCAAGTTGCAAGCTCTTCAACCTTGTTTACGGCCTCCGGGCCATCCAGCGCCGATGGCCCCGGAGAGGCCAGGGTTGCCGGGCAGGGGCGTAAGCCCCCCGGCTGCGCAGGGGGCGTGAGCCCCGGGCCGCGGGGCCCCCACCGGCAAAAATTATAATGTGATTTTAATTAGACACACAGTATATATAGATCAACTTGGAAGAAATTTGATATTACATTTGATGTTCATGAATAGATTTTTTTTTTCTTTTTAAGATTTTTGCCATAGGGCATGTGTACTTGCTGGAGAGAGACAGAGAGGGAAAGTGAGACATCACCCACCAGGGGGCATGGCCGTACTACAGTACCTTCACCTTCATTCTGCTCTCGGGATTTTGGGCACATAAGCACATGTGCCCAGCATGATTTTCAAGCTGTTTGGCTCTAGGGCTCAAACCATGTGGGAGTCCAGCGCCCTTACCACCATACCACCATTGACCCCGGGAATTGAGAATTCTTATCAATGACGGTGAATTAAGTATTCCTATGCAAGAGTATTCATGAATTGATTATTCCTTTCCATGGATATTGTATACGTTTTATTGTTTATTCATGTTCCCTATATTTTTCATTTTTTTTTATGTGTGTGTTTTTTATTGTCAGAGGCATGTGCTCTCGCCAGAGAGAGGCGAGGGCGAAAACACTCTGTACTGGGTATGGTCATGCCACGATCCTTTTCTCCGTCTGTCCATTTTGTCAGGGTTTTGATCACTCTTGTGCATGTGCCTAGTATGTTTTTCAAGCTGCTGGGACTGGGACTTGATTGCAGTCAGTCAGGTGAGATTTGATTCCTTATGTATCATGTTTAATCACTGTGCTATGGGGCTGGTCCGGGTCATGCTTTATTATATTATTTATAAAGTTTTTCCATGTCTTTCACTAGATTAATATTTAGGTACCCATGGGGCCAGCAGATGGCATGGTTGACCATGGTTTGACTCCCGGATCTGGTGGCTTGCTTTCTTACTTTCTCTCTCTCTCACTCTGTCCCTCTCTAGTCAAATTAAAAAAAAATAAATAATCATTCAATCAGTCAATCAATTTAAATAAAATAATTCTTAAAAAATTGAGGTCCCTTTATGCTTTTATTGATGGTGTGAATGTTTTTTCCAGTGATACCCTAGTTAGTTATTCCCATCATATAGGAATGCTATTGAGGTTTGTCAATTGTTTTTAAATCCAACGTCCTTGCTGACTTTTCTTATTGGTCTGACAGTCTGCAATTAAAAAAAATCTTGCAGACTATTGAATTTCTTGCAAATAATGGTTATATTTTCTGTTTCAATTCTGGTACTTCATGTGTCTTTTCTTGGTCTTGCGCTGGCTAGAACTACTAAATAGAAACTAGAACAGGAGAGAGACAGGTGCTTCGGTCTTTCTTTCTTTCTTTTTTTTATTTAGAGGTGTTTGCCACAGTCTGCATGTGCTGACAGAGGCAGTGAGAGGGAAAGTGAGGAATCACTCCCAGGGGTGATGGCTATGCAGCTGTCTTCTCCATTCTCCTCCTGGGATCTTGGGCACGCATGCACACACACCTGGTGTGATTTTCAAGCCACTAGGTCCAGGACTTGCGCTGTGGTCGACCATGTGCGAATCGATTGACATAACCACTATGCCATCTGCTGGCCCCATCTTTCTGATGGATTTGTTTAGCTAGTGATGGCTGAAGGTTTGTGTGGAAATGCTTTTTCAGGTTAAAATGGTGCTCTTCTATTTCTAGTTGAATCAGAGTCTTCTGTTGTTTTTAAAATGTAAGTCATAAGAGGATATTGATATTTATTTAGTCTTTTAAAAACCTAACAAGATGACTGTATGACTTTGGACATTTATGCTCTTAGTATAAATTATATTAATACATTTTCAAATTTTGAACAGTTATTTATTTCATTCTTGGAATGAGTCATGGCTCTGAAATACAAAGTACATGCCAAACTGCATGTGCAGTTATTTACTGAGATTTTTGTATCAGTGTTCATATGTGAAATTGCTCTGTGGTTTTTATTTCTTGTCCTTTTTTGATTTGTGTATCAAGGTTATAATGGCTTTACAGAATGAGTTTGTTAGCTTTCTCTTTTTGTACTCAGGAACAGTTTGTATGAAATAGAAATGATGTCTTCCTTGAAACCTTAGTAAAATATAATATGTAAACCTGTTTTTTGAGAAATATAGTCAATTTTTTTTTTAGAGAGGTTTTTGCTATAGGGCATGTGTGCTCGCCAGAAAGACAGAGAGAGACAGAGAGACAGAAAGTGAGAATTCACCCCCCAGGGGGGATGGCCACGCCGCAATCCCTTCTCCTCCATTCTCCTCTCGGGATCTTGGGCACGCGAACACATGTGCCCGGCATGAGTTTAAGCCACCAGGTCCAGGACTTGAACCGTGGTTGACTACGTGGGAGTCCAGAGACATAGCCATTACACCAACTGCTGATCCCGAGAAATATGTTCGATATTTTTATATTAAAAGTTACTATAGTGTTTCTCTACTGTCATAGCAAGGTTTCTTTCTTTCTTTCTTTTTTTTTTTTTAAGAGAGATTTTCCTATAGGGCATATATGCTCTCCAGAGATATAGAGAGAAACAGAGAGAAAGCAAGATATCATACCCAAGGGAGGATGGCCATGCTGCCATCTCTTCTTCATTCTACCAGGATTTTGGGCTTGCATGCACATGTGCCTGGCATGACTTTTAAGCTGCCAGGTCTGGGACTCAAACCATGGTCGACTATGTGTGAGTCCAGTGATATAACCATTACACCATCTTCTGGTCCCTGTAGCAAGGTTTCTGAAGATAGAGAATGTACATCTAAATCCTTAGATACACTCTTCCTTAGATTGACCTTTCCTGATAATCTTCCTTAGATTACCTCAGGTGAATTTATGGCCTCAGATGACTTTTCAGTATCAAGAAAAATAATCAATTCTGGTTTTCAGATTCTGTATCCATATGTTTTTTCTTTTTTATAATTTGCCAGATGCCATGTGTGCTCACCAGAGATAGACAGAGAAACAGAGAAGGAGAAAGCCTCCACCAGTGGGATATGGTCATGCCACAATCCTTTCTCTTCCATTTCTCCATCCTGTTGGGATTTTGGGCATGCACACACACAGGTTCGCCAGTGTGATTTTTAAGTGACTAGGCTGGGATTCAAACCATGTGAGACCAGGTTCTGTTAACCACCAGGCCATAGGGCTGGTGCTTTTTTTTAAGAAACAAAAACAAACAAACAAAAAAACCTGTTTCTGTGTTTGTTTGTGTTTAATTGCCATAGGGCATATGTGTGCACTAGAGGGAGGGGGAGGGGGGGGGGGAGAGAGAGAGAGAGAGAGAGAGAGAGAGAGGGAAAGATCCTCAGTGGGACATGGTTATGTTGCAATCCCTTCTCCTTCATTTCCCCATCCTGTCGTGATTTGGGGCATGCACACACATGCACCTGGCATGTTTTTAAGCCACTAGGGTAAGATTTGGGCCACAATTGGCCACATGAGTTATGGGGCTGGCTCTTACACTTGCCAAATGTAAGCATTTAGTGTGAGAATTTTCACTTTTAGCACTGCTTTAGCCGTGTTCCATATGTTTTGATATGTTGTATTTTCGTTTCAACCTGTGCACATATTTAAAAAAAATTTCTTTCTCTGAGATCTCCTCTTTGTCCCATGAATTACTCAGAACTGTACTGTTCAGTTCCCAAATGTATGTGGGGCATGGGGACGGGTCTTCTTATATGTCTCTTACTGATTTTTTTTGGTCAATTTTATTGTAGCTGGGACGCATACTCTATATGAAAAATTCTTCTAAATTTGTTAAGGTTCTTTTTATGGCCCAGGATAAAGTTTATTTTGGTATAAGTTCCATAGACACTTGAAAACAGTTTGTATTCTGCTCTTGTTTGGTAGAGTATGCTATCTAAATGTTGATTAGATCCTGTAGGTTGATAGTATTGTTGCATTCTTTTATATACTTGTTTGTTTTCTACTTGTATTGTCAATTGTTGAGAGGGAGGTGTTGAAGTCTACAACGTGAGTTGCAGATTTGTGTATTTGTCTCAACAGTTTTTTTTTTTTTTTTTGAGGGGTTTTTGCTATAGGGTGCATGCGCTTGCTAGAAAGAGACACAGAAAGCAAGAAAAGAAAGACAGACAGAGACAGAGAGACAGAAAGCAAGAAATCCCCCCCCCTCTGGAGGGGGCGGCTACGCCGCAATCCCTTCTCCATTCTCCTCTTGGGATCTTCGGCATGTACATACACGTGCCTGGCGTGAGTTTAAGCCACCGCGTCCAAAACTTGAACCGCAGTCGACTACATGGGAGTCCAGTGACATAGGCATTATGCCAACTGCTGGTCCTTCTCTCAACAGTTTTTGCTTCACATATCTTGTAACTCTGTTCTTTGATGTGTACGTATTTAGGATTCTTACTTCTTGATAGATTGACTATTTCCCCCTCTTTTCCTGTTTTTGCTATAGGGTGCATGCACTTGTTGGGGGTGATAGGGAGCATTCCCCAGGGGGGGTGGCCACATCACAGTCCCTTCTCCTCTATTTTTTTTTTTTATTTTGAACAGGCATGTACATGTGCCTGGCATGATTTTCAAGCTGGTGGTCTGGACTCAAACTGTGGAGTCGGCCGTGTGAGATCCAACTGCTTTAAACTCCACATTACCTGCCAGCCCCATTAGATTGACTATCATTATGCAGTGTTCTTGTCTATCAGTGGTAATTTTATTTTCTCTAAAGCCTACTTTTTAAAATAATAAAATAACCACTTATGCTTTACATTTTTTGACTTATTTATGATAGAGCACATGCATGAGCATGAGAGAGAGTGAGAAGCACCCTGTACAGGGTCTTGTCATGCCCCGATCCTTTTCATCTGGTCCTCTAGCCCATTGGAACCTGAGTGCTCACATGCATGCCTGGTGTGCTTTTTTTTTTTGGAGAAGTTTTCGCTATAGGGCATGTGCGTTTGCTAGACAGACAGAGACATAGAGAGACAGAAAGCGAGAAATCACCTCCCATCCAGGGGGGATGGTAACTCCGCAATCCCTTCTTCTCCATTCTCCTCTCAGGATCTTGGGCACGCACGCACATGCGCCCAGCGTGAGTTTTAAGCCACTGGGTCCAGGACACGAACCGTGGTCGACTACATGGGAGTCCAGCAGCATAGCCATTATGCCAACTGCTGGTTCCCAGCACTGGACTCCTACATGGCTGACTATGGTTCAATTCCTGAACCTGGTGACTTGCTTTCTCACTCTCCCTCTCTGTCTCTCTCTCTGCATCTCTCTCTAATAAAAAAATGAATAATAATAATAATAAAATAAAACAATAAAATAAATATTTAAAAAAGATTTTTTTTTACAATTATTTCATTTTTTATTTATTAATTTGACCAGAGAGACACACACAGAGAGAAAGGGAAAGTGAGAAAGCAAGTCACCAGGTCCAGGATTCAAACCGTGGTCAGCCATGTAGGAGTGTCCAGTGCCTTCACCACCTGCTGGTCCCGCCTGGTGTGCTTTAGGAAGACAAAGCAGGGGATTCAAACTGAAGTCTCCATGTGGGATATGGCTTCTCTTGAGCTATGTGTTACCACTCAGCCAAAGCCAGCCCCTCATGCTTTCTTTTGGTTGTTTGTGTGAAATATCTTTTTCTATTCTTCTACTTTGAACTTATATGTATTGTTAAATTTGAAGTTTATTGTGGATAGCAGAGTTCAGACATACTTTTAACTCTATTCTATTGGTATCTGTCTTTTAAATGGTATGTTTTAGATCATTTATATTTATTGTAATTAGTGATTAGAATTTTTTCTATTAATTCTTTTTTGGTTTTTGTTTCTTGTTTCGTTAGGTCTACCTCCTATGGGTTACATTCACATTTTTTATAATTCCATTTCTATTTATCTGTAGTGTATTTGAGTACATCCCTTTGCATAGTTTTTTTAAGTGGTTGTTCTTGCTATGACATTATATGCATATCTTTTTTTTAGTCTACTAGCGTCAACATTTTTGCCAATTTGAGTGAAGCATAGAAAGTATACCTCCTTTTTATGTGCTATTACCCCATTTCTAATGAAATTGTTTGAACTTTTTCCTCTATATACAATGAGATTCCTTTAGTGCTATAATTTTTTAATTTATTAATTTATTTTTCTTTTTTAACATTAATATGCTATACATCATTACAGTATACAAAATGAATTTTTCATCCAAAATACACTGTCTGTTGGCTCAACCAAGCACAGTTTCACTAAATATCTTAATAAATCTAAATATTTTCAATAGCAAGCACAGCTGATATGTACATATCCATGAACACAAGACTGACTTTAGGCATAAACCTCAGTGAATAGAATGAACATACTATAACGTAGCACCTAACTAGGGCTATATAGCTTAACTGCAGTCATCAAATAGGTATTTCTAATGCCTTTTTTTTTTTTCTTCTGAAAATTTTTTTTTTTTATTAATTTACATTCATTCCCTGAGCATCATCACAACATTCTAAATGTGGTTTCCCATCTAGAATATACTATATAGTGGCTTAATAATGCATGTTATCATCCATAATATTCCATTTCTACTTTCATATATATGTTTTTTTACCCCATGTCTAGCCCTCTGCCCTATTCCACTCTCTTATTACACTATCTCTGCTGTCTACAGTTGTCTTCAATCCCTTTTCCCCCAACATTTCGTTGGTCACACAATATCATAAGTAATCTAACTACTTTCAATAGCAAGATCAGCCGATGGTTTCAAGAAAAGCAGTTTTGAACTGGTAAGGATATTTCTTTGAAACTTAAAGCCTAGAAACAGGTTAGTATTCTGTTCAAATAGTCGGAACATGAATCTATTGATAGCTGAAGACAGGACAAAAGTCCTTAAAACCAGACAACAAAGCTTAGAAGAAAAGCAGCAATATTTTAGTCAAGTCGTAGAATACTGTTTCATCAGTTCAGTCTCATGTACTTAATCTTTCTTCTGTATCTGTTGAGGTTCGATGTTCCAGATTGAAATCTGGGATGTAATACTCAACTCCAGCTTTTGGCCCTACAATTAAGTTGCCCATTTTCTTAGTTTCTGAACTCTTATTTCTGTGTGTCTGCATTTAATTTTACTGACATAGCACTCCCTTAAGAACTTCTTGGAGATCCGGTCTGGTGCTGGTAAATTCTTTCAGGTTTTGTTTATCTGGGAAAGTTCGTGTCTTTTCTTCCCAAATGAACGATAACCTTGCTGGGTACAGAATTCTCGGTTGAAATTGCTTTTCCCTTAATACTTTGAATACATTTTCCCATTCTCTCCTCGCTCTCATTGTTTCCGATGAGAGGTCTGCCGTTAGTCTGATGGGATACCCTTTGTAGGTAACTTGCCTTTTTTCTCTTGCCAGTCTTAGTATCTTGTCTTTGTCTGTGGTTTTGGTCAATCTGGCTATAATGTGTCTTGGAGAAGATCTTTTTGGGTTGATTCTATTTGGGGTCCTCTGTATTTCTTGGGACTGAATCTTTGAGTGCCTCTCCAGGTTTGGAAAATTTTCTTGTAAGATTTCATGGAATAGATTATCAATGCCCTTATGAGTCTCTTCACCTTCTGGGATGCCTATTATCCAGATGTTTGGACGTTTAATTGTATCTAGTACTTCTCACATATTATTCTCAAATTTTTGGGCCATTTTCTCAGTCTTCGTGGTGGATTTTTCTAGGCCAGTCATTTTCTCTTCTACATTAGAGATTCTATTTTCTGTGTGATCTAGTCTGCTTTTAATATTTTCAAGGGAGATTTTGACTTCTTGTATTATAGCCTTCATCTCTAACAGTTCCATCTGATTCTTTTGTAAAGTGTGAAATTCCTTTTTTAGATCTTGCATGAATTTCCTCACCTCCTGGAACTCTTCAACTCCTTTCTCCTTCCTCTTCAGCAGTTCCTTGTCTCTCTTCTCTACCATCTCTGTTAGCTTTGCCATTATGAATGTTCTGAATTCTTTATCAGACATTTCCATGATTTCCATTGAACTGTGTGTGGATGAAGAGGAGCTATCTGTTTCCCTTGTGGGAGAGGTATTTTCCTGCTTCCCCATATTTCTTGTGGTCCTACAGCAATTTCTAGTCATCTGGTGGATGGTCGGTTTCTTCCCAAACTTGGAAGTTCAATCACACGAGTTTTGTATGCTGGAGGCCCAGTTATCAGTGGGGCATCTTCCTTTCTCCCAAAAGGGCTAGATCGCAGGAGCCATGGAGCTGGTTAGAGACTGTTCCTCTCCTTTCAGGTTCTGGTCTCCTGGTAACAGGACACTCTGTGAAAAAATCTAGTGTTATAATTTTTTGATATAACTCCCAGTCATACTCAGAAAACTTAAGAGGAAATGGAAGTTGTTTCTGTGTTTTGTTCTTTGCATTATCTTTCTGTCTTTCCTTCCTTTTCCCAGATTCCTTCTTTTATCATTTCCTCTCTCTTTAGAGAACTTACTTTTGCTATTTTTTAAAGTAGGTATGCAAATTATATTAGTTTTCCTATATCTGGTAATGTCTTGATTTGCTCATCATAAGGAATACTTTAAAAATTTAAAATGTATGATAAAACTTACACATGTGTTAGAAAGAGCACTCCTTCAGCAGAGTCTCACCACTCCAGTTTTTCAGCTTGTCAGGATCTATGCCTGGCATGTTTCAGGTTGACTAGGCCAGGGATCAGAATTCCTGGTTGGCCATGTATTTTGGCATGGATTTCTTTGGATGTATTTAGGTATGGTTTGGACATTTTTTTCAGCTCGCAATAAACATTTGAGTGAAGCAGAATATTAATCTCACAAATACTTCTGTAAGGCCTGCTCTTTGCAGGTCAGTAGCCTGCTTACGTGTAAATCCTGGCTCTATTCCTTAAAGCTGTGTGACCTGATAAGCCCCCACCTCTGTAAGATGGAAAAAATAGTACCTACCTTGTAAGCTGTTGTGAGGATCACATGAAGCAGTGTATAGAAGGAAATGCTTAGCGTGCTTGATAGATATGAACTATTATTATGATTATAGTCATTGCCATAGGTATCTCCAGTAGAGAAGCAGTAAAAGATGGATGTCGCCTGACTGCAAGGAATCTGCAGTATAGTGGGTAGACTGATTGTAATAGTTCTAATTCATCATGGAAAAAAACACCTTAATAGGTGAATAGAAGGGCCAGTGAAAGCATTGAAACACGTCCATCCTGTCAGGCTGCCAAGGAAGACTACAAAGGCATAGGTGGCATTTGCCAGAGCTCAGTGTGTGACCAGGTGTTAGGGATTTAAGTGGAAGAGTGTGTCTTTGCAAAGCTTTTCACATTCCATTCAATGTTAAATTCTGGAGTGAACTTTTATACCATTTACTACTAAGTATTTTCCCAAATATTGGGTCATTGGAGAAGTCATGACGCATTTTTGCATAGAAAAACATAGAAAAATATGTCATGACTTTTCCTACAACAAAATATTTAAGATTAAGAGCTTATTAAAACAATGTATTATAAAGCCATCAATATTTGAACATTTTATATGAAATGGTTGTTTGATTATTATATTTTTCTTTTTGCAGCAGGTATGAGCCAACAGCCTTCTAGTTTTTCCTCTTCATGGGAAGTCACATTGTTTTTGTTTTTATTTTTTGCTTACAACAAAACTAAAAACATATTTTAAAACTATTTGAAGTAGAGTTTTATTAAAGTGTATTAAAAACATACAGGCATAGTTTTTCAGTTCCTCTTGTACAGAATTTTGTCCCTTTCTACATTGTATTTTAAACATTGGAACCTACTGATGTATATATTAGAATGGTTGTCAGAAAAGTCATGATGTATTTTTCTATGCAAAAATGCATTATGACTTTTCCAATGACCTAATAATTCACAGGCATTTCACTTACTATCTTAAGGGATTTTTCCACTGAAACTGATTAATTTAGTAATGTAGCTTCTTTCAGCATTAAAAGCAGACCAGCTAAGTTCCTTTGTGCCATACTGAAACTAATATTAGAATACAAGAGCTTGTTTTTGTATTATGTGCTCATTGACATTGTCTTTTCTGTGATCACCCTTGAGCCCAGATAAAACCCTAACATTGAGAATCAGTTATACATACATAGGGCTTATATGATCATTTCTTGGTCATTCAAATAAATGTGGACAGTGATGGAAATCTTTTTTTTTTTTTCCTAAGGTATTGCCATCAGAGAGTCAGCCAAGGTCGTTGACCAAGCCCAGAGGAGAGTGTTAAGGGGAGTTGATGATCTTGACTTTTTCATAGGGGATGAAGCCATTGATAAGCCTACATATGCTACAAAGGTAAACTTTGATGTTTGTTTTATTTATTTAATGACAGCATGAGAGAGCCCATGTGCACATGAGATAGTTAGGTATTCCTTACAGTCTCTGGTCACACTGTAAACCCCTTCTTCCAGCCCTGCACTCCACCAGGATCTTGGGTGTGCACACACCTGGCACGTTTCAAGGTGACCCAGGATCTGAAGCCTGGTCGGCTGTGTGGCTTCCAGCACTGACGGTCAGTATGCCATGACTGTGCCACTGAGGCTGCGTCTAGAGTAAAATTTCTGAAAGGAATTTACTTCCTTAAGTGCAGAGCTGAGAACGTAACAGTAGAATAATGCAGAATGGTAGATTTATCTAGAAGCTGTATGTATGAGTTGTCGAATGTATTTATATTTTTATGTTTGAACGGAGGTGGTGTGGTGGTTATTTTGGAATAGGAATGTTTTTGAGTGGTTAATCACGTGAATTAACAAAGCCTGGAATGCAGAATTGACTTGGGATACACTGGATCACACATTGAAGCAAGCTCTGTCCCCTGGAAAACTGCAGGTTGACTAACCTGTCAAATACTGAAGATTGCAGATTGACTGATTATAAAGAACCACTAACATTATTTAAGCAGTTGTTTCTTCTTAAAAAAAAGTTCCAGACCCAGTTGTATGGTAGGCTAGCTGCAGTTCTCCCTCTGTTCCCTCGTTATTAAGGTGATTCTCTGTGCTTAGCAATGGGTGAAGCAGAGGGCTGGTGCTGTGGTATGGAGGTAGAATGTTACTCAGGAGGAACCAGATCCTGCAGGGAAACCAAGGCTCGAATCCCCAGTTGAGCAGCTTGAAACATGCAGGCATGCAGGCAAGTGCCCAAGATCTGATGGACAGCAGGAGGGGGATTGTGCCCTGGCTAGACCCTGTGGAGGGCACTCCTCTCTCTGTCTCTGTCTCTTTCATACACACACTCATGAGCACGTGCACGTGTTCTGTTGTGAATATAAAGAGAAAAATTGGGGCCAGCAGGTGGCATGGAGGTTATCCCACATGGCCAACTGTGTGGTTTTAGTCCTGGACCTGGTGGCTTAAAAACATGCTGGGTACGTGTGACCAAGATCCTGAGAGGAGAATGGAAAAGAGGGGATTGCAGCATGGCCATCCCCACAAGGGGGGTGATTTCTCATTTTCTCTTTCTCTCTCTTTCTCTCTCCAATGAGCACACACACCCTATAGCAAAAACAAAACAAAACAAAACAAAAAACAAAAACAACAACAACAACAAAAAAACAAAACTAAACTAAAAAATAAACAAACCAAAATATTTAAAAAAATAGGTTGAGTAGAACATAAGCAGTAATATAACTTAATATTTCTTTTAAAGTACCTGTTATTTCTTTATGTGAATTAATGTTAACTTCCCAAGCAGTCTTTTCTGTGCCTGTGCTGCTGAATTGTTGCTCTGGCTGCTGGGGTCTGAAGGTTACCATGTCTTGCTCTCTCTCGCTTCAGTGGCCAATACGACATGGAATCATTGAAGACTGGGATCTTATGGAAAGGTTCATGGAACAGGTAGTTTTTAAATACCTTCGTGCTGAACCTGAGGACCATTATTTTTTAATGGTGAGTAACTGGAACTAAGAGGACTATATCCCTTAATATCCAAATTGCTTAAATTTTAAACTCAAGGTAGTCTTCCGTAGATAGTTTAAAAATTCTTTTAAAGATATTTGCATGAATTATCTCCCCCACCCCCCAAATAACAGAAAGCTGAATAAATATGTCCAGAACCAACAGAGACCTGAAGGCTGAGGTTGGTGATCCTAGGGCTGGGTATTTCGGCAGCTCAGAGGTGGGATTGGATTCCACCTGGTGCTTCAGCTTGACCTCGTCTCTTAGTTCCTCCTGGGCCCCTGATGGTTGCCAGAGTTCCTACATCACCTCCTGGGATCTTTCTGTTTGGAAGTCGAAGGGAAGGTTTTCCTTGTACATTGCTCTTTTTATTTATTTATTTATTAGAATGATTCATTTAGTTGAAAAAGAATTATTTATTTAATTCTATTTATTATTATTGTTTTTAAATTTGCTATAGGTCGTATGTGCTCAACAGAGAGGCAGAGAGAGAGAGTGTGAGAGAGAGCAAGTGAGCAAGAAAGCGAGCTCTCAGTTCTGAGACTTGAACCATGGTTGGCCGTGTGGGAGTTCAGCGCTTTAACTACCACGTCACGTACTGGCCATGCGCATCGTTCTTCACACATTGCAAAACCCTTTCCGAAAATCCTTCCCAGTGGATCTGCTCCATCTCCCCATGCCGAACCTGGTCACTAGCAAGAGAGATGGTGTTAACTAGATAGCGTTAAGTAATCAGAATTCTCTCTCTGGGGCTGGGGAGAGGACTTTTCAGATCAGCTGGACCTGGGAAGGGCTAAGGACCTACTCGGGCCTCTAACGACGAGGACCATTGAGGGGGATGTGGATAGGATACCAGCTCGGTTCTTCCAGAGCTTCGAGAAGCAGCCAGATGACTAAGTACTGCACTTACTATGGTAGAGGAAGCTGAGTCAAGATGCTATTTTTTCTAGGGTTTTAATGTTACTATAAAGGAAAACTGAGCTGAGTTATAGGCCCTACTTATGGTATTTAATTAATCTTGTTCAACAAAATAAAGCATTACAGAGAACGAGAAGAAATGTTGGTTATGGTATGTTCTAAGTGTTCCACTCAGCTTTACATGCTTTCTTCCATGAAGTGTTCTTTTTAAGTTGAAATTAATTACATGCACAAACTGCTTGCTTTATAGAGAACAATGTCATGTAACATAAGTTGCGTATTAAAACCTATAGTATTTAGTGTTAGATTTTTTTCCATGCAATACATTTCAAGTGTTCCCAGACCCAATGATATGAGTCTTCCCAATGTTAGAACATGAAATAGTCTTTAGAATATGTGATTTAAAAAATGTGTTCACCGCAGGCTAATAGAATGGAATTTACATATTTAACATCTATTAAGGCAGGTCCTTGAACGTGCTCTGCTCTTTTCCTGGCTGTGTCCTCACAACTGGGGCTGCCAGGTGCCCAGTGTGGCCACTCAGTGTCTGTCCTGTAGGGACATGGTGGCTTGTGCGGAGTAGGTGCGTGGAGAGACCCACAGCAGGTGTGAGTGGCTTTGAGTCTACAGTCCAAACCAATCGCTGATTTTCCCTCTCCATCTGGCATTTTCCTTTCTCTAGCATGTCATTTACCTGTTGGACAGGATTTTAGGACCTGGTACCATGGCCAGCTGCTCCCTTCTATCTGCTCCGGCTGCCTGCCAGGAGTTCTCCTTGCTCCACTTAGTGATATCTGATCTCAGCCCCTGGAGCTAAGGCAGACCACCAGGACACAGCCCACAGGCATTTTGGTTTTGTTTTTGCCATAGGTGCATGTGTTTGTCAGAGAAAGAAAAGACAGTGAGAGGAAAGTGAGAAATCACCTTCCAGGAAGCATAGCCACATTGTAATCCTTTCTCCTCCATTCTTGGAATTTTGGAAACGTGTGCATACCCAGAGTGATTTTCAAGCCACCAGGTCCAGTACTCGAACTGTGGTTGGCCATGTGGGAGTCTAGTGCCTTAACCACCATGCCACCTGCTGGCCCAAGACAGGAAATTTTTACTCGAAATTCTTACTGATCTAGCTTGCTTACATTAACTGGTAAAATATAACTACGAGCCTGGGAGGAATTGGAGGTTTCATTGTGAGCATGTACAAGTCTAAAGATGTTATTGTTCAAAAACAATCAAGTTTATTACAAAAAGATAAGAACTTATTGTATTATACAGGTAATGGAATGTTAAAAATACATGGAGGGGGAACCAGCAGTTAGCGTAATGGCTATGTCGCTGGACTCCCACGTGGTCGACCGCGGTTCGCATCCTGGACCCGGTGGCTTAAAACTCACGCCAGGCGCGTGTGCGTGCGTGCCCAAGATCCCGAGAGGAGAATGGAGGAGAAGGGATTGCGGCGTGGCCATCCCTCCTGGGGGGGGATTTTTTGCTTTCTCTCTCTCTGTCTCTCTCTGTCTGTCTGGCAAGCGCACGTGCCCTATAGTGAAAAAACCGCTCCAAAAAACAAAACAAAAAAAAACAAAACCCCAACCAAAAAAAAAAAAACAACGTGGAGAGGCCAACAGGTGGCGTGGTGGTTAAGGCTTTGGACTTCCACATGGCTGACCATGGTTCAAATCTGGACCTGGTAACTTGTACACTCATTTTCCCTGTCTGTCTGTCTGTCTGTCTGTCTCTCTGGTGAGCACATGTGCCCTACAGCAAATTAAAATAATAGTAATAATAAAAAAAGCTTAAGTAATTCTTTTAAAAAAAGTACTGGGAAAATGGAATTAAAGTATGAGTTTATTTTGGTGCAAAATTTTTTGAAATCCATGCATTTCTGTTTCCATTATATGCATTTTTCATGAAGATTTCTTTTCTTTTCTTTTTTTTAAAGTTTATTTTCAGGACCAGCAGATGGCATAATGATTATTTCACTGGATGGCCATGTGTCGACTGCGGTTCGAGTCCTGGACCAGCAGTTTAAAACTCATGCCGATGCGGGTACATACATGCCCAAAATCCTGAGAGGAGAATGGAGAACGGATTGTGACATGCCGATTCCCCCCCGGGGGGGGTGATTTCTTGCTTTCTGTCTCTCTGGCGAGTGCATGCACCCTATAGCAAAAATTGTCTCTTAAAAAAAGTTCATTTCTTCCAGGAGTGAGACAGACACAGAGAGAGAGAGACAGAGAACACCCCAAACAGAGTCTTGGTGCCACAGTCCTCCCCTAGCTTCAGCCAGCCTGGCCCATGGTCACACATGTGCTCAGTGTGCTCAGGGAGGTCTCCAGATGCAAACCTGATGTCGTCTCAGATGGATTGGCTCATCGAGTGTCACATCACATGTACCGCTGCCCATCCCCTTCAACACGGAAACAAAACCTCGCCTCCTCCACAATTTTTTGAGGACCCTTTCATTGTGCTTTGAATTCTGCAAGTTAGTTAATTACATGATGTGGTGGAGGTGATGAGGGCTGGTAAATTTCCTTCAGGTTTCTGTCTTTACTCATCGGTTGGTGGACTGAGTAAAGAGGAGTGAAGCAGGTGTAGGATTTGTGATCAACCTGTAGAAGTGAATTGAAGAGGTTTCTCGAACTGTTAAATCGGATCAGAGCCCCTTGGTTTGAGAGTCTAAGAGGCCCAGGTTGTGGTTTCCTCCCTCCTGAGCGCCAGGCCCCATCATCATCTGACCACGGAGGGAGAGTGAGCTCCTTCCTACCACAAATGCCAAGGCTGAGACTCGGCCCACAGTGGCCATGTGGATTGAGCAGATGGCAAACGGGAATCGCACTCTTCTCCAGTACAGAATTGCTCAGAGTTCAGGATGGAATCATATATTTTAAAGAGCTGAGTGGAATTTTCATATAGTTTCAGAAGAGATTTTCCACCTTTATGAATATAAATTGTGCTACATGCGAAGGGCCAGCAGTAAGAGAACCTGGTGACTGAGGGGCTGACGCCGGGGCAGGTGAGGGGTGCGAGGAAGGAGGACGCTCAGCAGTCATGGCTGGTGTTGGCCAGGGGGCGCCTCATGGCAGGTTCTGTTTTAGAGAGAGTGGTAGGGAGGCACAGGTGGCACACGGAGTCCTTGTTTTGTTTGTTTGTTTTGATTTTTGCTAAAGAGTGTGTACACTTGCCAGAAAGGCAGAGACAGCCAGAAATCACCCCCCCGGGGGGGTGGTTACACCACAGTCCTCTTTCCTCTATTCTCCTCCTGGGATTTCGGGCACACACACACACGTGCCTGGTGTGAGTTTCAAGTCGCTGGGTCTGGGACTCAAACCGTGGTTGACCATATGGGATTCCAGCACCTTAACCACTATGTCACCTGCTGGCACAGCACACGGAGTCCTTATGACACTCCACTGAGAGATGGTGAAGCCTGAACGTGGCCATGGTTGTGATAGAGGGAGGGGCGGGTATGGGGGGTCCTATCTGTTGCAGGGCCCTTAAATCATGTGAGGTGACGTCATAACAAAGTGACCCGTGGGTACCTTTTGGGAAGGCTCTTGTGGGAGACCAGCACCACAGCTCTCAGTGAGGGGGACAGTTTCTTGTGCTCCAGCTGCAGTAGTTGACTTGTGTTTTGGGGTGCAGTATAGTGTGGTGTGGGAAGCATCATAGAGTTTTTATTGGAATCAGAAGTTGAGGCCACCTGAGAGCCTGGGCACGGCCAGCCTGCTGCGGAGGACGGGACAGAGCCGTTCGTGTCAGCACGTGGAGCTGTCCCTGCTCTCCTGCGTACCTGCACAGGCTGTGTGCTGCTGTGCTCCGAAGGAAACAGCTGCTCTGACAAGGTCCATGCTTACCGGAGTCGCGCGGGATGGGAACGGCTGGGTCGAGGGGGTTCCACCTGACGGCTCAGGGTTTCAGATTGGGCAGTGCCGAGTTGGTGGTGTGACTGCTTGAGGGCTCCGTGGGGGAGGACGAGGAAGGCGAGTTTGATTTTGTACCTGCTGAGGTCGAAGACTAACGGGCTGCACAGGCAGAGGAGCCGAGAAGGAGCCTGCTCTGAGCTGTGGGTGCTAATTTTGGAGTTCGTGGCATTTACGTGTTTGTCATTGTTTGACAGTTAACTCTGTTCACCAGAAATGAATACACCATCCTTGGTATTTTAGAAAAAAACTTACAGGAGCTAGCAGGTGGTGTAGTGGTGAAAGTGCTGGACTCACACATGGCTGACCGCAGTTGAGTCCTGGACTTGGTGGCTCAAAAATTATACCGGCACATGTGCGTGTGTGCCCAAAATCCTGAGAGGAGAAGGGAGTGTGGTGCGGCCACTCCTCTGGGAAGGGGTGATTGGGCTCCCTTTTCCTATCTCTCTGGTGAGCACATTGTGCCCTATGGCAAAAACCTTAAAAAAAATGGGAATGAATATATAAATCCATGGTTGTCTTGAAATCTCTAGGTAAAGTTTAGGTAGTGGTTCTGTAAAATAGCATTTTCTCATGAATATGGTGAAACTGAAATTGACAGGTGGGGCTGGACTCTGCACAGTGGTAAGGTGCTGCGAGGCTGGCCACATGGGGGGCCAGGTCTGCTTCTCAGACCTCCCTGAGTATGCAGGGGTGTGCCCATAGTCCAGGCGGGCTGGAGCTGAGGGTGGGGCGGGCTGCTGGGACGCTGTTTGGGGTGCTGTCTCTCTTTTTAAAAAATATGTCTTTGCCTTTTTCTTTCTCTCTTGCTCTTGGAAGAAATAAAATAAAACTTAAAAAAATTGATAGCCATTTATTAGCAGTGCTGCGTACAGCTGAATCACAGGTATGATATATCCTAACCTACTATAAATAGTTCCCTTCCTGAGGTTTTTTTTTTTTAGCTTTCTTTTTTAATTGCCAGAGGGTGTGTGTGCTTGCCAGAGAGGAGCAAGAAAGACAGGAAGAGAGAAGGCACCCTCTAGTGGAGCATCCTTAGGCTGCAGTCCTTTCCCCTCCATTCTCTGTTCCATCAGGACTGGGGGCACGCGTGCACATGCACACACAGTGTTTTTCAAGCCACGAGGGCCAGGACTTGAGCCTCGGTCAGCCACGTGGTACCTGGTTCTCTTTAACACTGGGCCCGGGCTGGCTCCGTCCCTGAGTTCTTGCGCATGCTTTAGACCTGCCTGGCCTAGTGCAGTAGCCACTGGACAGCGTGGGGCTGGCTTCCTTGGGTTTGCTGAGTCGGACGTTACTCCTGGCTGATATGCTTTCCAGCTTCCAGCACATCGTCCTCTCCTGCCTCCCTTCCTTAACGCTTTATATTTTTTTAAAAAAAGTTTCTTTCCTGTGGTTGTAGAGGGCAAGGGATGTGAATGGAGTAACATTAGGCACATGTGTTTAGTTTGAAATCTTTATCCAGGAATATGCATTGCTCTCACAGTATTCATTAATTATTCATTTTTGAATTAATACCAAATGATAATTTTACCATCATAATGTATAAACAATGTTTATGTAATTTGTATTCATATAACATTCTGGTTATATGCTTCAATATTAAAAAAACTAAAAAACATCACGCCAGGCGCGTGCGTGTGCGTGCCCAAGATCCTGAGAGGAGAATGGAGGAGAAAGGATTGCGGTGTGACCATCCCCTCTGGGGGGTGATTTCTCGCTTTCTGTCTCTATGTCTCTCTCTGTCTGGCGAGAGCACGCGCCCTATAGCGAAAACCTCTCAAAAAAAAAAAAAACCCTAAAAATCATGATACCCTCAATTTAGAGCTGATTATAAACAGTAATTTGGGAAAGTTCTATTTCAGTTTGTCTCTGTCCTGTCTCAGAGGCACACACTCATGACACTGGTCTCTGCAGGCTGATAGCGCACGGGAGGTCTGGATTCCATTCCCCATCCAACCTGAAGGCTGGGCATGGCGGCTTTGCCTGTAGCCCAGTGTCCTCAGCAGGCCAGGGCAGGAGGGTCGCAAGCTCCAAGGCAGCATAGCAAGACAGCTCTGAAGTGGACACATGCATAAATGAATCAAAAGGGCTATGTTGTCTCAAAAAGAAACAGTGACTATTTTGGTGGTGGTAGGGGTGGAAGAAGGGGAGATTGAAAAAGAAACGGGCTTAGGGAGGCGTTCTCAGGGTCCAGGGGGCATGGTCTTGATGATTCTGACTGGCTCGAGCTCCAGGAGAACCCAGTTACACTGTAAGTGTCCCCTTAAGTGGAAGTTGTAGGTTTTAAGTCTTCAGAGATGGTGAGTTGTGTTTGGCATCAAGCAATAGAGGTGTCAAACGAAACCAAACAGCAGTTTAAACAAGTTAGGTTTTATTTTCCTTAAATAAAATAAACTTGTAGCAGGGAGTCCATGCTGGCATAGCAGCTCCTGGTCTCAGTAGGGAGCTCTGTCTTCTGATATTTTAACTTTTATTATTTTTATTTAAACAAATAATTATTTATTTAATTTTATTAAATATTATTATCTTTTCTAATTTGACCAGAGAGAGAGGGAAAATGAGAAAGCAGGCTGCCAGGTCCGGGACTTGAACTATGGGTGGCTATGTGGGAGTCCAGAACCTGAATCACCATTCCACTTGCTGGTACCATATTCTAATATTTTTAATATTTGGCTTCTATTTTAAGAACGTCTCATGATCTCCAGTTAGTTACTGTAGTTCCAGGCATTACCTCTGCATTCCAGGAAGCTTGAAGGAAGGGGTCAAGTAGGGAAGGGTGTGTATTACGGAAGTCTGCCTTAGGCTTCGTGAGGAGTTTCTAGAAGCCATGTCCATCAGCTTTTGCATCTTCTTGGCCAGAACTACTTGCTTAGTCATGCCTGTCCACAAGGAAGACTAGGGCCTGCTCTTTGTCCGGGCCCGCTGCCACTTCCTATACCGGATGGGTGGTAGGCCACTGGAGCCCAGTTTCAGGGAGCGTGACCCAGGGCCTGCCTCCAGGCAGTAGCGCTCAGGCAGGAGGACAGCGTGAGACAGGACTCTACTGCTTCCCCTTTGCCAGCTTCTGCCCTCCTGGCTCAGGTGGTCCCGTGGGGAGCCTGTGCTCAGGAGAAGCTGCGGCAGGCGTGCTGTGTCTCCTCTGGCTGTGCACCCCCATCTTGCTTCTGCTGAGCTCTCTGTCTGTGGATAAATAGGTCGGGGGTTTTATCAGGAGTCTGTGTGGCCATGTTCCACGGGCCAGCACACAGAGGTCCACACTTCATGTGAAGATTTTCCTCTCACTAGCTGAACTGTGAGTCTGGTGTAAAATTCAGAAGACACCTGTGATACTTGTTACAATCCTGGCACATTAATGTGACTGTTGTTAACATTTAGTATAGTTTCATTTAATCTTTCCAGCTATCTTTTTATATGATTTTGAATTCAATATTGTATCCTCCAGTTTTCTCAGTTTTTATAATGTTAATTTTTATAGCTATCTAATAATCCTCTAGGTACTTCCTATCTGTTCAGCAATTGTACTTTTTTTGTTTTTTTTTGAGAGATTTTTACTATAGGGTGTGTGCGCTCACCAGAAAGACAGATACAGAGAGACAGAGAGTGATAAATCTCCCACCAGGGGAAATGGCCATGCTGTAATCCCTTCTCTTCCATTCTCCTCTTGGGATCTTGGGCACATATGCACATGCACCCGGCATGAGTTTAAGCCACTGGGTCCGGGATTTGAACCGTGGTTGACTACATGGGAGTTCAACAACATAACCATTGTACCAACTGCTGCTCCCATGTACTATGTTATAAAAAGAATTATTTAATTTAATTTATTATTATTGTTTAATTTGACCAGAGAGAGAGAGAGAGAGGAAGAGAGAGAGGGAGACTGAGAATGAGAAAGCAAATCACAAGGTTTGGGACTCAAACCATGGTTGGCCATCTGTGAGTCCAGTGCCTTAACCACATCACCACCTGCTGGCCCCCATTGTAGTACTTTTAGACACTAACTTCTGCTTTCAATTTCTTGGTTTTATAAGAAACAATGTGATCTTTGTACATAAAGGTTTTTTTTTTTTTAATTTTTGTTGTAGGGTATGTGTACTTTCTGGGGAGAGAGAGAGAGAGAGAGAGAGAGAGCGAGTGCATCCCCCAGGGCAGATGGCCCTGCCCCAATCCATTCTCCACTCTTCTCTTGCAATTTTGGGCATGTATGCACACTCCCCTGACATTCTGTTTTCAAGCCACTAGGTCCAGGACTTATGCTTACAACCAGTCATGTGGGATCCTTCTACCTTATCCGTTTCCAGAGGATGTGTGTGCTCTCCAGGGGTGGAGAGAGAGAGAGAGAGAGAGAGAGAGAGAGAGAGAGAGAGAGAGAATGAATGAATGAATCCCCTAATGGGGTGTGGTCATACCCCAATCTTTTTTCCTTCTTTTCTCTATTCCATTAGGATTTGGAGTGTGTATGCATGTGCTCCCAGCATGATTTTCAAGCCACCAGGTCTGGGGTTCCAAGTGCAGTTGGCCACGTGGGATCTGGCGCCCTCTGCACGGGACCTAGGTGCCGCACCTCAGGGAGTGCCCTTTTCATACCTTTTACTCTCTTATTACTCCTGTCTACTTAGGTGGCATGGTTTGTTCATCAAGTTAACTGGCAGGGCTTACATTTCTATTCAAGGTGAGAAATACCTTTCCAGATCTTTGTAGTTACTGAATGTTATTTCTTCTGGTACGAGACACATCATTGGCAATTACAGCTGGTAATTACGAGCCTGTCCTAGGTGCCCAGCCCCATTCTCAGAATCTACAAACATCGTTAATTCATTTATGTAATCCCACCAGCAACCCATTGGTGGGTAATGTTATTAGGCCCATTTTCAGATTGATAGAGACACATTATAACCAATGCTGTTGGAATTTTAGCATTGTGTGCTATACATGAAAAAAATCTAACATAAGAATTTCTATCATTTATAGTGCTAACTCTGGCTGGGCATTTTATAGGTATTAGGAATTTAATCTTCTTAACCCCTTGAGGTAGGCACATTAAAATAAGTGGTTTTAGTCACTTGTTTTCAGTCAACTCTTGAAGGTGATGTCATTCTTTTCTCTCTCACATTTTGAGATGGCTTTCTCCTCCCTCTTGTCTGGGAAATATCTTGATTTTTATTTTTATTTTTTAATTTGTCAGAGGGTATGTGGGCGGGGGAGAGAGAGAGAGAGAGAGAGGGAGAGAGAGAGAGAGAGAGAACAAGTGAGAAAGCAGCCCTTATGGGGCATGACATGCTGCATTCGCTCCTCCATCTTTCCCTTCTGTCAGAATTTTGGGCACGCGCACCTGACATGTTTTTCAGGCCTCCAGGTCCTCGCCAGTGTAAGCTGAAGCTGCACTGTCAGCCGTGTGGGACTCATTGCCTTAACCACCATGCTGCTGGCCCTCTGCCTTGTTTCTTAAATGCAGTTTTTGTTACAAACTGTCACTACAAAAAGTATTTTAAGAATGTGTGCAGAATGGAGACACCCTTCACTTTTTCATTTAAGAGTTCATCATTGAGATTGTTTCTTTACAGAGCTCACTCACCCTTTGTGGTTGCTGGAAAGCGTTATATTTTATGGATGTAGCATAATCAATTAATTCCTTAGGTTTGGACATTTAGATTGCTTCTGGTGTTCTAATGCTTGCAAATAGTCGAGACTTCTGACCTCTGTGAGCTACTTTGTTTTAGATTATGTCTCTTGGTTAGAATGTAATTTGATTTGATTTTTTTTTCTTAACTAAGAGACATTTTCTTTTAGTAGGTAAGTTTCTCATTTATATTTGCTATTCATTTTAATGTTAGCAACTCGCTTCCACTGAGCACACCTGTGTGCCAGGTACTTCTCTAATGACTTAGGTCTCCTTTCATCCTTCCAACTCTGTGAGCCACATTCTTACGGGTTGTCAGAAAAGTCATGACATAATTTTACATAGAAAAATGCGTTTTCATTTTTCCACCAATGAAATAATTGTTATCATCTTACCAAAGAGGAAATGCAGGGCAAGGGGAAGTCACTTACTGACCCTAGGAACTTGGAAGGTCACATCCCAGCTGATGTTCTGGCCTGGCCTGGCCTGTTGCTGTAAGACAGGTCTGTCTCAGTCAGCATTTCTATTTTGTTTTGCTTTCTATTTTAATGCATTTTTTTTTTAAATCCAAGGCTTGTTTTCACTTTGTGTATGTTCTTTCTAATGACTTAAAAGGTTTCCATGCATATTTTAGTATAATTTTATGTATTTACCAGTACTTGCTTAGGGGTGATTATCTGCTTCATCCTGTGATCAGTGACCAAGGTGGCATTTCCACATATTCTTACCTCCCCTTCCTTCCCTCTACCTCTTGCTTTTAATTGCTGATAGTATACTAATCTTACCTTGGTAACATTTATAACTTTACATGTGTCGTTGCCCCGATGCTTCATCAGTTCTAAACAATGCCTTTGGGTTTTATGAGAGGACATCAGTGTCTTTACACTGACCCCTTTCTTCACATACCTTCCGACTTGATATTATCTCTGCTGTTTTCGTTTATACCCTGTTCCATAATTCCCAGGAAAGAAAAATCCTTAGTTCTCTATCATAAGTGGATTGTGTTCCCTGTCCTTTGCCATACATTTGCATCTTTTATAAAAAAGTTTTTATTTCTTGCATGAGCAAGAGAGACTGAAAGGGGGTGGGGAGAGAGGGAGAGAGGCAGCAGCCCCAAAACAGGAGCGCAGCACTGTGGTCTACCCCAGCCGCCCGCCCTGGGTCCTAGGCACAGGTGTGCCCGGCGTTCTACCCCAGCCGCCCGCCCTGGGTCCTAGCTACAGGTGTGCCCGGCGTTCTACCCCAGCCGCCGGCCCCGGGGCCTAGCTACAGGTGTGCCCGGCGTTCTACCCCAGCTGCCGGCCCTGGGTCCTAGGCACAGGTGTGCCCGGTGTTCTACCCCAGCCGCTGGCCCTGGGTCCTAGGCACAGGTGTGCCCGGTGTTCTACCCCAGCTGCCGGCCCTGGGTCCTAGCTACAGGTGTGCCCGGCGTTCTACCCCAGCCGCTGGCCCTGAGTCCTAGGCACACGTGTGCCTGGTGTTCTCAGGGAGGAGTCTGGAGGGGGATCGGGACCTTCCCCTGTGGGTCAGCCTTGGAGAATGCCCAGTTTTACTGCTGTGCCCCTGTCCTTTTGGGTAAAGTTTATTCACTAGTAGTTAATTCATGAAGGACTTAGGGGAGCGATACTTCCCAGTTCTTACATGTGTAAGAATAACTTGTTTTTTGCGGTGTATTGGATTGATGGTGTGACCAGATGGAGAATTCGTGCCTCCTCACCTTCTCGTTCCAGACTCCCGTTAAGTGTCGTGCTGAAGTCTGAGACGGGGATGTCTCTCTCCTTAGGGTGACATAGTCTGCCTGGCTGTCACCACTTGCTGCTGGGTGGCTTGAACAAGGCAGCTTATTTTCTCACTAAACAGAGGCCAGAAGTCCAGGGTCAGTGTGCCACGAGGGTTGGTTCCTGGAGGGGGCCCTCTTCCTGCCATCTGGCGGTGTCCGTGTGCATGCGCACAGGCTCTGGTGTTTCCTCCTCCCTGTCAGACTGCTGGTCCCTTGATGAGGGCCTCATCCTGATCTTAATTACCTCCCTAAAATCCCTACCGCCACATCTGGCACAGTGGACTTCATTGTATGAGTTTTGGGGCTGGCCACAACTCTCAGTTCATCCTAAAGGGTATTACCGACTTTTTGCCAAAGGCTCAGAGGCTTTTTATTTATTTTTTTTTTTCTGCAGCTTTAAATAGGAGATGTAGTTCATGTTTATTGATACTGGAAAACTTTCAAAACATATTGCTAAATGGCAAAAGCTAAGTCTATTCACATGCTCACCAGAGAGACAGAAAGAGAAGGAAAGTAAGGAAGCACCCCCCATGGGCGTAGTCACCCTTCAGTCCCGCCCGCATTCTCTGGGACCTGGGGCACGCACACACACCTGGCGTTGTTTTTCAGGTCGCCAGGTTGGGACTCACACTGCCCAGCCATCCATCTGGGATCGGCACCTTAACCGCCATGCCTGCCCCGGCACTGTTTATTTTTAATATTCCTGCCATCCTGTCACTTCTGCCTGTGGTGGAGGCTGTTGTTCACAGTGGATGTTTTGATTCTTGGAAATGTCTTTGATTGTGATTTGTACCTGCTTTATTTTTATTTTTTTTCAGATCTGTGTGTGTGGCCTACTGTTTGTTCATCCTGTTACTCTCTTTCTCTGGTGTTTTTCTATGACCACTGGCTGTTCCTCTGGGATCTGTACTCACCTTAAAATTCTTCCTGCACTAGCCGCGTGTGACGTTAGGCAGCGGAGGGAACCGTGCTCTGCCTGGGCCTTTTCGGCCTCGTGCTGGCTGGCAAGGCTGTTGGTCTTGCTTTGCTGCCCCTGTTGGTCAGGAGCCCAGGTCTCCTGTCCGATGCACCGAGTCCAGCCCTTGGCTGTCCATGGAGAACTCGTTCTTTGCCCGAGATCAAAAGTACTCTTGGGGCTCTCGCTCAGTGTGAGTGCTTTTCCTGGCCTGGGCAAGCCTTGTTTCAGCGGTGTTCAGTTTCAGGGTCTTAGGTGTTACGGGGGGGAAGGCTTGTTCTAGTTTTAGGCTGGGATTGAGGCCAGACACCTTCAGAGAGGTCATTACTCTGTCATCTTAAAGTGTTTAAGACCAACAGTCAGATTTCTTTAATTAATCACTTTGGGCATAGTCTGTGTGTAAAGTTAGGGAGTTTTATCATATACTAGCTAACATGCTTTCAGGTATAACCTTTTTATGGTTCTGATGTAATTACATGAGATTTGGGTAAATGCTAAAAATAGTGAATGTTTTCTTACAGACAGAACCTCCACTGAATACACCAGAAAATAGAGAATATCTTGCAGAAATTATGTTTGAATCATTTAATGTACCAGGACTCTACATTGCAGTTCAGGTAAAGCATTACTTTTGTGATTCCCAAGCAACTGTAGAAGTTTAGCAGTGGAAACAATGATAATTCCAAAGGTCCTCTGTTGTGTGGTTGTGCTGTGTGTTCGTTCTTTCCACTCCCTCGTGGCACACACACACACACACACACACACACACACCAGTCTGGTTTGAACGGAAACACTGTGGAGAACATGTCCCATGACACTTACAAGCATTACTTTTGTGATTCCCAAGCAACTGTAGAAGTTTAGCAGTGGAAACAATGATAATTCCAAAGGTCCTCTGTTGTGTGGTTGTGCTGTGTGTTCATTCTTTCCACTCCCTCGTGGCACACACACACACACACACACACACCAGTCTGGTTTGAACGGAAACACTGTGGAGAACATGTCCCATGACACTTACATTTATACTTATGTTTATATGGCATCGACTCTGTGAGGCTCTTTATCAGGTGTCAGTGTCTAAAATATTTTTTTCCGAGATGACAAGGTAGAGGTATAGATATGATTCTTCTTTTGGCATTTTGTTACTAGGAAAACAAAATAAAGACCTCTCGAGGGCCTCTTCTGTGGGCTCTTGTGCTGGTGTTCTGTCTTGCATCTGAGAGACTCTGGATTCATGAACTTCAGAGCTTCTTCTGAAGCTACTTGTTCTTGGTGCAAGGTTTTATGGGTTGCTTTTAATTATTATTTGTTTTCTACCTTTTGTAAAAGATTGAAATTTTTGGAACAAACGAGCTGGGTGTTTCTTTAATGTTTTCTGCACAACACTATTCCCTTCTAAGTAAAAGGTGGGGAGCAAGTGAATTGGGGGGGTGCTGTATTCAGTGCATGTTAGCAGAGTAACAGCTCAGAGCTTTGAGAGGGTCTGTTTACTCTGGCACTTTCAAGTTATTTAACCACAGATTGATCCTCTCCCCTAGGTTATGTGTGTTCCATGGAATAGGGGAATATTTAGAGGACACTGGACAGGCGGTTCTCAAAGTAGTTTGTTCTTCAAATTCACCTGCAGAGTATTTTTAAAGTCTCGTTGCTCACCTTAGACCAGGGTGTTCTAGCCTCAGTTCTGTCTTGTCGCGTGGCTATCCTGTGTGCTGCAGCCAAACCCTGGCCCCCACGTGCAGGAGTCAGTAGCTCTCCCACCAGCCCCTAAAGGTGTGGCATGGAGAAACAGCCCAGACATTACCAACGTCTCCCAGAGAGCAGAATTGCCGCTCTTGGCAACCGGTGGACTGGACTTAGTGGCTTAGGATTTGGGGTTGTGAGGTCTAGTAACCAGTACTTAAAAAAGTTCACAGTGATTTTATTGCAGTCAGTGTATGACCTCACACTGGGAAGCAGTGAATGAAAAATTGGAGTCTTATGACCCTATAATAAAATTCTTTTTTTTTTTTTTTTTTTTTTTTTTTTTTTTTAGGTTTTTCCATAAGGTGGGTGTGCTCACCGGAGAGAGGCAGACAGTGAGAGGGAAAGTGAGAAATCACTCTCCACCCCAGGGTAGATGGCCATGCTGCAGTTCCTTCACCTCCATTCTCCTCCTGGGATTTTGGGTTCACAGGCACACATACTGGGTACAATTTTCAAGACACTAGATCTTGGGCTTGAACTGTAGTTGGCCATTTTGGGAGTCTAGCGCCTCAACCACTACACCAACTGTTGGCCTCCTGAAGTCCCCTTTTCACTGGCTTTTTTGGTAAGAATTCAGGTCTCTTTATTGGAAACTTGACTCGTAGAGTTTTAAGTACACAATTTTTATGGTGTCATCCAAATTGAAATGGAAATATTGTTGAGGGGAAGTTAGATAAAGGATGGGGAAGGGAAAGAATTACTTGTATTTATTACCAGGAACAAGCAGGCAGAAGACTCTAGAGAAAGTCCCGTGTGTCAGTGTTTCTGTGTTCTCTCTAGGCAGTGCTGGCCTTAGCAGCGTCTTGGACATCTCGACAGGTTGGCGAACGTACGCTAACAGGGATAGTCATTGACAGTGGAGATGGAGTCACCCACGTTATCCCAGTGGTAAGCAGAACAGTTAGTATTGAACGCTCGGTAGCCTTATCACCTGATTGAGGTAAGTAAGGAAAGACTAATAATAAAGCCTTCTATACTTACAGTACCACTTTAGTAATAGTTGTACTTAAAGAAAGGAAAGAAATAATAATAAAGCCTTCTATACTTACAGTACCACTTTAGTAATAGTTGTACTTAAAGAAAGTATAATACTGAGTTTCTAAAACTCAGGTATGTGAGAAAGTGGAAAGAAGGCCAATATCTGTGGCTTTGGCCCTTTTTAACTCATGGTGACAAATTTCTATAGTCGAAACGTCAGTTGTTCTTTGGGACTCCAGGGCCTCTGCTTGATTCCTGTGGGTGGAATAGCAACAGAAACATTTTCTTTTATCTTTTTAAAAATTTGCTATTGGGCACATGTACTCACTGGAGAGAGGGACACACATACAGAGAAGAGGGGAAAGTGAGAAATCACCACTAGGGGATGGCCACAACACAGTCCCAGCTCTTCCACTCTCCTCTTGGGATGTTGAGCACATGTTCCTGGTGTGTTTTTCAAGCCACTGGTCTGTGACCCGAACTGTGCAGTTGGCCATGTGGGATTCAGCACATCAACTGCCAGGCCACGAGCTGTCCCAGGAGCGTTTTCTAGTTCTGTGCTCTTAAGAGAGAGACATCATTTTGATGCGTGAGTTATATTAGGTTATCTAATATATTGACATATTTTCTATGGTTTTCTTTGCAAAAATATGTCCTGACTTCCCTGACAATCCAGTAAGTGCAGTGCATGATCTTCTGAAGGACTCGGTCTGTTTTCTTAGAAAAGATCTAAATGGTTTTAGCCAGCTTATGAAGCAGAGAAGTTGCTTCTTGTTTTTAAAACTTATTTAAGAGCCAAGAAGGAGAACTCATATAGTTTGACTTGCAGAAGGCTCTGTGATACCACATCTAGTTTTTAATTGTCAAAACATTAGAGGAGTGATTTCTAATTCAGGTTTCAAGATACCTCTGTATTTTTCTTTTGGTCCAGTGGACTGTACAAAGGATTCTTTTTCTTAATTAATCGGGACTATCTGAAGAGGCTTAAGGGGAAAGTCAGATCCATTCCTGACCTCCCCCTCTCCCTCAGATCCCCCCTCAGTGACCACATTACAAGTTATTTATGTATGTTTCTGACATGTTTTCTGCATCTACATGTGTGTGTACATAACGGTGTGTGCCTTTTTGTTTGTGTTTTTGAGAGAGGTTCTTGCTATAGGGCGTGTGCGCTTGCCAGAGGGACAGAGAGAGGCAGAGAGACAGAAAGCAAGAAATCACGCCTTGGGGGAATGGCCACGCCACAGTCCCTTCTCCTCCATTTTCTTCTTGGGATTTTGGTCATGCTTGCACATGCTCCTGGCATGAGTTTTAAGCCACCAGGTCTGGAACTTGAACTGTGGTTGACTACATGGGAGTTCAGTGATATAACCATTACACCATCTGTTGGTCCTGCCTTCTTTTTTAAAATTATGTGTGTATTTCCTTCCTTCCTTCTTTCTTTCTTAAATTTTTTTTTTTTTTTTTTTTTTGCCATAGGGCACATATGCTCACCGAAGAGAGAGACAGAAAGAGAGGGAAAGTTAGGAAGCAAACCACCAGGTCCAGGATTCAAACTGTAGTCAGCCACGTGGGAGTCCAGCGTCTTAACCACCACGCCACCTGCTGGCCCCACACCTTGCCTTCTAAAAATGTAAATTGAGGCATTGATAGCTCTTCATTTTTAAAAATTGGAATAGTCATCATTTCATTGTTAAGAGTTCAAAGGGGTAATGTACTAATACACTAAAGCTTTGAATCCTTAAAGGTCAGAAGTCACCGAGTGGAAAGGTGTCATGGTCGACGTGCCTGAAGTCAAAAGAACGCCCCCCCCCCACTCTCTTAGCCCCTGCGAGTACATTGTCTGTGTGTGTCTCCCTGTGTAGTGTGCTCTAGTCTGGGGCCCCTTCAAGCCAGTCTCCGAGCCCTCTGCATGTGGACTGCTGCGCAGTTTAATGCTGCTCTGTGTGATACGTGCTTACCGAGAACTTGGGATCTGACTTTCTCCACAGGCTGCTCGGAGCGGATCCAGGATCAGGTGCTCAGGGACACTGGGGCTGCCTCCTGCTTCTCTGCCTCTTACATGTGTTCGATTTAGGAAAAAGAAAAGAAAACACATGTCCCATGGTGTTCAGGCCCACAGACAAGGTTTTTTTTAAAGAAAATTACTGTGTCTTAGTTTATCCCACCCCATTTCTTATCAAAAATTTAGATAAAATAGAGAAATGTGAAAAAGAAAATAGAACTACCCATAAACCCAGAGAGCCACATTATACTATTCGTTGTTTGGCCTTTCACGCTTCTTTGCTTAGAACCAAACAGGTGTGTGTGCATGTGTACATGCATGTATATATTTTAAGCAAAATTGAACATACTTAAACCAAAACCTATGCCTGGTTTTGGTTTTAATTACATAATATAGTCTTAAAATGATATTTTTCATATTAACTCTAAGTTTTTTCTCGGTTAAGTATTCTGTGAAAAAATGTTTTCTGAGTATATAATAGCCAGTCTCGTGGGCACGGCATAGTCCATGTCCTCATTGTCCTGTGGTTGGGTATGTAGCCTGTTTGATTATTTTCACTGCTGTGATGAAGCCGATACTAAACAATGATTTGATTTTAGAAGGTGCTCTATATAATGCATAGACTAACAATTGTCTGTGTTAGAAAACTAGTATTATTGTTACTGGTTGTAATGGTTTGGATCCTGGTGTGTACCTCAAAGCTTCATGTTTTAGAATCTGGTGTTAGGAGAGGGAAATGGTGACGGCACCATGGAGGCCACACGCGTGAAAAGATGAATGATGTCCCCGTGAGCTCTAGATGTAGCAAGGAGAGGTTCTCATGAGAGATGGTTGCTATGAAAGAGAGAGCGAGCGAGCAGACATCTCTGCACTTACCTGCCCTCCTCTGCTTCCATTGGCCATGGTGTAGGCCAGCCAGATGTCAGGCCTGTGCCTTCGAGCTTTCCAGCTGCCAGAGGCATGAGTTAATAAACTCCTGGTTTTTTTGTTTTTATTAAACACCCAGTCTCAGATATTTCTGTTAGAAAAGCAGAAACAGACTAAGACACTGTTTAAATAGATTTGTACATGTCTTTTGTTTCCATCTTAAAATATTTTACAAAGACCTGGGTTCAGAAGAACTGCTTGCCCTTCTCTTACTCGCCCTTCTCTTACTTCTAGAAGTGGGCCCGCCAGGGCCCCATGAGCAGCACACAGTGAGCTGTGCCGAGCTGGCCGGGTGACTGCCGCGCCTGTCATTGTCAGGACGGTGTGTCCATCGTCATGGTCACTCTCACTGCGTGTAAGTCTCGTGGCACAGAAGCGGCCCTGTGCTGAGGTACGAGACCCAATGAATCCGTGCTGGGCGTTATCCACACTGCCCATCCGCACCCCCAGCCCACCTCGCAGAGCAAGCCCTGTGACCCTCCATCCTGTGGGACCTGTGGTGAGACTGTGGCCACAGGAAGGTAGTTGACAGCATGGGCCCTCCTGCATGGATATGTGGGCTCTTGAGCCTGGTCTTGCCAGCGATGGGCACGTCCTTGGCACCTTTCCTCCTGGCCCCTCACTGGCCCAGGAAGCAGTGGAGTGAGAGAATCCAAACTCTGGATCAGCCCCCCTTCTCACACGGCTTAGTGTGAGGTTAACTTATCAAAATTGTCCCTAAGTCCACTCAGCGAGCCGCTGACTGAGCACTTCATCCATACCTCAGAACAGGGCTGTGTGCTCGGCATATGAGATTTTATGTAATCTGGGCCTCGCTCTGGCGCCAGACGCGGCGGTTGCTAGATGTCTTCTCTGCGGTACCTGCTCCCAGTGGCCCCAACAATGTCCCAGCCAGGGGTGGCCCTGAGAACTAGGAGGTGGTGGGGGAACAGGTCTGAGAGGCCGTGTGTTGTGGCAGTGTCCCTCACAGCAAGGATCTGGAGGAAGAGACCCAAGCATAGGCCCAGGAGTAACGGAATCTTCTTTTTTAAAAAAAAAAAAAATTAATTAATTAATTTTAAAAAATCTAATTTTTTTTACTTATTTATTTTTATTTACATTTTTAAATACATTCAATCACATTATTTAGCTTACAAGGTGATCATTCTAATATGTGAACATTTCTCCCGGGTCGAGTTGATCAGAATATAGTAACACTACCTCCCTGTCTCAACAATGCTGTCTTTGTATCCCTCCTTCAAATGTTTTTCCCCAGGCCCCACTCCTTTACACACACCACAACTGGCATTCACATCCACCCCTTGTGTTTGTACATCCTTTAGCCTGTCAGTTTCAGTTATAGAGTGCGGACATTCGGTATATATTAAGTGGGGACATACAGTGACTCTCCTTCACAGCCTGGCTTGCTTCACTCAGCAGTAAATCTTCCATATTCTTCCACTTTCTGTCAAAAGCCAGGGTTTTGTTGTTCTTAATGGCTGAATAGTATTCCATAGAGCATATGTGCCACAGTTTTTCAATCCATTCA
>NW_006159763.1:1990199-1996305 GCF_000334495.1 Tupaia belangeri chinensis
TTATCGACTGTGCTTTGGGGGTCTTATGTAAGAAGTCTTTCCCTGTCCCGATGTCTCCCAGAGTTTCCCCAGTGTTTTCTAGAAGCAATTTAATAGTTTGGGGTCTTAGATTTAGATCCTTGATCCACCTTGACTTGATTTTTGTCAAAGGTGAGAGGTAGGGGTTCAGATTCATCTTTCTACAGGTGGAAATCCAGTTTTTCCAGCACCATTTGCTGAAGAGGTTTTCCTTTTCCCACTGGATTGACTGGTACCCCTTGTCAAAAATCAGTTCACTGAATGATTGGGGATTTATTCCTGTGGAGTAACGGAATCTTAAGAACAAGTGGCAAGAAACCTCAATGTGGACAGTTCCCAACAGGAAAGCGAAGGAGAGGAGCAGGCTCTTTGCAGAAGAGGAGTCCATCCATTTTGGGAGGATGGACAAAGGCCAGAAGCCTGGTGGAAATGCCAGGCGGGGCTGTGTTAGGTGACTTGTCCCTAACTTTCGATGGGCCATACCTGATAGGAAAATTAATCACAGTGACGTGGGAGACGATGTAGAAAGGTTTGTAGGGCAGGCGGTGGAAATCAGGAGGAAGACCAGGGACCAGCAGTTGAGGCAGTCTGCGCTTCCCAACTCCGGAACCTGATGGTCGACTTTTGTCTCGTGCCTGGAATGCTGAGATTTTCCCAGGGACTCATAACTTGGCTGCTGCTTTACAGCCTTGTATCTTTGTGATTTATTTTTCCATCAACCTTTTGGTGTTTCCATTTACAGTTTCTAATTGAATATTAAAATCATTTTTTCTCAGTTTAAATGTTTCTATCAGCAAGGCAAGTTCACCCATTTTCAGAAAAAAATGTGCTTTTCACAATTTGAAATTAATAGAAGAATTTAAAAAGAAAAAATATTTTATGTAATCTACTAATTGATATAGTCTACAAACAAAAAGTTTCTGTAAAAATGGAGTTAATGTACACTTTTATTTTGGTTCAAAAAATGTTTGAAATCCATACATAGTTTTTTCAAAACGTGCATTTTTCATGACCCTTTTGGAGACCCTGGCTGGCATATTGTGAGCCCTGTGCGGTGCTGCCTGCCCCGTGTCATGGCTGAGGTGCTGAGCTGGAATGTGCATGACACGTCCGCTGTCACTCAGCCAGCGGAGGCAGGACTGAGATTGGAATCCGAGTTGCTAGAACTGAGTCCTGTGTATTTAATCAAATTACTGACTTTTAAATGCAAGTAGATTTATAGTTTAACAATTTATAGATAAAACTTTTTTTAGCGACAAAAAGAACTTTTAGACTTACTGTTCTCATAGACAGCATTGGTTTTTGGAAATGAGCTATCCTGCGTGTGTGTGTGTGTGTTGTCTTTTATATTCCTAATGAAAGTACCATTTCAGCTGCTTACAGAGAATCTCCAGCTACTGGAGTAGCTCAGAATTTTAAATACTACAGGTATGTCACGGGTAGTCATTTTGAGCAGCCTCCAGTCCTGAGCTAGTGCGAGTGGGGATCAGTAACAGTCGGTTGGTGTCCGCGGGGGCAGGCCAGGGGTGGGGACAGGGCCAGAAGCCTCCCGAGGCCAGGTAGCTCTTACCTGCGGAATTACTTACTGGCTGTCCTGCCTGCTCTTCTTCCCTAGGCAGAAGGTTATGTCATTGGAAGCTGCATCAAACACATCCCAATTGCAGGTAGAGATATTACGTATTTCATTCAACAGCTGCTAAGGGAGAGGGAGGTGGGAATCCCTCCTGAGCAGTCACTGGAGACCGCAAAAGCCATTAAGGTAAAAACAGATGGGAAACTGGCTGGTTTGGGGGTGAGAGCGTGGTGTCTGGACGGGTCCCTGTGGCGCCACCCTGTGCCCCCCCTTCCCCTCCCCCATGAGCGTGGACCTTTGTTCACACCTGAGCGGAGTGGGCTGCCGACACACAGAGGTGCTCTGCTGAGGCTCCCGCTGTACTGGGCTTGGACAAGCCCACGTGTGGCACGCCCCTTGGTTGGAGCCTGACCAGGGCAGACACAGCCCCAGAGACTGCAGTGCCAAGGGGAGCCTGCCAGTCTTCATGTGCATTTCCTGTGGTTTTCACGTGTAGTTCTGTGCCCTGAGGGTAGGCCCTGAGTCATGACATCTGGATCAGAACTTTTCATCTAATTCACCTGCATTTTCTAGACTCCAGCTACTGTGCTAGAAAAATGGCAGGGAATTTTAGGATAGAAGCAGTGAGATTAGAAGGAAATGGCTTATCAGCCCTTGTTTAATGTCTCTTGACTGGTCCAGCCACTAGCTAGTCTTTGTATTGCTCGGTACATGGCAGTCAACGGGCCCTTTTTAAAGGAATTTTTCTTCTCAAGTTGGAAAATCAGGGCAGTTTTTAAAGCCAACATGCAAGGCATCCTCAGTGACCCAGCGGTGATTCTTACACAGATGAAGGAATGATTTTGGTGTTTTGGAGAAAAACTTAGTGTGGGGTGTGCTATGCACCTTTGGCATCTTCTCATAAAACACAGTATTTGAGTTGCCAAGGAGCTAGAGGGGGTGAGCCTAACACCCTCTTCTCCATGCTGCTTCCTGCCATTGGTGCGTCTTGTGACTGAGGTGGCTGGTGGACACGATGCAGCAGAAATGCTTCCTGAGTTTTGCATGATGCTGTTGGTAAAGACAGGCGTGTTTAGGTTGAGGCACTGGGGTAGGGCCGGCTCTACTCCATCCCAGCTTAGCCCAGACCGGAGTGGGCAGGGATGCAGCTCGCAGTGCTAAAATGGTGACGTCCGGGGTGAGCCAGTTACAGCTGGTCCTCTCCCTGGGGCAGAGGCTTCTGGGAGTGTCATAAGACTGTTCTTGTTAGACCAAAGTATTTCTCAGGGTTTTCCCTCCCCCCTTCTTTTTCTTTCTTCAATGGAATAAAAATCTGGGTGTTGGATTCCAGCTCCCTTGCCACCCTAGATCTGTTTACAAACGAACATCGGAATTGGAACTTGTGTTGATGCCCTGGTCAAGCTGGTGTGTTGAGATTCCCAGGTGACACTCTTGGTCCTCACGCTGGGCACCATCACTGGCTGTCTGAGTTATAATCCCCACCCTGACCTCTGAGCTGGCACGTTCTGGCAACGTCTGGGCTGGTGGGAGTAAGAGGCACCTCTTCGGGCTGGCTGCCCTGACCGACCCACGGCATGGCTCAGCCCTGTTGGTTCTCACCTCACTCCTGTAAGGGGAGATCCTGGAGTAGAAGCCGCAGTCACTCCAGGGTGTGCTGCTGTTCCCGTGGGCACCGGCAGGCCGCAGGTTGTGCACTGGGCACGCCCTCTTCGCAGTGTGAATCCAGACCCTCAGGGCTGACCCTGCCACTCCGTGTCCTGCTTTGTGGGAGCATTTCATGTTGCTGTGAAGCCTGTTGCCCTGCCTGGGCCTTGGCCAGCCTCTGAGCACAGCTGAGTCCTGGCCTCCAGGTTGGGTAGATCCTCAGTGGACACAGGCTGGGTAACCATGCTTGACCTTCAGTCTTGTCTGTTTGCTGGAGTATGCTAGAGATATCCAGAAGATGGTGTTAGAATATGTCCAGAGATCCTAAGAAACTTTAATGATAGTATCACAAAACCCCTACGGAGGTCCTGGAGGGAGCTGCTCCTTCGTGTGTGGGGAACAGCAGCTGGCGCGGATGCTTTGGAGACAGCTCACCCCAGCAGCTGGTGCCCGGGCGCCACCTGCTGCTCTCCTGAGGTTCACTCTGAGGACAGATGACCAGCACAGAGACCCCAAGAGCGTCAGTGTCACCAGATGTCAGGAAACACCTTGTATACCACAGTCGCATTGCCAGTGCCACAGTGGAAGCCACGAATAAGCTCCCTGGCAGCAGCAGTGCATGGGCGACTTCAGTTCTCTGCTGGACTCAGCTTTCTCTGTCCCATGCACTTGTCACCTTAGAACATGGCTCGCCACTTACTGACTTGTGACGTTTGCTTACCGTCCAAGTCGGCAGGCTGTGCTCACGCAGGGGCCCGCGTGTGTCTCGCTCACTCCATAGCCCTGGTGCCTAGATGCTCAGTGTTGAGTGAGCACCTTGGACAGACTGGGAGGCTGGGGGCCAGTGCTGCGTCCAGCCCCACACCAGGTGAAGCCCTTTCTTAGTGTCCCGGAGTCACTCAGCTCGTCACGTGCTGGGGCCCTGAATGTGGACATGGCCACATTCAGCAGGTCGGGCTGCAGTGTAGGTCTGCAGGCCCGGGGAGGGTGACAGTGAGGTGGCCCGGGCAGGTGCTGTGTGGAGAGCCCAAGGGACACAAGGAAGGGCTGGGTGGAGACAAGGTCCCGATACCTTGTGGACTCCTTTGGACGTGACTTCATTCACTGCAGTGAGTGTGGTAGGCCAGGCTGAGAGTACCAGCCATGTTGCTGAGGAGGCAGACTCACCTGTCCACACTCCAGGTGTAACCTGCCCACCCTGAAAGGTGGTGGGCGAGACGTGAGACATGTCCACACTGGAATTAGGGTGGGCAGAACTGATTTCTCGGATGTGTCTAATGCATGGGGCTCCTGGGTATTTGTCAGAGGACAGACCTGGGTACTTGCTAACGCACGGCGACATCTTTGTGTGTATACAGGAGAAATACTGTTACATTTGCCCTGATATAGTTAAGGAATTTGCAAAGTACGACATGGACCCCCGGAAGTGGATCAAACAGTACACGGGTATCAATGCGATCAACCAGAAGAAATTCATTATAGACGTTGGTTACGAAAGGTTTCTCGGACCCGAGATATTCTTTCACCCTGAGGTAAGATGTCCCTTTTCGAGTTGCAGCATGGTGTGCGTGGAGAACACCTCAGCTGAGGTCTGGCCCGCGAGCTGCAGCTCTCAGTCACCTCTCTGTAAATTCTGTCCCCTCCCCCTGGGTGTAGTTCGTCTGTGATTGACCGCTGGTCTCTCTCTATAGACTTGGTTATCTGATTTAGTAGTTAAGGATAGATTATACCCTAAGAGGTTAGGGGGAAGTTTTAAGAAAGTGGAAGACAGGGATTTGAAGTCAACCTCCAAGGGGCAGGGAAGAGGCACCTGTGAATGTGAGAGCGTGTGTGTCCCCAAGGCTCTGCACAGGTCTCCACACAGAAGTGGGGGGCAGGCACCCCTCTTCCGTGACTGTCCTTTTCAGTCCCAGTCCTAACCCAGGACGGTTGGTCCTGCCGGACTGCCACTGGGGAAGCTTCTGTGTGAGGCTGGCGCCGCGTGATTCAGATGGTGTGCGTTACAGGTGTCTCATTTTAACTAGAGGTCACAGGACTCACTCACACCTGTAACCGTTCAGAGGTAACTTTCTGAGGATTACATGCAGTGCATCGCACTCGTGCTTTGGCGTGTTGTCTGACCTCATTCAGTCCCCAGTGGCCAGGGTTGTGGGTCGCGGCCCGCCGCCTTTGTTTAGGCACATACGTGAGCCTCCTGCTGGGAGGTGGTCCAGCGCCAGCACCTCGCCAGTGTTAGAACGCATGCTGCTAAGACTGGATGGGCCACACAGAAATACAGAAATCTGGTGGACAGTCGTGCTCTGACAGTGTTGACCCAAGATAGACGCCGAGCTGGCGGTGTCCAGAGCGTCTGAGTGGCTGGCTGTGGCCCCTCCTTTCTCTGAGATAATTGCTGATTAAAGCTTCCCTGCTTTTATGTGTATTTTGGATGTAATGTGATTGAGTTGAATTATTTGTACCTTCGCTTATTTAACTTGTGGAATTGAACATAAGGCTCAATATCATAACGTTTTTTTTTTTTTGAGAGATATTTGCTATAGGGCATGTGTGCTTGCTGGACAGACAGAGACAGACAGAAAGTGAGAAATCACCCTTAGGGAGGATGGCCACACCGCGATCCCTTTTCCTTCATTCCCTCCTTGGGATCTTGGGCACGCACGCACACGCACCTGGCATGAGTTTTAAGCTGCCAGATCCAGGACTTGAACCATGGTTGACTATGTGGGAGTCCAGTGACGTAACCATTATGCCATCTGCTGGTCCCAGTACCATGATTTTCTCGTGGATCATTTCATTTTGAGCCTCCATCATCAAACAAAACATCCCTCCCATTTTCTGGACCACGTGGAATTCATCTTTCTTCTTCTTCTT
>NW_006159763.1:1997633-2003484 GCF_000334495.1 Tupaia belangeri chinensis
GAGGGAACCTACCATCCCACCTGCTGCCCCCTCCACAAAGGCCTTTTTTTTAACTGGATGATAAGGCTATTTGAGTATCTTGGTTTTTATTTTTAAAGAGAGATTTTTTTTTACTCTATGGTGCGTGTGCTTGCTGGACAGACAGAGACAGACAGAAAGTGAGAAATCACCCTTAGGGAGGATGGCCACACCGCGATCCCTTTTCCTTCATTCTCTCCTTGGGATCTTGGGCACGCACGCACACGCACCTGGCATGAGTTTTAAGCTGCCAGATCCAGGACTTGAACCATGGTTGACTATGTGGGAGTCCAGTGACGTAACCATTATGCCATCTGCTGGTCCCAGTACCATGATTTTCTCGTGGATCATTTCATTTTGAGCCTCCATCATCAAACAAAACATCCCTCCCATTTTCTGGACCACGTGGAATTCATCTTTCTTCTTCTTCTTCTTTTTTTTTGGGGGTGGGGTGGGGGGGAGAGGTTTTTGCCATAGGGTGTGTGCACTCACCAGAAAGGCAGAGAGAGACAGAAAGTGAGAAATCACCCCCTGGGGGGATGGCCACGCCGCAATCCCTTCTCCTCTATTCTCGTCTCGGGATCTTGGGCATGCATGCACACGCGCCCAGCATGAATTTAAGTCACTGGATCTGGGACTTGAACCACGGTCGACTACATGGGAGTCCAGTGACATAGCCATTACGCTAGCTGCTGGTCCTGAAGTCGTCTTTCACGGAGCATGTTACGACCCCTTCCCTGACCCTGGCTGGCCTTTCGTGGCATTTATATTCACAGATGACGCACAGATCACACACGCTGTCACTGCTCACGGTGCAGGGCTCGTCTTTGCTGCTGTTGGACACTTTCCGTTTCACCTTTGGAGGAGCCCTGCCTTAGCATCATTTCATGCACACGTAGCCAGTCACCCGGGCTTCATTGGACATGTCCTCATTCCCCAGTGCAGTGTTTTATGCTATAGTAAAACGTATGCTGGTTAAAGTTACCTTTGGGTTGTTCTGGTTGAGAGAAATGTGTAACGCTTGTCTTATGTTTATATGAAATTCAGTTTGCCAACCCAGACTTTATGGAATCCATCTCGGACGTCGTTGACGAAGTGATACAGAACTGCCCCATTGATGTGCGCCGCCCGCTCTATAAGGTAAGGTATTTGGGTCGTTCCTAAGGGAAGGCCTTCATTCTTAGAAGAGGGTGTCTATCAGTACACAGACATCTGTGTTTCACTTTCTGTTTTACAGGGTTCGTTAAAGACCAAATATTTGTAAAAATTTTAATTGCCAAGGGGATGATGGGACTTAGTTAACTAGGAGTGATTCATTTAAACCTTGTGACATCTTTGATTTTTATCTGGCAAGCCCTATTTTAATTTGGGTAATTTTAGCCACACCGTTTTTTTTTTTTTTTTTTTTTAAATTCCCAAAGGGCACTTATACTCAATAGATAGACAGAGGAAGGAAGAAAGAGAGCATCCCTAAGTGGGGCATGGTCATGCTTTACCCCCTTCTGCTTCATTTCCCCATCCTGATACATAAGCACATGTGCCCAGAGTGTTTTTTGAGCTGCCAGAGTCAGGATTTGAACTGTGTTCAGCCATGTGGGATCTGGCTCCCTTAACCACTAGGCCATGGGGTTGACTCTTTGTTGTATGTTTTTAAAGTTTATTTTTTCACAAAGAGAGCATATATGTGTACATGGAACAGAGAGAGAAAAGGAGAGTGAGTGAGTGATGGCCAGTGAGCCCCTTGAAAGGATATCAGGTTGACTTGGGATCTGAACCCATGGCCAGCCATGTGGCTTCAGCACTGCAGTTTGGTATTCTACTGCCTGCCCACCAAGGCTGCCTCATCACATCTTTTGATTGAGCAGCGAAAGTGGTTCCTCCTCATCCTTTCTGGGACCTCCCTTGGCCTTGTCTCATCATTTTAGGTTCAGTGACAATGCGGTGTGGGCAGATACAGCCTGAAACAGAGCAAAGAGAATGTGCTCGTGTAATAGTTTTTCCAAAAGTTTTGATTGCAGGGAATTTTGAAAACTGGAGTGAGAAGAATCTAGTCTGTGTCATTATTGACTAGAAAGACATGTTGCCAACAGTCAGACGTTGAGAGCAGACGTGTGCTTAGTCAGCCTCCCCATCTCCTTAGCCTCTGTGTTGTGCCTTCGGGGCTCAGAGCTCAGCCTGAGCCTCAGGCTTCGCCGTGGCTCACGCACACTTGGGCAGCCAGGAGGGCAGAGGGAGGCTCAGGCTCAGCCCAGTGGACTCGGTTTTAGTTCAGCTGCACAGTGGGTTACCAATAGCCTTTAAGAAGAATCAGGTAAATCAATATAAGCTCAAATGAAACAATACCTATGGTATGTATTGTTAATGGAAAAAGCGGTTTGTAAAATTTACATGCGATAGTTCATTTCATTTAAAATAGAGTTTGCATGTTTTTTGAATGATCCATATTAATCTCTGGAAGTAAATATTCAATAAAATGTCTTTGGGTAAGATCATGGCTAATTTTATTCTCTCCTTTTTGTGTTTTAAAATTATTTGAATTTCATAGTTAAATGTTATTCTATAATCAGAACTTTTTTCTATATAGACAACTTTTTATGAGTAAAAGCAAATGGTAATTCTTTATATCCTTAATTTGATGCATATTCTTAATTAAACACTCTCTTCTCCAGTAAAACATACCAAGAAAATGTCCCGGCTATGGTAGTGCCGGCCAACAGGCCAGTGCTGTGTGACACTGAGGCCACAGGTAGGCCCTGTTTAGTCTGGACTGACCTGAACACTTTCTTGCTGGCCGGAAGCCCAGGGGTAGGGTGGGGTAGGATGATGGCAGCATGATTAGACAGGTGTTCCTATCTCTCCCCCATTCATTAAATAAGTGAACAAACAAACATAAAACAAACAAACAAAACACAGGAAAATTGAACTCTGTAGAGAGAGACTGGAGTATGACAGGAAAACCCTGTGGTGTGTGTGGCTCTTCCACACTTAAATCTCAGCATTAGCTGTGGGTTCCCATCAGTGAAAGCAGGCTCTGAGGGGACACTGTTTCCTCTCACTGTCATCATGAAGGAAGGGAGACTCTACTAGCACATGCAGATCATGCACGGTGGAGTGACAGATATTTCCTTTTGACAATGAGTTCACTTATTTCAGTGGATTTTATAGAACTTTTGAGTAGAGATGGCCAGGAAGATTGAGCCCCTTACTTAACAGATGATGACTGTGAGCCCGGAGATGGGAGACGGCGGCCCAGACTAAGGGCACCTGGAGAGGGAGCCCATTGGCGTTAGACTACTTGGTGCTGTTTCCTCTTGTTCTTGTTGTGGGGCAAATTCCTCAACCTAGTTGATTTGAAATGTTGAGATTGAGTAGCTTGGCACAAAGGCCGTATTGTTTAGAGAAGACAGCCTGTTTCTGTTTTTACTGTGTTAGGTACAAAGTCACCTGATGGAATCGGCCTGGCTCCCTCGTGTGGAGAGCCACTCTTTTCTGATTGTAACTGCATTGTGATGCCATTTCTAGTCTTAGAATTATTAAATCATTAAGTAACACTGTGCAAAATGAGCTAGTCCTAAACTCAGGGAGGCTTCACAAACGGGGGACACCAGGAAGCACACACACGGAGCACGGGACTGCCATCAGAGCGGTTGGTCACTGCGATTTCACATGTTGTGGCTGGGGAGGTGTAGGTCAGGTGGGCCCTGGCGGTGGTCAGGTGTCAGGCTGATGTCTAAACCCAGGAAGGAATCATGAGAGGAAGGATGGATTCGAGGTGGTAGGGGATGTGGCTTATAATGAAGAGATGAGGGATGGGGATGGGAACGTGGCCACAGGATGCACAGACAGGGGCCTCACCCTGGCGTGTCTCTCCCTTGGCATTCAGATTTCTGTCGCCATCCTGGACACCTGCGGCTCCTCTGCTGCTGTGCACAGATGACCTCTGCTAAGTCTGTCCCCAACCCTCATTCCTCTCCCGTCACCAACACTGTGACTGGAAGTGTCAGGGAAGGGTGGGAAGAGTCAGGTCCCAGCCACACGGTGTGTCACCTGCACCTTAGTGACATGAGACATGAGCCAAAGTGCCATGAGCCAATGTGCACCCTCTCTGGCCTTCCAGAGTCATCCTCCTGGTGGATGTGCAGGAAAGGGTAGGAAGGGATGCTGGTCAGTGACCGCACTGTAGTGAGAGTAGTGATTTGGGGCATTGATAGATTCGTAGGTCCAAGTTTCCCGTGGATGATCTGGCTAAAGGACTGAGCTGGGGTGTGGATCGTAGTATGAAGATTCTGTTGGGTGTTCCTATCTGTCTTTATGTCTCTGTCTCTCCCTTTCACCCTTTTCCCATCTCTCTCATGAAAGAAATAAAATAAAAAATAAAACTTAAGGAAAATAGCTTCCCAAGTGATTCTAATGTGGTCTTGGATTAGGCTTGTGTAGTAACCTCTGTGTGTCACTCAAGGGCCGAGGCAACAACCTGAGTGCTTTGTTATATAACTGTGTTTCTTCTCACTTCTATTCATGAGTTCTCAAGTGCCTGCTAGGTACAAGATACTAATGTTGTTAAATTAGGGGATTTAAGTATATAGGAGATATTCTTGTCTTCAAAAGCTTGTAAAACTAAAAACACCAAAATAACTCAAATGGGAATCACGGTAAGCAAAATGTCATTAAAATGAATCATGCAAATTATGGTGATTGGAGAAGGGGCAGATTGCATTTTAATTAGATGGGACGAGGAAGGCTTTGGGAAGGTGCCGTTGAGTGGTGTCTTAGGCCAGCTGAGCTGGTGGAGGGGAGATGGCCAGGTGGAAGGAAGTGGGTGGGCACTGGTTGGAGGGAGCTGGTGTCTCTGAAGTTTGTTTTGCAGGGCACATCAACAGGCTGGAAGCTTAGGCAGGTTGATGCTGCAGTCTTGGACAAAATCTCTTCTCTGGGGAACCAGCAGTTAGCGTAATGGCTATGTCGCTGGACTCCCACGTAGTCGACCGCGGTTCGTGTCCCGGACCCGGTGGCTTAAAACTCACGCCGGGCGCGTGTGTGTGCGTGCCCAAGATCCCGAGAGGAGAATGGAGAAGGGATTGTGGCGTGACCATCCCCCCTGGGGGGTGATTTCTCGCTTTCTGTCTCTATGTCTCTCTCTGTCTGTCTGGCGAGCGCACGCGCCCTACAGTGAAAATCTCTCAAAAAAAAAAAAATCTCTTCTCTGGAAAACCTAGATTTTGCTCTAAGGCCTTCAATTGATTGGATGGGGGCCACATGTATTAATCTCTTTTTTTTTTAAAGCTAATTTCTTACATCAAGAGACAGAAAGCACACACACACACACACACACACACACACACACAAATGTGTGCATACCTTCAACAGGGTCTTGACACTGCACTTCATTCCCAGCCTTCCCCAGATAATGGGCACACAGTATACTTGAGCACACTAAGGAGGTCTGAGGACGTGAACCTGGAACCTTAACATGTGGATCAGCCTTGTAGAGTGTTGCATTTTACTGCCACACTAGTTTCCAGCCCCTGTGGAGGTCATCTTAATGTTAATCACACCACAAGACACACTCCTAGCCATACTGGGGGTAGCGTTGGGTCGATCACTGGGTGCTGAGTCCTGGCCAGGTTGACACATAAAATTAACCATCACAGAAGCCAAAAAGGACCTGGCTAATAAAGAAGGGAAAGAAAACTCTAGAAGCCAGGGGAAGATAGCTATTTGTCTTGTGAAGTGACACTGAGAGGTGACACAGGTGAGTGCTGGGAAGGGGCCAGTGGCTCACCACGAGGAGGGATATGAGGGATCAGACAGAGGCCAACCATGCAGTTTGCTT
>NW_006159763.1:2004480-2004851 GCF_000334495.1 Tupaia belangeri chinensis
AGGGGCTCAGGAGAAGAGAGAGGATGTGAACAACTCTTACAGGAAATCTGTGGTCAGGCAGCAGTTGGGGGCCCGGCCTGGAGATTCCTTCATATTTCCTTAAAATATGAGGGATCTTTACAATTCGTGAGAAATGCACATTATGGAAAAACTATGCATGGATTTTGAAAATTTTGCACCAAAATAAACTTTAATTTCATTTTCCCACAAATTATATGAAGTCCCCACATATATATTTAATTTGAAAAATTTGAAAAGTACCACTTTTGGGGTGAACAGGTGTGGTGGAGGTTAAGGTGCTAGTTCCCAAATGGCTGACTCCGTGGTTTGAGTCTGGACCTCGTGGCTTGAAAATCAGGCTGTGTGTGTGT
>NW_006159763.1:2004881-2016710 GCF_000334495.1 Tupaia belangeri chinensis
TGTGCCCAAAATCCCGGGAGGAGAATGGAGGAGAAGGAATTGTGGCATGGCCATTTCATTGGGGGGTGATTTTTCACTTTCTTTCTCTGTCTTTCTCTGGCAAGCACATGTGCCCTAGAGAAAAAAAAAAAAAGCTACCACTTTGGGATATTGGAAGCCCACATTTTAGAATAGATTTGTTTCCAATATACAGTGTACTCTGGATGGAAAATCTCATTTTGTATGCTGTAATGATGTACAGTGAATGAATGTAAATAAATAAATCTAAATCTAAATTAAAAAAAAGAAATATATTTGTTCAAACTTTGTTTGGATTAGTCTTTGGGCTCCCTTTGAGAGTAGGAAACCTCAGTTTCTAATGAAAGAAGCCTTCCAGGGTACTGGTATAGAAGCTGCAGGGACATCTAAGATCGTCATCATCGTATGTTTTTCTTTTAAATTTTATTTATTTATTTTATTCTTTTTAAAAAAAATTATTTACATTTAATTACATCTTTACACTGTACAGCGTTTCTTTTTCCAGCACAAATACTATGCATGTCAATCAAACCAAAGATATTTCTCTATAACTTACCAGCAAATAAACTTTCATTATTTTTGGTCAATTAAGCATACTTTTACTTGTTTTTTCCTTCCCCTTTCCTCTCTCTCCCTTCCATATTAAACTTTGTTTCCACATTTTATCAATTCACAAAATACCTTAAACTAAAAATATGGGCAAGGCTGGAATCTAGTTACAAGTGCACTGTAATTTTCTTCTGAAACATTTTTTAAAATTAATTAATTTACATTCATTCCCTTAGCATCATCACAACATACAAAATGTAACTTCCTATCCAAAATATACTGCATAGTGGCTTAATCATGCATGCTATTGTCAATAATTTTTCATTTCTAGTTTCATATATATATATATGTATGTATACACATATATATACATGTATACACATACATATACATGTATACACATACATATATATACATGTGTGTGTGTGTATATATATATATGTATGTATGTATACACATAACCCATATATATTTTTTTCTTTTTTTGGAGAGGTTTTTGCTATAGGGCGTGTGTGCTCGCCAGAAAGACAGAGACAGAGAGACAGAAAGGGAGAAATCATCCCCCAGGGGGGATGGCCACACAGCAATCCCTTCTCCTCCATTCTCTTCTTGGGATCTTGGGCACACACGCACACGTGCCTGGTGTGAGTTTAAGCCACCGGGCCCGGGACTTGAACTGCGGTTGACTACATGGGAGTCCAGCAACATAGCCATTATGGTAACTGCTGGCCCCTATGTTACCCATATTTTTCATCCTCTGCCATTTCCCACTCTCCTCCCACACTATCTCAGGTATCTACAGTTGTTTTCCATTCCTTTTTTCCCCACATTTTGTTCACAAAATTTCTTAAATTACTTTCAATAACAAATTCAGCTGGTATATAACATATCTGTGAATTCATGTCTGACTTTAAGCATGAAACTCTGAGTAGAATGAATATACTATAAGGTAGCACCTAGCTGATGCTGTGTAGCTTCCTATGATCAATAAATAGGTGTTTTTAAATAGATTTTTTAATTTCAAGAAAAGCAGTTTTATCAAAGAAATGCTAAAGAACTTTGCCTAAAACTTAAAGCCAGGAAACAGGTTAGGATTCTGTTCAAATAATAGATACATGAACCTATCAGCCGCTCAAGAGAAGACAACAATTTTTAAAACCAGAAAACAAAACCTAGAAGAAAATCAGCAGTGTTTAGTCAAAAGTCATAAAATACAGTTTCACCAGTTCAGTCTCATGTACTTAATCTACCTTCTGTTGTGGTTCAGTTTTTTGGATTAAATTCTGGGATATAATATTCAACTCCAGACTTGTTCCTACGATTAAGTCGTCCCTACAATTTTCTTAGTTTTGAATTTCTATTTCTGTGTGTCTTTAATTTTCCTGGTATAGCACTTCCTTAAGAACTTCTTGGAGATCTGGTCTGGTGTTGGTAAATTTTTTACGTTTTGTTTATCTGAGAATGTTCTTGTCTTGTCTTCCCATTTGAAGGATAATCTTGCCAGGTACAGTGTTCTTGGTTGAAATTGCTTTAACACTTTGAATATATTTTCCCATTCTTTCCTCGCTCTCATTGTTTCCGATGAGAGGTCCGCTGTTAGCCTGATGGGATGTCCTTTGTAGGTAACTTGATGTTTTTCTCTTGCCAATCTTAGTGTCTTGTCTTTGTCTGTGGTTATGATTAATCTGACTATAATGTGCCTTGGAGAAGATCTTTTTGGGTTGATTCTATTTTGAGTCCTTTGTATTTCTTGGGACTGAATCTTTGAGTGCTGCCTCTAGGTTTGGAAAGTTTTCTTGCTGGATTTCATGGAACAGATTATCAATGCCCTTAAGAGTCTCTTCACCTTTTGGGATGCCAATTATCTGGATGTTTGGACATTTGATGGTATCTAGTATTTCTTTGATATTATTCTCATTTTTTTTTTTGGCAGTTTTCTCAGTCTTTGTGGTGGATTTTTCTAGGCCAGCGATTTTATCTTCTATGTCTGAGATTAAATTTTCTATATGATCTAGTCTGCTTTTAATACCTTCAAGGGAGATTTTGACTTCCTGTATTATAGCCTTCATCTTTAAGAGGCCCATTTGATTCTTTTTTATAGTGTGTATTTCCTCTTTCAGATCTTGCAAGAAATTCCTCACCTCCTGAACTCATCATTTCCTTTCTCTTGCCTCTTCTGCAGTTCATTGTTTCTCTTCTCTCCCATCTCTGTTAGCTTTGTCACTATGAATATTCTAAATTCTTTATCAGACATTTCCATGAGTTTCATTGTACTATCTGAGGAAGAAGAGGTGTTATTCTTTTCCCTTGGAGGAGAGGTATTTTCTTAATTTTTTTTGAGGTGGAGAGGTTTTTGCAGTAGGGCACATGCGCTTGTCAGAAAGAGAGAGAGAGAGACAGAGAGACAGAAAATGAGAAATCACTCTCCAGGGAGATTTGGCCACACTGCAATCCTTTCTCCTCAATCTCCTCTTGGGATCCTAGGCACACACACACACACACACACACACACACACACACATACACACGTGCCCGGCGTGAGTGTAAACCACTGGGTCTGGGACTCGAACCACGTGGGAGTCCAGCAATAGCCATTACGCCAACTGCTGGTCCCAAGGAGAGGTATTTTCTTGCTTTTCCATATTTCCATATTTCTTGTGACCCTGTGGTGATTTCTAGTCATCTCATGAATGGTGGGTTTCTTCCTAATTCTTGAAGTTCAATCTGAGTATTCAGAGGTGTCCAGAAGGAGGTGATCTATAGTCTATCTTCAATTACATTTTCACTCTTTGATTCAGTGGGAATAGAGGAATATTCTGACCCTAATCGTATTCAGATGTTTGGATCCTGTTCACTTGGACCTGTCTAGACACTTAGTGAGAAGAGGCTGAGCAGCCAATGAATAAAGATAAAGAAAAAAGGAAAAGAATTAGAGAAGAGGAAAGAACTAGAAAAAATAAAATGAAAAAGAAAGAAAAAAAATGATACTAAAAAAACATTAGATTTTAACTTTAAAAAGTAAAAAAATTAAAACTGTGTGGCGCTCTCTGCATGAAAGCAATATTTCAGAGTTCAAGTTCAGTATCCATCTTAGGATGGGCCTGGCCTGGGTTTGTGCCTTTCCTAAATTAAATGGGGAAAGGCAGCAATTAGCATAATAAAGGAGGAGCTTGAGAGCCCAGAGAATATTTTACCTTAAAAAAAAAATAAAATAAAAGTTAAAAGTCACAGGGAGACACAGCAAAACAGAGAGAGACAGAGAGAAATGGAGAGAAGGAAACAGAAGTAGCCCTAACCCCTAGAAATGAATCTGGAGAAAGAAGTCTCAGCAGAAAAATCTCCATTTTTGGTCAAGGGAAGCAATATTTCAGAATTTAATTTCGGTATCCATCTCAGGATGGGCCTGGCCTGGGTTTGTGATAGTCATCATCTTAATTTGTAGTCACAGTAGATAGCAAGAGAGGAGGCAGTGACATCTCTATCGGGGTTTGATGTCGCACCTGCAGTTATGCAGAACAGTCGATAGGTGGCACTGTGTGTCTATCACTGAGTTGCGACTAAGCGGAGCATCTTAAATACATTCAGCATTACAGGAATGGGAATTTTTGTTATTTTTTAATACCACGTTAGATATTAATGAAATGAACTTGCTGTTAATATAGATTTTATTTAAATCTTTCCTGAGTGAACTAGCAGGGCAGTAACAGGTTAAATGTGGTATTTGTAATCATATGTGCCACAGCATCCTCTTCCCAGCATGAAACAGGACCTTCTCCTTCGCAGAGGTGATTGAGAATTGAGGCCTTTATTTGACACCATTGAACATACTTCGATGCAGCTGGGTACAGTGCTGCAGGTTGTTGAGGGCCACTGAAAATCCCAGTTGGCCCAGTGACTTAAACACCAAATGCTGTTTATGATACAGCCGCTGTGCAGGTGAGGGTCGGAGTGTGGAGCAGGAGGAGGGTGACCAGGGGACTGCGTTGTCCAATACAGGTTCAGCATCGAAAGCTTAGGCTCGACTATGAGCAGGTGGCAGTTTCCATGTAATGTGTGCATTCTATTTGGGAAATCTGTAGAGTGCCAAAACCTTTAACAAAGAAGAGAACGTCTGCTCTGTAATCACTTCTTTTCAGCTATTATTTTGAGTATCTTCTTTGGTTATTTTAATGAAACATAACAAGGTAGGTGGACACATCATGCCATGTGTATATATATATATGTGTGTGTGTATGTAGATATATATATAATTTTTTTTGAGAGGTTTTTGCTATGGAGCATGTGAGCTTGCTAGAAAGACAGAGACAGAAAGTGAAAAATTATCCCCCGGGGGAATGGCCATGCCACAATCCCTTCTCCATTCCCCTCTTGGGATCTTGTGCATGCACGCACATGCACCGGCATGAGTTTAAGCTGCCGGGTCCAGGACTTGAACCATAGTCAACCACTTGGGAGTCCAGCGATATAGCCATTACACCAACTACTGGTCCCCCAATTAGATAAATGAATTATATAATATAAAAAAAAACACACACACAAATATATAGGTAGGCCAGCAGGTGGTGTGGTAGTTGAGGTACTGAGCTCCCATATGGCCAACTGCAGTTCATGTCCCGGACCTTATGGGTTACTTTCAGAGCACAGGGGACTTCTGCAAGAGACAGTCCAGTTCCCTGGCTCTCTTTCCTTAAACTTTAACACTTTATTAGTTTTATTGTCCAGTAAAATATGTACGTAATATCAAAAGAATGTTCCATACCTTAACTGAGTGGAAGGATGGCTACACAGGTGTGTGTACATTTGTCCATTCACTTCAAATAGCACTTTAAATGGGTTCATTCTACTACATATAAATTATACTTCAAATCTGAGCTTCTGAAAGTAGAGCAATGTAATAAAAAGAGTGACCCAGCAAAGGCTATTTGAGTAGGGCAGAGAGGGGAGGTCTGGCTGACAGTCAATAAGTGAACCAAAGCCTATGTGATAAGAAGACAGGATAGCACCAGGTTAAAAAGCTTCTGTAGAGGGGAACCAGCAGTTAGCGTAATGGCTATGTCGCTGGACTCCCACGTAGTTGACCGCGGTTCACGTCCCGGACCCGGTGGCTTAAAACTCAACGCCGGGCGCGTGTGCATGCGTGCCCAAGATCCCGAGAGGAGAATGGAGGAGAAGGGATTACGGCATGACCATCCCCCCCTGGGGCGGGTGATTTCTCGCTTTCTGTTTCTATGTCTCTCTCTGTCTGTCTGGTGAGCGCACGCGCCCTGTAGTGAAGAACCTCTCCAAAAAAAAGCTTCTGTAGAGTAAAAGAAACACTAATTAGAATGAAGGAATGAAGAGACAACCTTGGAATGAGAGAATGTATTTGTAAACTGTCCCTCAGAATAAAAGGGATTGATAACCAAAACACATGGAGAACTCAAGCAGGTTACCCACAAAAAAAAAAAAAAAAAAAAAGACCAGCCCAATTAAAAGATGGGAAAATGAGCTAAACAGACAACTCTCTAAGGAAGACATGAACAGCCAAAAGGCTTATGAAGAAATGCTCAAATATCTTATCATAAGGAAGATCCAAATCAAAACCATAATGAGATACCCCCGAACTCTAGTCAGAATAGCTAAGATTTAAAAAATGAGGAATGACAAGTGCTAGTGAGGCTGTGGTGAAAAGGGAACCTTCCTACACTGTTGGTGGGAATGTAAATTAGTACAACCACTGTGGAGAACAATACAGAGGTTCCTCAAAGACCCACAAATGGAACTACCATATGATCCAGCAGTTCCACTCTTGGCTGTCTACTCAAAGGATAGGAATACACTCAGCTGGAAAAACACTTGCATATCCATGTTTACTACAACATTATTCACAATTGCTTAGACATGGAACCAACCCGAATGTCCCAGAACAGATGAATGAATTGAAAAAGTGTGGCATATATACATTATGGAATACTACTTAGCCATTAAAAAATTGGCATTTGATAAGAAGTGGACAAATATGGGAGATTTAATTCTAAGTGAAGCAAGTCAGACTATGAAAACAAAGAACTGTATGTCCCCACTTAATATGTATAGAATGTCTGCACTCTATGCCATAAATTGAAAGACTAGAAGGTATAAAACCATGGAGAGCAACTGTGGATACTAGAGACAGTGTGGAAGGAAAGAATCAAGGGGGAAAAGACGCAAAAATTTAAGGGACACAAAAATGGGAAATTATCTGCTGATGATAATGTGTATGGTAATGTCTTTGACTGGACTAATATACAGTGTTTTCATACTCAGAAAATTCATTTTGTATGCTGTAAAGATATATAGTGATTGAAGACAGCCTTAATGAGGCACATACACTATGCAGCAGCTCCCTCCTACACACCCTGTCCTGGGGATTTGGTTTGAAATGATTTCTAACCTTGTTTTTCCACCTTTGATCTATGACTTAGTTAAAACACTTAAATTCCATACATTCAGACAGCAGTATAAAGTCTTATTTTCTTAGTGTACTGAGCCTATAAGAGCAAGATTTGAGCAGTCACCCCCATGTGTTCACCATTTCAACTTCACCCCAGCAGCTGCTCCAGCCAACGCCATGCTACCCAGCCTGCCCTGGCCAGCCTCTGGCTCTCATGCAGCTCCAAGTCCTGCACTGTGCTCAGCAAATCTGTTGTGAACAGCAAGTTCAACAGTGGAATGACCTGATTACAATATATTCACTTCCAAAGTCACTGTTCACCCTTCCAACAGCCCTTTCAGTGTGTGCCTGTCACTGCTTACCTCCATCTTCACAGCTCCTGTGTGGACTGTGAGGGAGAGGAAAGCCCAGGAGGGTGAGGGCTCTGTGCCCAGGCAGGTAACAGGTCTGTGTCTCCAGCTTCACGCCTGCCTGGACCTCTGAACATCAGAGCCACCAGGATACGTAGCCCATGTCCACTGCCTATAGAGACATGGCACATGCTAGGTGTGGGATGTGGAGGCAACTCAGAGTTGAGAAAGTCCCGACATATGTAGAACCATTAGGGCTGCTCACATGCTGCTTTGAAATCAGTGTTTCCAAAGCATTCTCATCTTCCTCACATTGCAATTCAGCTTGGAATTATGGCCCTCCAGTCCCACCAACTTGAGTTCTATGGACAGAAGAACCATGGCTTCCAGGTGGGTGAGGAGAGGCCATCATGGGAGAGGCCAATCAAGGCAGAGGTGCCCAGCCAACTCCTGACCAGTGCCAAGCTACAGGTCACACTCAGGCTGCACGTATGCAACCTGTAGACCCCAAGGCCAGCTCACCCACCCCCAGGCTGACTCCTGCTATGACTCTTCTCCTGCTCCCCATGGCCCTGCAGAGAGTCTCAGGGGCAGAGGGTGCTGGCCCACAGGAGTGGTGGGTGGGACACAGTTCATTTTAAAGGAACACACAAATACTGGCTGATAATTCACACTGTAAAAGGCAGGCTCTATGAAACTGTTTTGCCTGATGGGAATATCAGGGAAGAGCAAGAAACAAGCCTAAGCCAAACTTTTAAAAAGATGAAAAAACCTGATCAGGACCACTGAAGACCGTCTGTCTAGACTTCACCCTCCTGCCCCCAGATCTAGCCAGGAGCTAGAGAATACAAGGGAACTCATGGAAATGTCAGATAAAGAATTTGAAATATTCATAGTGACAAAGCTAACAGAGATGCAAGAGAAGAGAGACAATGAACTCCAGAAGGTTCAGGAGAAAAGAGACACTGAGTTCCAGGAGGTGAGGAAGTTCCTGCATGATCTAAAAGAGGAGATACACATCATAAAAAAGAATCAAATGGAATTGTTAGAGATGAAGGATGTAATACAGGAAATCCCTTGAAAATATCTAAAGCAGATTAGATCATATAGAAGATCCAGTCTCAGATGTAGAAGATAGAACCTCTGACCTAGAAAAATTTACCAAAAAGACTGAGAAAATAACCCCCTAAAAATGATAATAATGAGTAATACTAGGTACCATTAAACGCCCAAACATCCAAATCATCGGTATCCCAGAAGATGAAACTAATAAGGGCATTGATAACTATTCCATGAAATCCTAGAAGAAAATTTAGCAAATCTAGAGAGGCGCTCAAATATCCAGACCTAAGAAATACAAAGGACCCCACATAGATTTAATCCAATGTCTTCCCCAGGGCACATCATAGTCAGATTGACCAAAACCTCAGTCAGAGACAAGATACTAAAATTGGCAAGAGAGAAATATCAAGTTACTTTCAAAGGATATCCCATCAGGCTAACATCGAACCTCTCATTGGAAACAATGCAAGCAAAGAAAGAATGGGAAGATATATTCAGAGTGTTAATTGAAAAACAATTCCAACCAAGAATACTATATTTGGCGAAATTATCCTTCATATGGGAAGAAAAGCCCAAAGCATTCTCAAATAAACAAAATCTGAAAGAATTTACCAACACCATACCAGGTCTTTGAGAAGTGCTGAAGGGAGTGCGATACCTGAAAAACTAAAACAGACAGATATAAGAGAAGAAAAAATGACCAAGAAAAAGGCCAACTTAATGGTAGGGACTAGTTCAGAAATATTAGTAATAATCTCGAATGTAACTTCCAGGATCTAAATGGAAATATCAGACCACAGTAATGCTGCAAATTTAATAGAAGAGAGATTAAATACATGAGACTGAAGAAGTGAAATAGAATTTTTTGACTTTAGACTATTGCTCATTTTCTTTGATGCTTTGTTTTCCATATTTAAGCATTTTTGTCCTCTCTTGAACTGTTGATAAGTTCATCTACCTACTATTTGAACTGACTCCTAACCTTTTCCCTGGCTTTGAGTTTTAAGCAAATTTCTCTTCACATTTTTTGATTTTGATCTATGGAAACCAAAGCTGTTTTTCTTGAAATTAAAAAAAATGCATTAAAAAAAAAGATGAAGAAAACTAGAACCATCAGATGGTGTAAGGTTACACTGCCAGACTCCCACATAGTCAACTGTAGTTAAAAGTCCTAGACCTAGTGGCTTCAAACTCACACCGGGCACATGTGTGTGTTTACCCAAATTCCTTAGAGGAGAATGGAGGAGAAGAAATTGTGGCGTGACCATCCCTCTTGGGGGGTGATTTCTCACTCTCTGTCTCACTCTTTTTCTCTCTCTCTGGCAAGTGCACACATCCTATAGCAAAAATCTCTCAAAAATAAATAAGAAGATGAAGAAAAACTGCTGTAGTACCAGGCCTTCCTGACAGGCACGCTCAGCCCTTCCCAGCCTGACCTGCTGCAACAGGCAGAGAAGTGCAACCTGCACCCACCACCGACTCCAGACCAGACCAGATACCTCTTGCCTCTCCTTATGGGGACATCGAGGTCCTGCCCTGCAGAATCTCTTTCCCAAGTGCTCACAGGGCTACTGAGGGAGCTAGACAGGGTGCCATCCAGTCAGCACTGGCCCAGATAGGGAGCCAGAACAGGCTGTGGAGAGATGGCCACTGACTGGTGCTGCTGGGCCTCCTGCCACCTGTCAGCACTTGCCCCACACAGGGGCCTGGGTAGGTCGGTCTCACCCCAGCCTACCTGTTCCTCCTGGCCCCATCACTGTGCACGCACAGAGGGCCAGGGCGTGCCACAGACATCTGTGTAATGGACGAAGGCTGCTGCGTTTACTCTTGGAGAAAGTGGGGGAAGAACATGGACTCCAGCCAGGAACTCAGGTGCTCAAACAATGACTGGCATTTCAGCAGCTCTTGAGTTCTGGTAGCCTCCTCTGCTTCCCCCTGGTGAGCTGGGTCTCCCCGAGGGACACTTTCGCCCACAGGGGACATTTAGCAACAACTGGAGATGCTTTTGATGGTAGGGGAGGGGGTGCCATCAGCATCTAGTGTGGAGAGGCCAGGGACCTGCCGGACACCCTGCGGTGCACAGGGCAGCCCGTGACTCCACTCGCCTGGCCCCGTATGTCAGAGCATCGAGATGCGAAACCCAGCGTTGAGCAAGAAACCCAAGGTGCCACAGGGAAGGAGTGCTCCTCTGTGGCTAACACTAGGTGGACAGACGTCCCTAGGAATAGCAGTCCACCAGCTGGAGGCCATTTGGACTGGGTGACTATGGGCCTAGCCCTGGATGCAGAGCGCACTGGAGAAATCGCTTGTGGTCACTTCACCGAAAGCAGCAGAGCTCACGAGCCCCTAGTCCTGGGCACAGCAAGGTGCATGCCAGCTACCAACTCCTTTCCCTCCCTGCAATGGCACAGAGTGGGTGCTAGGGCTGAAGTTACACAGCCTAACACTGGTGAGCAGAGTAGGACCCACATGCCTACCATGGTGCTCTAATCTCTGGTCTACACGACCTCCCTTCAGTGACAGAGAATTCAGATCCACATTGCTAGACAGGCCAATCTGTAAGGCAGCTCCACATGCCAAGCTTCAATCTACCACCTTGATGGCCTGATTTGTTCCCTGGCACTGCCACATACCTTCCCATATGAATGCCCACCAAACTTCCAAGATGCCATCATGCACCCCAACGGACCTCCTCTTCAAAGACAAAACAACACGATTTCCCTCACTGCTACTCACAGTACTCTCTCTGAGACCTCCCTCTGTTCTGGAACACTCTGCTCCACAGACCTCAAAAATCGACACCAAGCCTCTCCTACTGTGGAGTACACCCACCTTGGCAACAGAACACAACCCTGCCAACATGGCAGTCGCAACAGCACATAAAATAAACTACAGAGGTGAAACCAAATCAAACCAATGCCCTTTGGGCCAATCAAACCAACATGATGTACAACTCCCCTAATGCAGCAAAACAGGTTGAGGCTGCAAAAATCTCCAGTCAAAGTATGTACTAGAGGAAGCCTTTCTACTTTTGAAGTCCCTTTGGAGGAAATGAACAAATTCTTACTATCACCAACCATGTTGTACCTGACAACCAGAAAATCAAAAATTGTTGATATCTGAAACCAAGTACAAACTTCCTTGTCTCAGCACTCAACTATGAAAACATCCTTGCTCTACCCAATTACAATTTAAATGGAAAAGCTACTTCACCCCAGGAAAAAGCCAAGACCTGGGCCCTGCTGCAGTTCTCCAGTCCCGTATTTGCCGTCAGCACTCTATTCCTGGGGCTCCACAACCCCAGCAATAAACCACAAGGCCAGTCACGGCACAGTCTGTCTGGGCTGCAGTCACCCAGTCACAGCGCCCCTCTGCCTGCCAGCTGCTATTGCTGTGACACACAAGCCAACTTCCTGAGAAGGTGACACTCTCTCCTTC
>NW_006159763.1:2017203-2028937 GCF_000334495.1 Tupaia belangeri chinensis
CCTTCCCACACATATTCAGCCAGGCTCTTAGGAGAAGATTAAACACCAGGAGATGGCCCGGGAGGAGGTGAAGAGACCAGACAGGGAGGCCAAGAACCTCCCTTGCCTGGTTGCTGTCTCAGTGCTTCTTGTCCAACCTTAGTTTACTTGCTTGCATGAAAATAAGACGGGTTTCCTAACTAATCTTTGTGGGCACTAAAATTAGCTCCTGAATTTATTACTTTTCAACTGATGGTTCAAACTTGGCTTATAGGCCTCATTTGCTACTTCTGTCTAAAGAGTACAGGAAAACAAACAAAAAGATAAGTGGAATTAGCAATAAATACATCCTTTCCATCTCGTTTCAAAGGACAGCAACGGTGCTTATTTGAATGATTCCGTACCTCAGCAACACGAATGTTTAGCTTAATTCTCAATTTTAGCCTGCATCCTTAATTTTACTTACATGGCAGGGTAAGTAAATAGTTCCAAGAAAGTATTTCAGAAAAAAGGTATTGCAAATAATAATATTTTGAGATCAAACCCCTTTACGTAGCAATACTGTTTCCAAAGCACGAAAACCGGTGTTACAGCTATGTTCTACTCACGAAAAGCACAGGCCAGCGTGACTTCTTACAGTGAGATTTTGGCCTCAGTGTTTATTTGAACAGTCCAACAAATACGTCCTGGAACTGTTTTCTGAAATATTTCTCTCCTGACCTGACTCGGTCCTCAAACCTAAAGCCCAAGCCCCTCACTCGGCCAGCCTCCCACCAGGCCCACCCTAGCCCGCCACCTTGTCTGCCCTGCACATCCACTTGGCCTGTGTCCACTGGCTGTGGGGCAGTAGGCACTGTCTGCCCTCCCAGACGCGGTCCTCCCTTCCAACCCTCTGGACACTGTTCCTGGGTGCCTGCTGCAGGCCAGGAGCCACACTCGGCACTGCAGTGGGCATGGATCCGACAACTGAAGGACGTGGGGTCCAGCATGACAGACAGAAATGAGCAAGTGAAACGCAGCATGTGATAGAGGTGTGCTAAGGGGAAGCTAGGACCTGTGAACTGGGTGGAAAATAAAGGCCGAGGTACAGTTTCTTCCAGGGTTATCAATAAGCCTCACAAGATCATGGGTTTGGAGCAGAAGCCTGAAAGGGCCATGAGTCCAGGAAGTGAGCACATGAGTCCAGGAAGCGAGGACGTGAGTCCAGGAAGTGAGTCATGCAGACACCTGCAAGGGTTTTCCAGGCAGGAGGAGCTGCAGTGCCACAGCCCCGGCAGAGCCATGCTTGATGTTAAGAACAGCAGGGAGGGAGGGAGGGAAGGAGGTAGGGGGTTGGGCTGAGTGGGGCAGGGAAGTCGGGGGACCAGGTCACACAGCCACCAGGGGCTGGCCTCAGCTCTGGGTGAGCTGTGGCTCTGCAGGGCTTTCACCAGATGACCTGATGGGACTGTGGATGTTACCAGCATCAAGAGAACAAAGGTGGAAGCAGGGAGCCCAGGAAGCAGGCTTATTCCAGTAACGCTGGGAAGAAAGGGTAGCCTGAGCCCCGGGGGGCAAATGTGTTGGTAGAAGTGACTGGTCTTGGGACCAGCAGATGGCATAATGGTTACCTTGCTGGACTCCCACATAGTCGACCATGGCTTGAATCCTGAACCCAGCAACTTAAAACTCATATGGGGAGTGGAGGGCAGCGGGAGGTGTGGTGGTTAAGGGCACTGGACTCCCACTTGAACTGCTGACTGCAGTTCGAGTCCCATACCTGGTGGCTTGCTTTCTCACTTTCCATCTCTCTCTCTCTCTCACTTTGTCCCTCTCTGGTCAAATTTAATACGTAAATAAATAAAGTTAAATAAAATAATTCTTAAAAAACAACAACAAAAAAACAAAAACACTCATGCCAGGTGCATGTGCCTGAGTGCCCAAATCTCGAGATGAGAATGGAGAAGGGATTGTGGCTGGGCCATCCCCACAGTTTCTCAATTTCTATCTCTGTCTCTCTGGCGAGTGCACATGCCCTATTGCAAAAAAAAAAAAGAAAAAAAAACTCTTCAAAAAAAAAAAAAAAAAAAAAAAAATAGTGGTGATTGTTGTCTGTGGGTGTTTGGGAATGGAGCCCACAGAACCCACCCACAGGACCCATGGGTGGAGTGAGAAAAGGGAAAAACAAGTATTTTTTGAAGAACATAAATGTTTATTTTATGAAGTCCAATTTATTAATTTTATTCTTTTATGATTCATGCTTTTTATGTCCTAAGAAATTTTTGCCTATCTTCAATTTGTGAAGTTTCATTTTTTAAAGAAATTATAGTTTAATCCTTATATTTAAATCTACAGCCCAATTTAAGTTAATTTGCATATTTAAAATGAGAGAGTAAGTAAATGTCCATGCCCCCTCCCCACCACAGATAAAAGTTAGATAAAAGTGATTCCAGCATCATTTGTTGAAAAAGTCTATTCTTTCTTCTATTGAAGTACCTTGGCAACTCTCTCAAGAGTCATTTAACCGTATATACATAGTGCTGTTTTTATGGCTGTGTGAATAAATGAAAAAGTGAATCTTATATATTATGCCTTTGAAGGCAACTCCCACTCTTACAGTGCTTCTGAAGTATCATAATGAACATTTATTTTCTTACCCTAGTGAATTATTTTTTAATTAAAAAATCCATTACAGAGCATGACAAGTAATTGCACAACCTGACCTTACTCTGGATCCTGGACTGGGAAGGAAAAAGCTGCTATAAAGAATATTAATGGATCAAGGGACAAAACTGGAATAGGAACAATAGGTTAGCATTTGTATTAATATATAAGTTTATGAAGTTGACACATGTAGTAACAGAAGAGAGGGTGTTTTTAGTGAGTACATACAAATATTTTTAGTAAATACACACTGAAGGGCCATGATATTTATAATTTACTACCAGATAATTCTGGAAAAATGTGTGGATCTCAGGGGAAGAGACTGAATGAATGTCAGTGATAAAGCAGAAACACTTCAGTGGAAGTGTGGACAGTGGATAAATCTGAATAAAGGGCATATCACTTTTGCTAAGCTTGAAATTGTTTTTAAATAAAAACCTTTTTATTTTCAAATAAAATATTTTAAAAAATCAATTACATCAACTTGTTGGCTTAATATTTGTCTGTCTTTTTTTTTTTTTTTTTTTGAGAGGTTTTTGCTATAGGACACGTGTACTCACCAGGAAGACAGAGACAGCCAGAAAGTGAGAAATCAATCCCCACGGGGGACGGCCACACGGCAGTCCCTTCTCCTTCATTCTCCTCTTGGGATCTTGGGTATGCACGCACACGTGCCTGACATGAGTTTAAGCTTCCAGGTCTAGGACTTGAACTGCAGTTGACTACATGGGAGTCCAGCGACATAGCCATTACGCCAACTGCTGGTCTGAATATTTGTCTTTTCTAAGAAGTAGAATTTAAATCTATCAAAATAGCCATTAACAGTGATTTAAAAAACCCAAAAACTAGGTTGCTGTACTTGTTTGAAATTTAAATGGAAATCCACTTGAGAAATGAATGTCCCTTCTAGATGTCATGTATCATTTGAAACATTGTTTGGGGATGAGGTCTTGTGTTGCAAATTCTGTGAAATATTATGCTCAGTTCTGTTGGTTAAACTGTTCTATTCGAAGTTTTCTGATGATACATTTGATCTCTTCTAGTATTTTTTAGATAGTTTTATTGATATGAATGGCTTAAAGTTGTTATAGATCCCTAAGCAGAGGAACCCTCGTGTGTGTCAGTTAAGAAGGTAGAATCGCTGTGAAGGTCAGATGGCACGCCAAGGATTTAATGTGAAGCTACTGTGTTTTAAATCCTATTTCGTATTTGACCTATTTTCTGCCACAAAATCAGAGAAAGCCTAGAAGCAGATCTGTTTCTAGGACAGAAATCTGGGAGGATTTAGGGAAAGTAGTACAGGTAGGCTCTAAGATAGTGCTTAGTTGACCTGGTTAGTGGGCGCCATCCCATCCCCTCACTGAGGCCAGTGGATGCCATCCCGTCCCCTCACTGAGGCCAGTGGGTGCCATCCATCCTGTCACTGAGGCCAGTGGGCGCCACCCAGCCCTGTCACCGAGGCCAGTGGGCGCTGTCCCATCCCCTCACCGAGGCCAGTGGATGCCATCCCATCCCCTCACCGAGGCCAGTGGGCGCCATCCCGTCCCGTCACCAAGGCCAGTGGGCGCTGTCCTGTCCCCTCACCGAGGACAGTGGGTGCCGTCCCGTCCCCTCACGGAGGCCAGTGGGTGCCGTCCTGTCCCCTCTCTGCGGCCAGTGGGCGCCATCCCGTCCCCTCACCGAGGCCAGTGGGTGCCATCCATCCTGTCACCGAGGCCAGTGGGCGCCGTCGCGTCCCGTCACCGAGACCAGTTGGCGCCATCCCGTCCCCTCACTGAGGCCAGTGGGTGCCATCCTGTCCCCTCACCACGGCCAGTGGGCACCGTCCCGTCCTGTCACCGAGGCCAGTGGGCGCTGTCCCATCCCCTCACTGCGGCCAGTGGGCGCCGTCCCGTCCCCTCACTGAAGTCCATGAAATCTATTCTATTTGCCGTGATCTGTGGGAAGCATCTTGTCCTCTTACCGCGTTCAGGAAGACCCAGCCCCTCTTGCTGTGTTAATGTGAGCCACCTTGTCCACTTATCATGACTTGCCAGTTCAGTATCTTAGTTGAGTCAGTTTAAGGACTGCTTTCTTCATCTTGTCATTGCTGTGAAGTTTATATACGCATTTGCACACAGTACATCTGGTGGAAGTTAATTTTACTGTAAGCAGACCACCCCTAAGTTAGCGTTTTACTGTCTCTCCTTTATGGGAGTGAGGTAGGTAGAAAGAATGCATGCACACACACAAGTGAGGGAGAAAGAGCATGCACAGGCATGTGAGCACACATGGGATGCAGAGGCACATGGGAGAGAGCAGCGGTCCTGCAGGGTCTTGCATTTGCAGTCATCCGCCCCAGCGTCTCAGTTCCACCATGCCTGGCCTGCTAGGGCTGGCCCGGGATCCGAACTTGGGCCTCCACTGTGACTCCAGCCTCACGTAGCAATGTTCCACTGCCTGTTCCACCTTGGCTGGGTCTCTCTATCCACACCCTTATCATTTGCTGTTTTTCTGAGTTCATGATATGACTTTCTGAATTCTTTAACTTTTTCAGAATCTTCTTGATCCCGACCCTTGCCAATAGTCATGCCAGTATTTTCTTCAGGTTTTGTTGTGTTGCCTCGTTTTAAGGTTTGCTGTCTTTAGGACTACACTAACTGTGTTGACCTGGACTGAGTGTAAGCCGTGTGGAGCCCTGGTCTATGCTGAGCTGGCGTTTGAGCTCCGGTGACATCTCACAGAGAGGAGGTAGTGTTTCCCGGGGGACAAGACACAGAAGCCTGTCAGCCCACTCGAGTCTGAGCTGTAACCATGCCTTCTAGTTCCCTTGGGGTGGACACTCTCCTGGAATGACTTGCTCCTTCTAAGGAGCCACTAGGGAGTCCATGGTGGAGGACAGGCCACCTGAGGGACAGCTGCAGGCTCTACAGGGCTGCTGCCTTCCACACCCAGCCCTGAGACTGTAGTCGGCCGTGCTCTGGCTCACCGCTGCCTTTCTAGGCATTTGGGGCTATTCTTACAAACGATTAGTGAAAGTAAAGATTTAGACACACAGTGATTTTTACTTTACTTTTGTAATGTAGAAAACAAATTCCTTTTAAGAAAAAAATCTGAAATTAATGCTTTCATAAGATTCAAATATTAATGTTTTAAAATATAGACTTAGAGTGACAAGCAGTATGTTTTAAAGTTTCATTCTTACATTTTTTCACATTTGAAGCTCCAGATTCAGGGGGCTGGGTTGCAGGTTCAGTCCAGAGGCTACCTAGAGCAGTCAGGTGTACATGAGCCTGTGGGCTGGGGCTGGACTGTGGCCTCAGACCCTCAGCACTGTGGGGTGCTGTCTCTGTCTTCTCTCTGTGTTTGCTGCTCTTGCTCATGGAAGAAATAAATTTAAAAATGAAAAACAAAAATGCATTCAATTTGAAATTCTTGAAGGTGGTTAAAAAAAAAAAAAGTGCTTGCGCAATGTAGCAAGCCCACAGTGGCCACTTGTCCGTGGTTCTGCTTGTCCGTGGTTCTCCCGGGGCGGCCCTGCCTGGCTGGTGGAAGCCTTCACCTCAGACTGTCCTTTGAAGCCAGCAGTAGGTTTAGATGATCACAATCTGTTGGTGGGTTATTGAGGGGCAGTGTCTCTAGGCTCTGAGTGGAATAAGGGGGTCGCGGTGTACCTACTCTTAGGTTGGCCTAACTTTAAGAAAGAATTGTTATTTTAAATAGACTCCATACGAATGCGCACCTCATTGTTTAAGTTATTTGTCTCTACTTTTCCCTGTGTTTTTTTCCTTTCGTAATTTGTAACATGTAACATGTACTCTTAGGATCGCCATGCATTTTGTAAATAATAAAATGGTATTTGTTTAAAAAAAAAAAAAAGAGGGGTTCATAGGCAGGAGAGTGGTCACTGGGGGCTTCTGTGGCCCTGCTCTCTCTGCCCCATCTGACCTGTCCATTCCCGCGTCCCCGGGCCTAGGACTGAGCGTGAGAGAGAGAGAACGGCCCTTCCCGCCAGTGCTGGGCTGCAGTGAGCGGGAGGTGTACCCTGCGCTGCTGGAGACAGCATGAGTGTCCCACCCTGGTTGCTGTGACCTTGCTGGCCTGTAGGCTGTTAGGGATCTGCTGCAGACACAGCCACCCAGAGGGCACCTGCCTGTAAGTGTCCGGGGCCGCTCTGTGCCCGGAGGAGCAGGATGCGGCTCACGTGGTGCTGCTGGAGGCCTCAGAGTGGGGCTGTTGGGTTCTCCCAAGGGTCAGTTTATTTTCCTTTAAATACAGTTGTCTTGATGGTACTTCCTGTAAGAGAGTTAAATCCGGATATTTGTAATTTCACTGTCATTGTCCATGATAATATCCTGTAGCCTGAAAAGGAGTATGAGTTGCGATCTTTCTCAGACTCCGACTGGCGTTCAGGTCCCCTCCAGACCTGCCATGGCCACCTAGGAGGTAGATCCCAGCGATCTGCGGCGTGGGGGGCCAGTGGCCTCAGGTCACCTGTAACGTCAGCTCCTGTCGCACCTTCCTGAAAGGTTCACATAGTGATGGGAAGGCTTTCCCTCAGGATTATTAGGTTGGTACAAAAGTTTCACTTGTTGAAATTCGCTATTCGATATTAGATTTAGTAAATGTGGTTATACACCATTTTAATGTGCACTTCTCACCTTTGTTATGAATGACCGATCACTTGCTGTTTTATATGTATTTTAGACTGTGGAAATGATACTACGAGAAAAGCAAACTCAGTGATTTTATTTGAGTTCTGAACATGTCATAAAGCAGTGCAGACAACTTGTAACATCGCCAGCGCATTTGGCCCAGGAACTGCTAAGGGATGGGCTGTGTGGTGGTTCAAGTTGTGCCAAGCAGCCGGGAGCCTTGAAGATGAGGAGGTACTGGCCGTCATCGGAAGTCGACGAGGACCATCTGAGAGCAGTCATCCACGCTGATCCTTTTGCAGCTAGCTGCATGAGAAGTTGCCGAAAACGCAGCGTTGACCATCTTATGATTGGCATGTGAAGCACATTGGAAAGGTGAAAAAGCTTGATAAGTGGGTGCTTTATAGGCTGACTGAAAACTAACAACCATTGCTCTGCATGTTCAATAATCCCAAGAGCAGAATGGAGGAGAAGGAATAATGGCATGACCTTCTCCCCAGGAAATAAATTCTCTCTCTCTCTTTCTCTCCTTTCTCCTCTCTCTCTCTCTTGCTCTCTCTCTCTCTCATTCTGCCCTTCCCTGATCAAATTAAAACAAAATTAATAAATAAATTGAAAAAAAGCTCATTTCGAGGTGTCATTTCTCTCTTATTCTATGCAAAAATGAGCCATTTTTCCTTCGGATTGTGACTTGTGCCAAAGAGTGGATTCTTTATGGCAGCCGCAGAGGACCGGCTCGGGGTTGGACAGGGAAGACACTCCATAGCACTTCCCACCGCCAAACCGGCACCAGTGAAAGGTCACGGTCCCTGGGGGTCTGACCCTATAGCTTTCTGAGTCCTGGTGAAACCCCTGCACCTGAGAAGCATGCCCAGCAAGCTGGTGAGATGCGCCGAGCACCGCGACCCTGCAACCGGCGCCAGTCAACAGGAGCAGCCCTGTTGTCCTCCACAGCAACGGCCGCCCACACGCTGCACCGCCAGTGCTTCAGGAGTTGGAGGAACTGGGCTGCGAAGTCCCTCATCGGCCACATTCAACCGCCCTCTCGCCGGCCGACTGGCACTTCAAGCATCTCGACAGCTTTTTGCAGGGAAAACACTTCCACAGCCATCTGGATGCAGAAGATGCTGTCCAAGCCTTCATCAAATCGCAAAGCACAGATTTTTACCCTAAAGGAATAAACCCATTTTTTTTCTCACTGGCAAAATGTGTTGATTGTAGTGGTTCCTATTTTGTTTAATAAAGATGACTTTGAACCTAGGTCTAGTGATTTAAAATGCATGGGCTTGTACAACCTAGCAGTGAGGTGGAGCCTCCCAGGGCAGGGCCCTCGTTCGGCCCAGCGAGTTGGTGAGTTCACCCAGCGGTTCTGGCTCCGCCATCCTCATGGAGGTGCTGCTTCATCTCCCCTTGGGTAGAGTGAGGGAGTTTCTGTCACATTGTTACTGAAAACTATGCCTCCTTGCCTGGCGGGAGACCCTGGGGCGCTCTGCCTCTCTGAAGCCTTAGCTGTGCTCCAGGTCGGCTCTCGCCAAGGGGCAGTGTGGCGCTGGCAGTGGGCAGGCTGAGCGCACTGCAGCTGTGACCACATCCAAGGCCCTCTGTGTCTTCCAGAATGTCGTTCTCTCAGGAGGCTCAACCATGTTCAGGGATTTCGGACGCCGGCTACAGAGGGATTTAAAGAGAGTGGTGGATGCGCGATTAAGGCTTAGCGAGGAGCTCAGCGGCGGCCGAATAAAGGTAGGAGACGGAGCCGCCCAGCGCCCGCCGCGACCACTCTGCCTCCATGGCTGCTGGGTTTGGCTGCCTGAACTTACTCCCAGCCCATGGTCGTGGGCGGATGGAGGCACCCAGCCGGGCGGCCTCAGCAGCGCTGGCGCCCTTGCCAGAGTGTCTCGTGCTGTCAGAGATGAAGCGTGTAGCGTGAGGACCAGGGTCCTGAGGAGGTGGGGCTGGTGCATGGCGGGCACCTCAATGACGTTTCAACGTGTTCTCATTAGCAGGGGCTTACAGGACATTCCTCCCACGGATTCTTAAGTAGCTGCTGATTTTATCTGGGCTTCTACCAAGATTGGGCTCTGGTAGGGTAGGTGGGAAGAGGGGTGCCCACTGCAGTGGGGTCCACTCTTGGAAAAGTGCAGTTTCTTTTAGTGTTTGGGGGTGGCTGGTATTATATGGATTGTCTCTGCACTGCTGAAACATCTGATTGGTTTGCTCAAAAAATAATTCCTTGTTGCTTGGATTTTTTTACTTTTGGGCTTGTAAGAGCTACTTCCAGTCTGTGTACCTGCTCTGCTCCTCCTCTGACCCCCAGGCTGACGGGGCAGGGGCACCTGGCAGCAGGAGCTGGGCGTCCGCACGGAAGCTGCCCGCTCTGGGTGCTCCACTGGCAGGAAGGCCCCGGCCCCGAGGAGGACGGAAGCCCAGGAGGAAGCTGTCGTCTTGCCAGCTGCTAGGTAATCGAGCTCTTCTTTGTGCTGCTTGGGTCAAACCTGAAGTCCTTTCCTTTCCAGCCTAAGCCCGTGGAAGTCCAGGTGATCACTCACCATATGCAGCGCTACGCCGTGTGGTTCGGAGGCTCCATGCTGGCCTCGACTGTAAGTCCCTTCCAGATTGTTCCGTGTTTTCATTTCTGCACCCTCTGGCGCGTTTGCATAAATACTGTCTGTCAAGGTTAAGTAGTGTATGTTCTAACTGTGTAGCTCCGAACACACACACATTTAATTCTGTAGGATATAAAGACATTTTAACTATCATTTAAATTGCATGGCTAACTTACTGGTATCGTTGCTAATTAGAGGTTATAGATAACATGTAAAAGAAATCCAAAAACGATCTAAAAATATCTTTGATTAATCATGACCTCCAATGACTTTTCCAAGTGGCTGTTATTTTTTCCTTCCAGTTTGTTAATGGGTAATGTGTTATTAGGACATGGTTGGTCCTAAATAAATGTGAAGGGACTTTTAAAAGTACTTGGAAATGGAATTAAATTATGAGTTTGTTTTGGTGCAAATTTTTTTTGAAATCCATGCATGATTTTTTCATAATACACATTATCCACAAATGTTTTTTTAAAGACAACCTCTCTCTATCACCCTCCTGTAGAGGCAGAATAAAAAATTGAAAATGAACTCAACTCCCACGGGTAGTTGAGTACCGTGGAGGGCAGGCTTACACAGTGGTCTGGAGGGAGGGAGGTCTGGGTTAGGAGAGCCTCTCACCTGCTTAGTTAGGGCTCGGTGCCTCCACCCTGCAGTCATCGTGTGCTCCTCCCGCTGTCGCCCCGGCAGCCGGAGTTCTTCCAGGTCTGTCACACCAAGAAGGACTACGAGGAGTATGGCCCCAGCATTTGCCGCCACAACCCTGTCTTCGGAGTCATGTCTTAGGGTCTGCCTTGGGGTCGTCGCTCGACCACGGCGTGTGGGGAACAAGTGTCCTTCGAACCCAGAGAAGACTGCAGTCTGTACATAGCGACGCTGGCGTCGCCGCCAGCAGCCAGCTCCACCGCCCAGTGCATGAGGCCCTGCGCAGTCGTCCAGTCAAAGCCATCCCCTCTCCTGCTGACTGGGGCCGCCTACGCCTTCTCCGCCTTCTCCGTCGCCCTCCCGCCCCCGTCTACCCCCTCCCCCGAGCTTCTAGGTGACAGGTGCAGTTCTGGAGGAGTTCAAATACGACTTTCCGTGGTTAGGGAAAAGCCCGCTAGAAAACGGTGCAGAGTAGCTCCCCTGCTCCCTTCCTGGGAAAGAATGTGGGGTGTCAGCCCCTTCCCTCCCGCCTATTTTTGTAAATAAAATGTTATAAACTTGAAATACAAATCGATGTTTATATTTCCTATCATTTTGTATTTTATGGTATTTAGTACATCTGGCTGATTCTAAGCACGAATAGATGTCGGTGTCATGGAGTGCTGTAGTGCAGTTCTTAATCGTGAGGCATGTCCGACGTCCGTAGGCGAACAAAATACAACCGCACACTTTGGCCACGTGTCTGCAAGAGAACGACCGCACTTTATGGGAGTGATGTGGGTGTGGGCACGGAGCGGTGCTGTATGAGAATTACTGCGGATAATGCTACCTTTCCGTTTCTTCTGTTGGAACTTTCTGGAACTGTTTTATAGAAGATGACGGTGTGTTGTTGGTGAGTGTTGGATGAAATACTCCTTGCAGCATTGTAATAAAAGCTGTTAGAATCTTTATAAACATTTTCTCGTTTCAGTGTGATTCTTTTGGTGTCCCCTTGTGTGCTCTTACTTCTTTAAAAGAGTATTGTAATTTGTTTTGTGTCAATAGAAGATTTGAGGATTAATACGAAGTTTGTGGAGGGAAATTCCTCAGAATGATAGGGGCCGCGTGTTCTGCACTGGGGCACTAGGAGTGGTGGGGACACCTAGGTTAGAGAGGGTTTGGGGCTAGGGATGGAGTGGGGGATGTCCCTAAAGATTTCCAAGGTCTCTTTCTAGAAATTTATATATATAT
>NW_006159763.1:2028973-2037872 GCF_000334495.1 Tupaia belangeri chinensis
TTTTGCTAGAGGGTATCTGTGCTCACTACAGAGACACAGAGAGAGAGAGAGGGAGGGGGAGAGAGCACTCCTAGTGGGGTGTGGGCATGCTGCAGTCCCGTGTCTGCCTCTCCGTCCTGACAGGATCTGGGGCACACACACATGTCTAGGCACTTGCCAAGGGAAGGCAGGAACGGAATCGGTCAGACTGGGCGGGGGTTTCAGGTGGAGCCACAGCTCCCAGCGGTAGAGAGCCGAGACGGAACACAGGGTGCACCAAGGCCAGGATTCGAACTGCAGTTGGCCGTGTGGGATCCAGCTTCCTTAAATGCTAGGTTGTGGGGCTGGCCCTGGGTTCATGTCTTCAAGCTTTCAGTAAGTACTGAAGGTAGTTCACTAGATATATAGATTTCAGTTTATTTCAATTTTGTGTGTGTGTGTGTGTAATTCTTGTTACTTTTCAAACTTTCTTTTTTTTTTTTGGAGAGGTTTTTGCTATAGGGCATGTGTGCTCGCCAGAAAGACAGAGAGTGACAGGGAGACAGAAAGCAAGAAATCACCCCCCGGGGGGATGGTTACTCTGCAGTCCCTTCTCCATTCTCCTCTCAGGATCCTGGGCACGAACGCACACGCGCCCGGCATGAATTTAAGCCACCGGGTCTGGACTCGAACTACGGTTGACTACATGGGAGTCGTCCAGCAACATAGCCATTATGCTAACTGCTGGTCCGTATGAGATACATCTTGATATTAGAAAATTTACCCTTCAAATGTTTGGGTGATTATTTAAGTTTAGAAACAAGTTCAGTAACAGTAACTTGATGTGCTAAGAGTTGAGTTTCCGAGCCCTGGAGGGTGGTCCCTGCCAACGCTCCTATGTTGTCCGTGACACAGGCCCCACCCTGGAGTCTGACGCCACTTGGTTCTTTCTTCAAATAAGCGGATTCTTCCCATTCCCTAGGGACCTGCTCCTTCTCAGGCTCACTGACTGTCCAGCCATTCGATTGCAGCCTGTCCCCAGTCAGCCCGCCTGCCTCCCAGAACTCCCGTGCACCGTGCATGGCAGCAGGGATACGTCCCTTCCCATCAGTTCCGTCTTGGCCCTCTGCGGCCTGGGAACTACCTACCCTGCCACTCCTGCCCAGTCTGGCTGATTTTGGTTTTGCCTTCTCTTTTGGGCCCTTGGCCTCACCCAGTGAGCATGCTTTGTGTTCCCCACAGGGAATGCCATCGGTTCTGTCCCTGTGCTGTGCTCATATACCTGCAGATCTTTAGACTTTGGACATTGGATGGTTGTCCTCATCCAGAGAGGGACAGAGAAAGTGAGAAATCACCCCCCAGTGGGGATGGCCACACCACAGTCACTTCTGTCTTCTCCTGGGGCTTTGGACATCCACACACACATGCTCGGCATGATTTTCAAGCCTCTGGGACTGGGACTGGCACCGTGGTCAGCCATGTGGGATCCAGCGCCTTAACCAGCACAGCATCTGCTGGCCCCACGCCTGAGGTTCTGCTGCGCCGTCTCCGAACTCGGAATAACGCTGCCTGTGTGTCAGTGGCGGTTCTAGCATTGGCTAAAGGAGGGGCGGCACGGCCAGCCCTCAGGCTGCAGAGCTCGAGCGCTTCCCCTTCCTTGCTGGGGAAGGTCATCGTTGGGATTTAAATTCGTTTGTCACTACACAGGCTTGTGACGAGGGCGTTTTATTTTAAACACCAAGTGGATAGGAAAGAATGGTCTATTCGGATGCTCCCGTGTGGTGCTGTGGTCCAGCCCTGGCCAAGGCCCTTCCTGGATCAAGAGAGGGTGGGTGTCTCAGGAACAGGAACTGAAATCGGGGAGACATTCCATTTTTGCTCTTTTTGTTTGTTTTTAAAATTTGCTACAGAGCATGTGTACCTGTGGGGAGAGACGGAAAGTGAGAAAGCACTCCTGGGGGAGCGGTGGCCACCCTGGAGTCCCTTCTCTTGAGATTGTGGGCACACCTGCATGCTTCTCAAGCCCCCCTCAAACCGTGAAGCTGCCACATGGGGTCCAGCTGCCTTGACCGCCATGCCACCCAGCTGGCCCTGCCTTTTGTTTTTAAGCTCCTTACATGAAGCCAAACTTGGCCCCCCCGCCACTGCGGCAGAAAGGAGGGCTTCTGACTCGGAGAGATCCGAGTGTGAATTCTGGGTGTTCCCTGAGCAGAGGCTGTCCCCCCCGGCTCTTCATCTGAGAAATTGTAATGGTCCCCCCCCTGCCAGTAGGTCAGTAGGTTGGAATTACAATTTTCTGTTCATTCAATAAAACTTCCAGATACTCTGTGTAGAGATGAACTGACTGCAAAGGGTACTGGCCAGTTTGTAAGGAGGGAAGACGCTGAAAAAAAAAAAAAAAAAAAAATACAGGAAGAAAAAAATACAGGAAGAAAAAAATATAGGAAGCTGCTTTGACTTACTTAACAGACATAGTCACAGTCCAACTTCATGGTGGTAGAAGTATTATAGAAATGGCTTCCACTGGTCTTTTTTAGAGAGATTTTTGCTATAGGGGTGTGTGCTCACTGGACACCGAGAGAAAAGACAGCCACACCACAATCCCTTCTCCATTCTCCTGGGGTTTGGGGCACGCAAGCACACACATACTCAGTGTGTTTCAAGTCTCTGGGTCCAGGACTTGAACCGTGGTTGGCCATATGGGAGTCCAGCGCCATAACCTCTATACTACCTGCTGGCCCCATGGCTTCCATTTTTTTTTTCCTTTCTTTTTCTCTACAGGGCACGTGTGCTCACCAGACAGACAGAGACATAGAGACAGAAAGCAAGAAATCACCCCCCAGGGGGGATGGTTACGCTGCAATCCCTTCTCCTCCATTCTCCTCTCGGGATCTTGGGCACGCACGCACACGCGCCCGGTGTGAGTTTAAGCCACCGGGTCCGGGATGCGAACCATGGTCGACTACGTGGGAGTCCGGCGACATAGCCATTACTCTAACTGCTGGTTCCCCCATGGCTTCCATTTTATAAGAAGGCTGGCAACTGGTATGTGAGTGTTGGTATCTTTCTAGTGAGATGGGATGGTTGTTTCAGAGCTCTCCACGATGTGTACCCAAGGAGACTGCCTCCCATTTGCAAAATGGAGTTCCCGAGGCCGATGGCTTCTGCTTTTACTAATTCGTACTAAGTGGGCGCAGGGGAGAAGCACAGTGAGAGCAGGAAGCCTCCATGGGGGGGTGGAGGGACTGACTTGTTCAGGGCCCTGAGGTGAGAGCTGGTGCCATGTGGAGCATGGCAGGAGGAACGGGGGACCCCGAAAGCACCAGGTGCTTATAGTGGGACACAGTCACCCAGCTGGGGCTCTCTCCAGTTGAGCTTCTCCGTGGCTAGCAGGGAGGAGGGGTGTAGCACAGCTAGTTTTCCTGGGGATGGTTGTAGCCCTGTCCAGGCAAGTGTAGGACAGGAGTAAAGGGAACTGAGAGCCTGGGAAGGATGGAGGAACCCCGGGACCAGAGGTTCTGAGTTTGTGTCATGGAGAAGGGTCTTAGTGCTTAGGGTTCAGAGGGGCACATTTCTCATAGAAGTGTGTCACTGAATGGCCATTGTGTACAGGGCAAATCTACTGGAAGCTGAAGAATTTAGGGCGATTTGAGAAAAGGGCATTAACTAGGCTGTCCAGTGGGTACTGGTGTCCCCTGGTGGGCATGAAGGCCCAGAGAGGAGAGCGAGACTGATCCCATTCCCAACATCCTGCTTCAGTGCAGGGCGAAGCTGAGGTGACACTGTGTGACCATCTCTGTCTCAACGGCAACCCTATGAGATTGGTGTTCTACTACCTAGTTTCCAAACAGAAAGCTACGGCTGAAAGAAATTCAGTAACATGTTGAGACCACGTAGCTAGGAGGCAGGGGGGACCTTGTTTGCTCTGTTTCAAACTGCATTTGTCATCATCCCTGCAGAAGTAGGTAGATCACAGAAACCAAGGGTGGGCGGAAAAGCCCAGCGACATGAGTCTGGGATGGTTTTAGAAGATAATGGGAGGGCCAGCAGGTAGTGTAGATCCCACATAGCCGACCTCATGGTTCAAGTCCTCGGCCTGGTAGCTTGAAAATCATGCTGGGTATGTACACATGCGTGTGCAAAATCCCAAGAGAAAAATGGAGGAGAGGGGATTGCAGTGTGGCCATCTCCTCCTGGGGAAAAATTCTCACTTTCTCTCTCTCTGTCTCTTTCTCTGGCAAGTGCACATGCCCTATAGCAAAACAATAAAAATGGGGGAAAAAACCCTATGTATGTATGTGTGTGTGTGTGTATGTGTGTGATATATATATATATATATATGGTTTTTTTTCCCATTTGGGGAAAAAATGGACTAAAGAAGATAAGAAATAGATAGAGTTTGGAAATGACAGTGGGGCGAGTAATAATGACCCCTCAGACCCAAAGCCTTGGTAAGGAATGTGTTCTACAAAGCCACTCATGTAGAGTGCATTGATACAATTGTTTTCATTTTTGTTTGTAATGTCTTCCTAACACATATCTTATCACGTACACTGACTTTATGATACAAGGCAAATAAGATAAATATTGGTTAATCTGAGCACTTAGAACCATAACGAACCCCTAGTAAGTGTTCCACAGATTCTAGACACTTTATTCTGTTGCAAAGCAGTTGTATTCTAAGAGCCCTACCCATTAAAGTTGCATTAAAAACAGTTTCAGTGGAGGAAAGGAATTTTAGTTTCATTTTTTATTAGCGTATGACAGTTGTCCAAATTTCTTAGGGTGTGTGTGATTGTACAGATGTATTAGTGTGTAATAATTGTACAGATTCGGGCTAGTCCTGTAGGGCAGCAGTTAGAAGCTGTACATAGAAAGCCTGACCCCACGTTACCAAACGGTTCACAGCTCGGCATGTGTGTGTGTCCATGCGTGCACGCCCCAAATCCTGACAGGATGGGGGATGGAGAAGAAGGGGCTGTGACCGTGCCCCACCAGGGGTGCTTTCTTGCCCTCTCTCTCTCCAGTGACTGCACAGACCCTCTGGTAATTAAAAACACCCAAATTGCACATATCTGGGGGTATTGTGATTTTTCAGTACATGAAGGCAACACGCAATGATCGAATCAGGGTAATCAGCCGTCTGTCATTTGTGTTGGGATGTTCACAATCCAGTGACTGCACAGACCCTCTGGTAATTAAAAACACCCAAATTGCACATATCTGGGGGGGGGTACTGTGATTTTTCAGTACATGAAAGCAACACGCAATGATCGAATCAGGGTAATCAGCCATTTGTCATCTGTGTTGGGGATGCTCACAATCCTCTTTCTCAGTGTCTTTGAGACTCACAGCAAGTCGTTAACCGTACTCAGCCTACTGTACTTCGTAACTCCAGAAAGTGTTCCTCTTATCCACCTGGAATTGTCTCCATTAAACCACATCCTTCCATTCCCACACCCTAAACTTGCCTAGAAAAGGGAAATTCATTCATGAACTCCATTGCCTTTAGGAATTTTCTTAGAAAGGGTTAGAAAATAGATAGTTCTAGAATGTGAACTCCACCGAGCCTTTTCTTATCCCCACAGTGCTGACACGATGGGATCACTTTTCGCATCTGTGTAACGAAAGACAAGCCACCCAGAGCATCCGTGTGGCCTGCACAGAGCCATCCCCACCAGCTCCTTGCTGTGACCAGCTTCTGTCCTCATCTCGGGTCATGCAGGGTCCGCAGAGGGGGTATGTAGGTGGCGAGGTGGAGGGATGTGTCTTGAAATGACTTCCCTGCAGGAGTTCCCTGTCCCTGGAGTGTGGCTCTTACCCGTTTGGGGCCTTCACCCTCGTCTCCGGCATCACCTCCAGGGACCGCCCTGTAGAGTAAGCTCATCCTTCACCTGTGCACCAGGCGTGCCTGTCCTCCCCTGAACGGCCATCCTTGAAAACAAGGGCCAAAAATCTCTCTAAATAACAGAAGAAAATGGGAGCCATATGTTGCTAATTGCACCCCTGGGACTGTCATTGTGCCTGACACATGGGAGGCGCCCAGTATTGACTGAACTCAATTTTACCCAAAAAGAATCCACTGCTTTTCCTGTGCTGTGCTCTGGGACCAAGGAGCATGGCAGGTTTGGGTAGCCTTAGATAAAAGCTGGGTCTCCAGCATCTGGGACATTGCTACCTGACGAGTTGTAATGGTCTAAAATGCCACTCAATTTGGGGCTGGGGGGGGTGTTTCGAGTACCCGAAGAGCAGACAGCCAAGCCTGCCCAGTGCTGGGCCCCTCATGTGAGTGGCCTCCCCTCCTCTGGTTGCCATCACAGCGTGGCCCACAGGAGGGACCAGGGAAGAAATCGTGAAGAGAGTGTGCTTCATGGCAGTAACGGGCCGTTCCTCCTCCAGCTTTGCGAGCGTGAATAACGAGCCCGTGTGACTGAAGTATGGATCGTTTTGTGATCAATTCATTCTTTATGCTCCCTCTATTCTACCTCATTTGTAAAAATTATGACCGTGCCCATGAGCTCGGGAGGTTAATCAAGTGCCCGGCTTATTTTAAACCACAAGAGAGTCCTATTAAGAATATTTATCTGTTAAATAATTCTTTACTTAATTGAAGAATATTTCATAATGTTTCTTTTAAAAGTAACTGTCACAGTTGTTAAATAGAAATATAAATTGATTGGTAAAATAATTGTGTGGGGTTCTAATTGGCAATTACATCAATTTCACTTGGTCAGATGGAAATAAATCTTTTTAAGAAGAGGAAAAGAAACTGTAACTTGATTTTGGTATTCATATGATAGGTTTTTTTTTTTTTAGTTTTAAAATATTAGGTCTTTTTACATGGTATTATTTCTTAAAAGTAAGCAGCTGTTTCAATAGCTCAGATTGGCTTCTCATGTTTTATTTTTTCATTTTTATTTTGGGGTGCTGTGGATTATTATTAATTTTAATTTGCCAGAGGGTGTATGTAGTTCTTAAATTAACAGCATATCGCTACTGGGTGTAAGTAGGTGGCATGGGGGTTAAGGCATTGGATCCCATAGGAATGACTAGAAGGTTTGAGTCCTGAACCCAGCAGCTTCAGTATCACTCCGGGCACATGTGCATGTGTGCCCAAAATCCCAAGAGGAGAATGGGGAAGAGATAGCAGCATGTCTATCCCTTTGGGGATGATTTCTTGCTTTCCCTCTTTTTCTTTCTCTCTTTGTCTCTCTTTGGTGAGTGCATGCACCCTGTAGCAAAAATTTAAAAAAAGAAAAAAAAATCCTACCAATTGATAAGAGGGATGTAGCTTTAAATTACTAAACAATAATTACAAACCTTAAAGTTTATGATGCCAAGTCAAGTGATACGCACTGGCTGTATCTCCAACGTCAGGGTCAGATCAGATGTGACAGTCGGGTTCACCGAGTTCTCGCCTGCCTGTTACATGAGCGCTTACTGCGAAGGCGGCAGTTCTGAAGGTTTCGTCAGACGTGCTCCGGCCTGCAGCAATGCTTCCTTGCTCTGTTTTGTGACTGCACAGTGACTGCAGGACAGTGTGCGTGAGCTGCTCTTTGTGTCATTTGCTCAGGGACTGTGGCGGGGCGTAGGGCTCGAGCAGAGACAGACCCACTAGAATGTGGAGTTGAAACGCTGCCGCTGCCACGGGCTTGCCCTTGGCGCTGGCCCTTTGCAGCTTATTTCTGTTTGTGTTCTCTCTGTCTCTTACCCTGGTGAGACACTGAGATCATGGTAACATGCACGGTGGTCTTCAGGGCCATGGGTCCCGTGAGACTGACCTGTGGAGAATGCGCTCTGGTACCAGCTGAGGCTGGAGGTCGGTGCTGGAGCGCTGCGGCCCTGCTCCTGCCCACTGCAGACTCCAGGGCCTTCTGGTCCCAGTGTGCGGATTCAAGGCCCCCTGCTCTCGGATTTGCTCTGTTTTCTCCACCGGGAGAGGCCGCCAGCTAGAGTGCAGGCTTGGCCGTGGGTCGCCTCTCTGAGCACGCAGTGCTGACGGCAGAGGAGGTGGTCGTTGAGATAATCACCACGTGAGCGCAACTTGTGAATGGAAATGCAGGGCCAGGGATGCCGTCGCAGTGGGCCTGCACCAGCGTGCAGGAGGGGAGCGGTGGACGAGGCGCCCGAGGTGGTGTTGGCTGAGATCCGGAGTCAGTGCATGGAGGCCGGCCAGGTGGCGGTGAGGAGGGGAGGAGCAGCCAGCGGGAGGAGAGGCTGCTTCTGTAGGCCAGACGGCAACATGGCAGTGATGGCTCGTGACTCGTTAATAAGATGCCTGGCACAAGAGGAAGCTGGCCTTTCAGGAGCAGAGGGAAGGCTGGCTGTGTGGGGTGTCCAAGGGGCGAGGCGAGGTTGTGTTGTCTAAAGTGGGGGGCTAGTCTGAGAAGTTTGGTCTTTCCCCCTGAACCAAGCCCTCGGACCTGTGAAAATGTTCTCAGCAGAGGAGCGGGTGATGGGGTTTGTGCCCCCTTGAGAGCAGGTACACTAGCAGCTTCCATCAAGGGATGGGCCTTTCCCTGAATCACTGCACACCTGGAGTTGCACACGCCAGTTAGGTGCGGCCGCTGTGCAAGGAAATGCTGCAGAGACATGTGCAAGCAGGCAGGTGTGCGAGAGCAGGCGGGTGTGCGAGAGCAGGTGGGTGTGCGAGAGCAGGCAGATGTGTGCGAACAGGGGTGTGCAAGAGCAGGCAGGTGTGAGATCAGATGGGTGTGCGAGAGCAGGCGGGTGTGCGAGAGCAGGCGGGTGTGTGAGAGCAGGTGAGTGTGTGAGAACAGGAGTGTGCGAGAACAGGCGGGTGTGCGAGAGCAGGCCGGTGTGTGAGAGCAGGTGAGTGTGTGAGAACAGGCGGGTGTGTGAGAGCAGGCTGGTGTGTGAGAGCAGGGGAGTGTGTGAGAACAGGCGGGGGTGTGAGAACAAGCGGGGGTGGGGGGGGGGG
>NW_006159763.1:2038041-2040630 GCF_000334495.1 Tupaia belangeri chinensis
CGAGAGAGGGTGGGTGTGTGAGAACGGGGGTGTGCGAGAGAGGGTGGGTGTGTGAGAACAGGGGTGTGCGAGCGCAGGCGGGTGCGCGAGAGCAGGCGGGTTGTAGACGCAGCCTGGGCAGTGCTGGGAGACGGTCTGTCTGTGAGCGACAGGCAGTGAGTACACAGGCAGGTGAGAGGAGAATCAGACCAGCCGGGTGGGTGACCTCAGCCACAGCGGGGGCGTGGACTTGGCAGTGTAGAAAGGCAGGCCAGGACCAGCTAGGCAGAGTGACCATCAAGGCAGCTGGCGCCGATGTGGCCAACTGCTCGACTGCCAGACCCAGCAGCTGGAGGGACGCGACAGGGACGTGAGCGTGGGTGCCCGAATCCCGAGAGGAGAGAGATGGAGGAGAACGGATGGCGGAGTGGCTGTCCCCACCCCACCCCGGGGGTGATGTTTCTTCACTTTCTCTATCTCTCTCCCTGATGAGTGCACACACCCATAGCAAGAAGAAAAAAAGGCTAGTAGCTATGGATGTAGTGGGTTCGTTGTAACGGGAAGTACTAATAAGATGGTCCCTTACTGGATTTGAAAAGAAGTCGGCTGTTTATTTAAAAATTTTATTGCACTGACTTTGAGTTCTTTCACAGGAAAGAGGCAGCGAGCTCCATGGTCAGTGGTATTTGAGAGCTAAGGCAGGACTCGGGGCACAGCACAGGGCAGAGAGGGGCCTGGCGTGTAGGCAGCTGCAAATGAGCGTCGAGAAACAGGTTGGGAGCCGCGAAGGTCCCAGCGACCGACCGAAACGTCCCGCTGCGTGCCTCGTCTTGATGAGGCTAGCGTGCCGAACTGGCCTTGCGGAGCATGTGTTCATCTCTGGCTGAATTAGCGCGTTGTAACATGTATTCATTAGGCCTTATGTCCATGATAAATTAAACTTTATAGGTAATCAAAACATTACTGCATGATATAATTACACTCTCTGAACTAGAGTTTAAGAATGTTATTGCCGAACTATACATAACTTAAATGGCAAAGATTAACAGCAATATAAACTTCCCGGTAACACGCGGTGTGTGTCCGGGCTGATTTACGGTCGGGTGACGTTTAAAGTGCTGACAGCCCTGTGTGGAGACTTGACAGCGTCGTCCCCACGTGGAGCACCCCTGCGGTTTCCAGCTGATCCCGGGCAGTCACGTGTGTATGGGTCTCTTGTGCCGGAGTCCTGAGAAGTGGCTGTACTTGTGACACCGAAGTCGGTGCTTGGTCTCACCCGGACAGGGACTAACAGTGACAGCCACAGAGCTAGTAACCACACCTCCAGGCAATTTCCAGGGTTACTTTCCTCCTCTGAGAAGAAAGAAAAATCACCGAGACTTCCACACAAAGGGTACACATTCTTGAATGGATATATACATGTGTATACACTTACGCACACACACACACACACACACAGTTACTTACGCACACTTATACACACTCACACACACAGTTACTTACACACACTTATACACACACATACACAAACTTACACACTTACACACACACTTACACACACACTTACTTACACACACTTATACACACACACACAAACTTACACACTTATATACACTTACACACACAGTTACTTACACACACTTATACACACAGTTACTTACGCACACTTATACACACACATACACAAACTCACACACTTATATACACTTACACACACTTACACACAGTTACTTACACACACTTATACACACATACACAAACTTACACACTTATATACACTCACACACAGTTACTTACACACACTTATACACATACACAAACTTACACACTTATATACACTTACACACAGTTACTTACACTTATACACACACATACACAAACTCACACACTTATATACACTTACACACAGTTACTTACACACACTTATACACACACAGTTACTTACACACTTATATACACGTACACAGTTACTTACACACACTTACACACACATACACAAACTCACACACTTATATACACTTACACACACTTACATACAGTTACATACACACACTTATACACACACAGTTACTTACACACTTATATACACTTACACACACTTACATACAGTTACATACACACACTCATACACATTTACACACACACATACACTTAACATATGTACATCTGTGAGGGTATGTCAAAGAGTTTGTGAAGATGGAATTAAAGTGTAAATTCATTTTGGTGCAAAAAATTGAAACCCATGCCTAGTTTTTTCATACTATGCATTCCCATGAACTTTTGAAGTCCCTCACATACATATGTGTGTGTAGGTGTGTGTGTGCTCTGGACAGCCGTGGGTATGAACACTGAGGTCACGTCTACTTTGCTCCCACCCTCAGGGATGAATGGCTCAGGAACAGGACTGGGTGCTCACTCCCTGGCGTTAGGGCTGGATGAGTGGGGATGCCCTCTGCCCTGTCCTAGTTTACCCACTTCCCAGATCGCTCTGGCCCCGAATGTTCCAGGCCCGGAGCATCTCAGAGCAGCAGCAGGCCAGAGTGCAATCCTGGCGTGCTCCTCGGGAAGAGCTGCCTTCAGAGGGGCTGTCCAGGAGGGCTCCCATTCCTG
>NW_006159763.1:2040661-2050325 GCF_000334495.1 Tupaia belangeri chinensis
GCTCTAGGGAAACTGCTCAGGGAGACATCCAAGTGGAGTTTATGCAGAGAAATTGTTTTGACTTTGGAATATCTTATTTTATGTGAACTGAAGGGAAACGATAATTGTGCTTTCAATGGTTGTTGGTGATAAATAATTAAGGACAATTTAAGTTACAGATGGTTTCTTGGTACTTTGCAGAAAGTAATGAACAAAATGGACTGTTTGGCAGTTCTCTCTGGTAGTCTCACTTACTTTTCATGCTCATCTCATCATCTAAGATAATGGAAAATTCGATCTATTACTCTTTCCGATGGTATGGGAGCAGCCTCTTTTGTCCAAAGGACATAATTTCCGTCTTTTGGGATTCAATTTCAAACAGAAACAAAACACCCTGAAGGGAAGGGGTGACAGGTGCAGGTGACTGTCGGCATTAATGGGGACAGTTGCTACGTGGGCGCAGGGGAGACTGGCATGGACTTCCTGTTTCTTAGGGAGTACACACTTCTTTCTTGCGTGTGGCGGGGTAAGAGCTGAGGTGCTCGCAGACTCGCCGTGTTCTCCAGAAAGAACCCCCTTATTTCCGCATCACTTGGAGCTGCGTGCCTGGGGAGGTCCTGCAGGAGGAGCAGCCGCCGTTCGCCTTAGCAGTTGTGGGGCCACAGCGCCTGTGCTGACATCTCTCAGCGCCTGTGTGCTGTCCCCTCGATTCTGAACTTGGAAGGCCGCGGCCAGTTCCCCGCCGCCCGGCTCTCCGTTCACGCAGGCAGGACTCACCTGTCTGCTCCTGCCATCGGCCGCCCTACGGAAATGCCTGCACCTTTCCTGCAGGGAAGGACCAAATGTCACGGTGTGGACATCAGCGAAGACCAGCCCGGCGAGAGCAGGCGGAGTGGATCCTGCTAGGGGATGCACATGGCAGGGACCCCAAGGCAGGCCGAGGAGGGGAGTGAGGGGAGGCTGTGGGTGCCCCCAGGGTGCTGGTGGGGGAAGCTGGAGGCGGGCCCTGGAATGGGCACCTGATGTGACTGGAGAGGGCAGCACACTTGGCTCTCTGGTCAGTCCCAGAAGGGAAGTGGCAAAAACGAGGGAAGCCGGCAGATGTGAATCAAGTCTTGACCATTTGGGACCAGTCGCTGCAGAGGTCATAGTTTCACTTCGTAGGTTGCATGTTGAGGGCCTAATTTTTTCTTTTTTTTTTTTTTTTAAATTTTTTTAGAGGGGGGGGGATAGGGCACATGCACTTGCCAGAGGGAGAGAGAGAGAGAGAGAGAGAGAGAGAGAGAGCACCTCCATGGGCATGGGGGGTGGTCATGCTGCAATCCCTTCTCCATTTGTCCCTCTTGCTGGGAGTCTGGGTGCACACAGGTGCCTGGCGACTCTGCGCATCCTTGCACTGTTCAGAGTGGCCGTTACCTGCCCCCACCCTGGATCCTCGTGGAGACGTCTCGGTTGCTTTATTTAAATGAAATCTTCAAAGCCTTTCTACCATGTCACATGTTTTTTTGAACAGAATCTAGGTCCCCAATTATGTCTCATGCGACTGTGGGAAGAGCCCCGGATCTATCCGGCAGGGCCTGAGTCCTAATCCTGACCCTGCTCCTACAGTGCAGCCGGCTGGGGGACTCTTCTCGCCCCCAGGGCCCAAGTCGCTTTGATTGGGAATGACGAGGCCCACCCAACTCCTGAAGGAACGTGGGCATGGTACCAGGGAAGCCTCGGGGCAGTTGAGGAGACCGACGGGTGGGTGGTAGCCGAGCACACAGACCGGGGCTTAGCCCTCTGCCCGTCACAGTGGGAGGCCAGAAGGCCGGGGTCAAGGTGGCAGGACCTGCTCCTCCCTGTGGGTGCTGCTGGTTCTCTGGTGGCAGCAGACCCCAGTGTGCACGTGACGAGCATGTCACGTGATGGCCTCCCCGCGGCCCATCCGCCGGTGTCCAGGCTCCTTGTATACGGATACGGGTCATAGCAGGTAGGCCCCCACTCCAGTACGGTCTCACCTCAGTTGAGCTAATTATGTCCACAAGGATCCTGTTTCCAAAAAGGCCCCATCCTGAGGTCCTGGGGTTAGGACTTCACACGTGAACTTGGGGGCTGAAGTTCCACCATCACGAGGCCCTTGAATACCACCATGCAGCCTGTCGGGGTCCCTTGGTGTTCTTGAGTGGCCAGGTACCTGATCTCCCTCTCTGCCTTCTCCATGCAGGAGGGATTGATCCACACCTGTGTGGCTGAAGGGCCTAAGCAAGGAAGTGCAGCTGTTTCGGGGTGCAGTGGCCCCTGATTAGTAGCACCCTACAGTCTGCAAGCTGCCAGGAGAAGCCGGGAATTGGAACACGCAGGCGTTCCTTTCGCTAAGTGGTCTGGGTGTCAGGTTGGGGAGAACCTGCCTCCAGCATCTCTGGGGAGGGCCCCACCTGCTCCTCGCAGGCGCAGCAGCCCCAGATGAGGAGGGCGCCTCTCGGGCCTCCCTGGCCATGGTCTGTGGGCTCCCCAAGTCCTGTAGCACCTTGAGGTACTCACCTGTACCATGGGCACCTGGGCTTGGCTTGCTGCCACCTTCCCCCTTCAGGCCTCTGACGCCCTCCCCGCGGCTCAACCCAAGGGCAGGGCCTGGTTGGGAGAGGCCACTCAGCACCTGCACCGGGCACCCTCAGGGCAGGCCTCTGGGCCATGGGTTGCAGGATGGGCAGGATGGGGATGCGGGGCCCCTGTTAAACATGCCTTGGAATCACAGGGCACGGTGAGCAGGTGGTTGTGCTGAGCCCACAGAACTAGTGATCATGGGAGGCTGGATGCCGTGAAGCTGGTGTGGCTGGTGTCACCTGAGCCAGGGCATCCAAGGCAAGTATTGTCCAAAATGTACCGATGCCCCAGGACACAGAGGAGCCAAGAGGAGTGCCCACCACTCGCCACAGCCAGCCATCAGCCACCAGCCGGCAGCCAAGGAGGGTGCCTCCCTGGGGAGGTGACTGCGGGGCCCCTAATTTCCTTCGGTGTGTTCTTAGTGACACCCATTACTACAAGTGCCACGATCCTCTCAGAGGAGCAGGCAGGGAGACAGTGGCCTGTGGGTAAATCAGGCACGTGCTGTTGGCCTGCTGTTTATTGACTCACGGGTCTCCTTATAAAGCAGAGGAGACAGGAACAATCATGCCCCAGAAACCACGTTCTAATTCTGTAAGTGGGTCCTTTAAACATGCAAACTGTGAATTACAGGGAACACGGCCGCCTGGAGGCCTTGGCGTGGGCTGCCTGCCTGCTCAGGTGTCCTGCGTTTAGGGTGATTGGCCCCTTCCACCACCTCCAACACAGCCCGTCCGCTTGCCTGCCGCGGGGAAAGGGTCCACCTTACCCACAGGGAAAGGAACCCCCTTACCCGCAGAGCAGGCCGGCCTTGGCCCTGGCGCCAGGCCCCCAGACCCTCGGACGTCTTGTCTGGCAGGAGCGTCTGTTACCTGGGACTGAGCTCCACGCTCAGAGCCCGCCTGGGACCTGCCCCGTCAGCGCTTCCCTGGCCGGTTTTAATCTGCATCCATTGCCTTAATAAGCTACTGGAGAGCTCTGCGAGGACTTCCGGCCATGTAGCTCAGCTGAGGATGGTCATCGGGACCCCCACCCCTGGATTGGGGTCAGAGGTGAGGTGGTCTCTGGGCCCCCACTTGTCTGTCTAGAAAACAGCTTCTTCCATACAGAGCCAGATGGGTGTGCTCAGGGGTACTGACGGGCGACGGGTCAATGAAAGGGTTTTTTGAAGCGAACGTCTGGGAGCCGGGGAGAGACTAGCAGTCTCCTCATAGCGTGAAGAAGGAAGGCCCGTGCTGCCTGCGTTCTGGGGACGGCCAGGCCTCGGCACCCTTCTCCCACCCTCTGAGCCCATGTCTCACATCCCTGAGATCCGAGGACACTGGGGCCATGCAGGCCTTCATCCTGCCTCGCTTTCTGGTTCTCACCTGACGCCCCCACGTTTCCATGCAGCTTCTCCTGGGTGGTGCAGGCCTAGGGTCTGGCGTGTGGGCGGTCTCTCAGACGCGACAGGTGGTTGTGGCTTTGTGTTGGGACTGACGTCATCCCTCACCCTTTGGGCAAGTGCACTTTGGCCCCTGACCCCGGGGGGTTGCACCACATTAGCTTGTGTAAGGCCACCTGCTCCCTCCCAGCAAGAGGACCCGTGCGTACTGTGAGTTCAGCTTGTCCTTGCGAGGCCCAGAACAGAGGCAGCTCCAAAGTCTCTGCTGCTGCTGCGTCTGACTCAGACATTGAGGGGAAGAACGACCAGCAGCCTTTCCAAACCTTGGCCGACTGCTTTTCCAGGGACTGGCTCATCCTCAGGGCAGACTCCGTCATGGCAGCAAAACGGCTGCTGCAGCTCCAGTCCTCATATCTGCACGCCGCACCACCAGTGTCAACGTGTAGCCAGGCTTCCCACCCAGATGCCCCAGAAGTCACCTCTGCACCTCCCATGGCTCATCACCACACCACCCCAGAGCCAGGATTTGAGACCAGCAAGGTCACACTTGCAGCGGAGGTGGTCTCCTGTGGTATCTAGGAGCTGGCTGAGGGCGGCAAGGACACCTGATGGGAAATCGGGCATGGTTACCATGGCTACCAAGAGGTGGGTGGACACTGTGTAGTCTGAAATAGCAGTATTTACCACATGACTCACTAGTGACTAAACTGCCCCAAGGACCCCCTTGGGCCAGTTTATTTTAGGGCTGGACCCCACAAGTGGCCTCTGGTCAGCCATGTCAGCTCTGACCATCTTGGGGGGTGGCCATGAGGCAAGATATCTAAGCGAGGGATCCCTGAAAGCAGAGTGCGAGACCGACAGTATGTTACTGCGAAGCGCGACCGCAGGGGACAGAGGCCTGGGGGAGGAGGGCAGTGTGGAAGAGCAAAACGGAGGGATCCCCTGGTGACCGGCACGGGACCCTGGCTGTACTCTGTGCTGGACGCGGCCTGGAAAGCTGAGTGGATTGTGGCTCAGAATCTCCTGTTTGCAAGGGGAAGGATGAGCACGTAGCCAGCACTGCAGCCCCCGCCGGGGAGCATCTGCATCAGAGTCCTTCACGGCACTCCGGGGACTTGCTCGGGTCCCTTTCATGGCCATTGCTGCAGACAAGCAGGGGAGCCACGTGGTAGGCCTTGAGGATGCATGGTGCAGACCTGGAGTGCCATTGCTGGGATGCCCCTGTGGGGAGTGGGTCACTGGTGGTGGCCGAGGAAAGCGACAGGTGAGGCCATTCTGGCCTGCTGGGCTACCTGAGAGGGGCCCATTCCTAGAATTCCCTGAGAGAGTCATTTTACAGGTTCTTAGGGAGCTGTCCTCTTTCTGTTCTGCAAAGATCTGGTAGGGATGGGGGTCGGGAGTTGCTTCAGAGCTGCCTCTCTTCAGGACTGGGCCTGATGAGGAATCAAGAACTTTTGCTCGCGACGTGGCTTGTATCGGAAATGGAGGCCTTGGTTGCCTTAAACCGAAGGAAGCTGCCAGTATATGAGAGGCTGATATGTGCATTCAAGAAGTTTTCTCTTGGGGCCAGCAGGTGGCGTGGTGGTTAAGGTGCTGGACTCTTACATAGCTGACTATAGTTTGAGTCCCGGACCTGGTGATTTGCTTTATCAGATTCCCTCCCTCTCTCTCTGGTGAGTACACCTATCCTATAGTAAACTTCAAGAAAAAAAAAAATTCTCTCCTGACTTTTCACACACACCTAGCATTTCCTTTAGCCTCCTAGGAGGCATAAGTTTTGGTGTTTGCACCATAGATTAAATGTCAATCCTATAGCAATGAATTGACTTTTGTCCTGATTTGCTTTGGGTACTAAGTGGCATATTAAGATCCCGTTTTCTGGAAACCAGCAGTTAGTGTAATGGCTTATGTCACTGGACTCCCACATAGTCGACCATGGTTCGCATCCTGGACCCAGTGGCTTAAAACTCATGCCGGGCGCTGTGCGTGCGTGCCCAAGATCCCGGGAGGAGAATGGAGGAGAAGGGATTGTGGTGTGACCATCCCCCCTGGGGGGTGATTTCTCGCTTTCTGTCTCTATGTCTCTCTCTGTCTGTCTGGCGAGCGCACGCGCCCTATAGCGAAAACCTCTCCAAAAAAAAAAAAAAAAGATCCTGTTTTTAAAATTTTTTTTGTCAAATGAAAATGATAATTACTTGCAGGGATCTTCTTTCTAGAGTTATTCATTCATTTATTTAAAACTATTTCATGTTTTTATGCTTATATAAAAAAGTAGAAAAGCTCAGATAAACAACCGCAAGGAACTGAAAAAATGAGAAGTCACTAAACACAAAATTAGAAGAAAATGAATAATAAAGATCATAGCAGAAATAAATGATATAGAGACTAAACAAGCATTGTAAAAGATCAACAGAACAGAGTTGTTTTTTTTTTTTGAAAAGATCAAATCAACAAACCTTTAGCTAGACTAAGAAAGCGAGAAGACGCAAATAAAATCAAAGATAAAAAGAAGCTATCACAATGGATGGCACAGAAATACCAAGAATCAGGACCAGCAGATAGTGTAATGGTTGTGTCTCTGGACTCCTACGTAGTCAACTCCCACGTAGTTTGAGTTCTGGACCTAGTGGCTTAAAACTCATTCTGGGTTTGTGTGCGTGCATACCCAAGATTCTCAGAGGAGAATGGAAGAGAAGGAATTGCAGCTTGGTCATACCCCTGGTGTGTGTGTGTGTGTGTGTGTGTGTGTGTGTGTGTGTGGGCTTGTGTGTGTGTGTGTGTGTGTGTGTGTGATTTCTCTCTCTCTCTCTCTTTCTCTCCAGAGAGCTCATATGTCCTATAGCAGAAATCTCTCTCTCTCAAAAAAAAAAGAAATACCAAGTATCATCAGAGATTATTATGAACAATAATACACCAACAAATCGGAAAATGTCAGAGAGTGAGAGGGAGGGAATTAAGGAGAAAATAAAAGAAACATTTAACAAACACAAAATGAAAAATTATCTGTTTAAGACAATATGTATGGTAATACCTTAGATTGAGCCAATACACACTGTATTCTGGATGGGAGAATTCATCTTGTATGCCGTAGTGATATACAGTGAATGAATATAAAATAATTAAAAAAAAGAAATGGATAAATTCCTGAACACATACAAATCACCAATGTTGAATCAGGAACAAGTTGTACATATGAGCAGGACAATGAGTAGTAGCAAGATTGAAGCAATAATAGAAAGTGTCCCCTTGGAAAAGCCCAGGACCCAATGGGTCCTACTGCTAGATTATACCAAACATTTTAAGAACTAATATCATTTCTGTTCAAACTATTCCAAAAGACTGAGAGGAAGAAATACTTCCAAACACATTCTACAGGTCAGCATTACCCTGGTACCAAAACTAGAGAATGATATACCCTCACACATACACAAAAGAAAACTGTAGGCCAATATCCCTGATGAACATAGATGCAAAAATCCTCACTAAAATACTACCAAAGCAAATTGAACAGCACGCTGAAAAGATGAGTCACTATGACCAAGTAGGAGTCATCCTAGGGATGCAAGGATGGTTCAATTATGCAAATCAATAGATGTGATACATTAATAGATGCGGACAAAAACCATGTAATCATTTTAATAGATGCAGAAAAAGCATTTGATAAAATTCAATATCCCTTCATGATAAATTCTTTAAAAATTAGGTAAAGTAGGGACAAACCTCAACATAATTAAGGCACTATATGACAAACCCACGGTTAACATCATATTGAATGGGGAAGAGCTGAAAGCTTTTTCTCTAAAATCTGGAACAGTTCAGGAATGCTCACTTTCATTCAATTTAGCATTAAAAATCCTAGCCAGACATATTAGGAAAGAGAAAGAAAGAAAAGACATACAGATTAGAAAGGAGGAAGTAAAATAATTCCTGTTTGCCCGCAACATGATCTCATAAGCAGAAACCCCTAAAAACTCCACCAAAAGTTGTTAGAAATAATGAGTTCAATAAATTTGCAGGATAAAAAACTGACATAAAAAAGCCAGTAGTGTTTCTATATGCCAATAGTGAACTATTGTAAAAAGAATGAAGAAAGCAATTTTTTAATAATACATATAAAAACAAAACAAAATAAAATACTTAGGAATAAATTTAACCAAGGTGAAAGATCTCTACAATGAACACTATTGTATAAAACACTGATGAAAGAAATTGTAAAGAACACAAATATATGAAAAGACATCTCATGTTCATGGATTGGAAGAATTAATATTATTCAAATATCCATCCTACTCAAAGTGACTACAGAGTCAATGGAATCTGTATTGAAATATCAGTGATATTCTTTACAGAATAGAAAAAAATTCTCAAGCTGGCCCCAATGCCTGGTGGTTAAGAGAGTTGGATCCCACATGGCCAACTGTGGTTCAAATCCTTGGTATGGCAGCTTGAAAAAACATACTGAGTGCATGTATGTGCATGCCCTAAATCTCAATAGGATGGGAAAATGGAGGAGTAGAAATTGTGGCATGATCATGCCCCATTGGGGCTTTCTTTCTCCCTCTTTTTCTCTCTGTCTCTTTCTGGTAAGTGTATGTGTGCTCTGGCAATTAAATTAAAAAAAAAAAAAAGAAAAGGAAAAACAGTCTTAAAATTTGTCTGGAACCACCAAAGACCTTGAGCAAAAAGAGTTAAGTTGGTAGCATCACCCTAACATTAAAATATACTACAGAGCCAGGAAGTGGAATGTCCCTGTGTAAGGGGGCAATGTGGGTCTTTGCAGGATTACTGAGGAGCAACAGCGAAGTAGGTAACTCTGGCTTCAGGCAGCAGTGGAAAGCAGATGTGTGGTTTGCTGAGAGGCCATGGATGGTGGTCAGGGAAGTGTCAACAACCACGGTGGGGTTGGTCAGCTTTTTTAGAGCTTGTGTTGAGGCTACCCACACATGGATTTGGCCTGCGTCTCTCTAACTAATATGAATATTCTGTCTACTCTAGAAAATGTGGAGCCATGGTAACTTGTGCAGCATACAGATGAGTTTATCTTACCAACTGGAGCAAATAAAACCAGGGTTGTATTTGAACTAGCCTTTTTTTTTTTTTTAAGCCATCGGAGGATGCTGTATGACAGGAGCTGCTTTGGGGCAATGAACAATCTTGGTCTAGGACTCAAGAAAGCCCAGAACAAGGCATGGTCCAAGCCAAGAACCATGGATAGTGAATATGGTTACTAGGCAAGGGGTACTACGGGCTCACATTCTAGGCTCTCTGGCTTTCTCTGCAGCAGAGATGACATTTGTTGTCATCATCCAAAAACATAAGGTGCAGAAAGTGGCCTCCACACAGGAGCAGCCAGGACCATGGTGGAGATGTCACATGAATGTACGGGTGGTCTTGGAGGGGAAGCAGAAGATGGTCTGGAAGGAGTAACACACCCTTTATGCACGATGTGATACCTGGGAGCACACGGAAGGCTCTTTGCTCCAATAGTCACTCTGTGGACGTGGCCAATTCAGGAATGGAGGTACATCAGCAGGCACCCAGCTCTATTTATTTCTCTGTGGAGTTCCACGCTTTATTCTGCCGCCATTAGTTTGAAAAATTGGAGATTCTGATATGCCGTGATGGAACTCATCATGGTTGACCAGGACTGGCACTCCTTCCAGCTCTTAGTGAATTGAAGCCAACCCCCTTTGGTGGCTTACTGAGTAACATGAT
>NW_006159763.1:2050338-2070671 GCF_000334495.1 Tupaia belangeri chinensis
TTCCCTAGCAGAAGAGATCCCATACCTGCTCTCTTTTCCCTTGGAAAAGAGATCTCTCACCTGTTCTCTCTCCTACCTCTGAACTGAAAAACTGCTTTCTCTCAGAATTCAGATCATTCTTGCTGTCATACTATATCCGAATTTGTCCTTTTAATGATCTGAAACTGTGACGTTGCTTTGTATACCAAATAAAGGGTGAAACTAGAAAAAAAAAATTACTACAAAGTAGCAGTAACCAAAACAGCATAGTACTGGCATGAAAACAAACACACAGACTAATGGAAGAGAATGAGAGCCCAGAAATAGGGACCTGCAGATGGTGTAATGGTTATGTCGCTCGATTCCCACATAGTTGAGCGTGGTTCAAGTCTCAGACCTGGAAGCTCAAAACTCACTCCAGATGCATGTGCATGTGTGCCCCAAATCCCAAGAGAATGGAGGATAAGGGGTTGTGGCATGGCCATCTGTCCCGGGGGGTTATTTCTCACTTTCTGTTTCTCTGTCTTCCTGGTGAGCGCACGTGCCCTATAGCAAAAATCTCTTAAAAAGAAAGAAAGAAAGAAGAAGAAAAAGAATTAGAGACCAGAAAAAAACACACGCACACAATACAGTTGCCTTTTAAACATAGACATCAAGGACACACATTGGGGGAAGGACAATCTCTTCAATTAATAGTGTTGGGGAAATTGCATATCCACATGCGGAAGAATGACACTAGATTGGTGTATATCACCATATATGAAAATGAACTCAAAATGAATTACAGACTTAAATGTAAGACTCAAAACCATGAAATTACTCAAAGAAAATACAGAGTAAATGCTTCATGATATTGGACTGGGCAAGGATTTTTTTTTTTTTTGAAATTCAACAAAATCAAAATAGACTTGTGCAATTACATCAAACTAAAAAGCTACTGACAGCAAAAGGACAGTCAACAGAGTGAGCAGGAGACTTACAGGTAACATCAAGAGTGTATAAACTACTCAGCCATAAAAATAACAAGACCCTGGCATTTGATAGAAAGTGGTCGGATATGGAGGAGCTATTGCTGAGTGAAGTAAGCCAGGCTATGAAAGAAAGATATTGTATGTATCCACTCAATATACACCGACTATCTGCACTCCAGGGTAGAGAGCGAAATGTTGGAGGACATAAAAGCAGTGAAAGTACTTAACGAGAATAAGACAGTGTGGAATGGGGGCGTGAAGAGAAGAGGATAGAGAAAGATAGCAAGAGAACAAACAGAGGGACACAGACATGGCTTATTACCTGTTGGTGATGATGTGTATAGTATTCTCAACTGGATTGGCCTGAGAAGTATTTCATGATGGGTAAAGTCTTTTTACAAGAAAAATGAGAAATAGTGATTGACTGTTTAAAAAATATAATTGGAATAATAATAATAAAGATCAGAAAAAAACAACGAAAAGATATTGAATGATGAAGTGGGGAGATTAATGTCTCTGTACTGACTGACATGCATGGCATTCCCTTTTGAAAAAGCAATGTAATACACTGTAAAATTATATGCAATTCAATGCAATATAAACAAAATTAAGATGATTAAAAAAAGAATATATAAAGAACTCAGACAACTCAATAGCAAAACAAAACAAAACAAAAATTTGACTTAAATATGGGCAGACAACCTGTATTTCTCAAAAGAAGACATATAAATGGCTAAAAAGTATTAAAAAAAGCTCAATGTTACTAATCTTCGGAGAAGTGTAAATCAAAGCACAATGAGATATCACCATATCCATGTTAGATTGGCTATTATTAAAACAAACAAACAAAAAAGACAAAAAACGAAAACAAAACAAATTCTGGTGAGAATACAGGGAAAGAAGAAATCACACACAATTGTTGGTGAGAATGTAAATTAGTGTAGCTATAATGAAGAGGGTTTTTTTTTTTTGCTATAGGGCAGGTGCGCTCTCCAGAAAGACAGAGCGAGACAGAGACAGAAAGAGAGAAATCACCTCCCCAGGGAGAATGGCCACACCACAATCCCTTCTCCATTCTCCTCTCGGGATCTTGGGCATGCACTCACACGTGTCTGGTGTGAGTTTAAGCCACTGGGTCTGGGACTCAAACCACTGTCGACTACATGGGAGTCCAATGACATAGCCATTATGCCAACTGCTGGCTCCAGTGTAGCTATTATGGAAAAATTAAGAGCAGGACTACTGTGTAGCCCAGCACCCTACATCTAGCTCTACATAGCAAATGAAATGAAATCACCAGGTTACAGAGATATCTGCACGCCTGCATTTATGGCAGCCCTAGTCACAATAGCCAAGACATGGGATCAGCCTAAGTGTCCATCGAATGACCCCCGAGTGAGCAAAACCTGCAACACACACTGGGCATCATTTACAAGAGCGACTCCCCGAGTGAGCAAAACCTGCAACACACACTGTGAGCATCATTTACAAGAGTGATCCTGGCTCCATAAAATGAAGCAAGGAGAGGATTTTGAGAACAACTATGCCCATACATTTTTAGGCAAGAGTTTTTGTAAATTACAGATAAAGTCAAACAACATTTTACTTTTACAAGACTGTTTTTCCTCCAAAGACTCTTCTATTAATATGTTAGTTTTGTCACAGTGCTTTGGCAAAGATTGAATTTGTCCTTCAGAATTTATTATTCTCATTTTCCATTTGGAAAATGTGTTGATTGTCTACAGATAGAACATAGTGAAAACACAATAAGTTAATTCAAGAGTTAGGTTGGAAGGGGATTTTAAGAAATACTCACATCAAGGTTTGATCTTTCAAATTTAAATAAAGCCAACTCCAGAAAGCTTTAATACCGAGATTTTGTATAGAATTCCCAGTGGAACAGGGCAAGGCTTTGCATAGAAAATGCAGCAGCTTAAATATTCTCCTTTCTTCCTGTGTCAGGGTTTTAGCTATAGACAGTAGAATCCAAAGTAGCTTATTTTTTTTTAAGTTTATTTATTTCTTCTGTGAGTGGAAGAGATACACGGGGAGACACAGACTGAGCTAGCTCCCCTCATAGGACCCGAAATCGGGTGCACCCCAGTCTCAGCCAGCCCTGACCACAGGCGTGTGCACAGCCTCTGTACTCACAGAGCCCTCTGGGCACAGACCCAGACCTTCCCGTGTGGACAGCCTCTCAGACACCGAGGTTTATCGCGATGCCCCCACGTTAGCGTTTGAAAAGCAGAAGTAGCTTCAGACAGTCCTGGAGAGGGACTTGATAGTGAAGCAATGATTACACAGTTGGACCCCACATGGGAGAGTCCTGGGTTTGCATGGGGCTCCCTGTGTGGTGTGGTCCTGGGTGCATTCCCAGGTCTCCCTGAGGGTATGGGCATATGTGGCCCATGATCTGGGTGACTGAGAGAGCCATGGCTGTGACACATCTGCCGAGAGCCAGAGCACATCCACCAGGAACAATGTCCAGGGGGAAATGTGGAACCGCGCTGCATTTCCTGCAGAACTACGCTGCATTTCCTGCAGAACCGCACTGCATTTCCTGCAGAACCACGCTGCTGCTCGCCACCGAGCAGGACAGCGAGCCGGAGAGTAGCAGGCTGGGTAGAAGGCCGTCTCCTGGGCAGGTGGCTGTCCTCCTGGTGGGTGCCTGTCTGTCCTGTCCCCAGACAGAGTGCTCTTGGCAGGTTGTCCACGTGCCGCCTCTCAGAAAAAGCAATCGAAACACCTGGTTCACTTCAGGCTGTCTCAGACCCAAGCTCTTTCCTCCTTTGTCCGAGGACCTGGAATGTGCTACTCATTCTTGGAGTTCTTCTATCTGAGCAGTGTCTTTAAAGCCATTAAACACAAATTGAGTTCCTCCCAGGAAGTAGCATAGGCACAAAAGAAGCTGACCTCTCCTCTAGGATAGTCAGAATAGTTAGTAAAGAGACAAAGAACAGAAGAAAAAGAAGAAAAAAAAAAAGATTATGTGGGAAAGAAGTAGCTGAACCCACCAGTTCCCTTTGTCAGGAGATACATGGAGATTTAAACTCTGGTTAGGAATTTAGCAATAGAAATAAAAATGTTAGTCAGTGACTATGAACCAAGAGCTGGAACTACCCAGGTCAACTGAAGACAGAAGCTCAGTTTTACTTATTGACTGAAGTAGAAGGCACACCCAAGGATTAGAGCAGTAAAACACCACAAAGAATGGTTAATCTCTAGCTACAGTAGCTCTGTAAGCTGAAAACATGCCTATTTCATGAATCAAATGACTTATAAGCAGGTATTCCGTGGGTAGAGGAGGTTGGTTAAAATTCTATGGGTAGAGCCCTAATTTTCTCCATCCTTGTATTTTTGGGAGGCACACCCAAGGATTAGAGCAGTAAAACACCACAAAGAATGGTTAATCTCTAGCTACAGTAGCTCTGTAAGCTGAAAACATGCCTATTTCATGAATCAAATGACTTATAAGCAGGTATTCCGTGGGTAGAGCCCTAATTTTCTCCATCCTTGCATTTTTGGGCTGTAGAAATAGTGCCACAGGGAGAGCACTAGTGGAAGATTTGAGACTCAGGGCAACTTCCGTGAGCTGGAGAGAGACACGCACTTACTCCCTGGCTCCCAACTGGTAGCTAACTGGGGATGAACATCCTTGGAGATCAACAGTGGGAACTAATCATACAGATGTACTGGAAGAGCATATCGGGGACTAACTAGAGGGGCGGGTGCATAAATTTGATCAAGAAGCTTACAAAATGACCGAGGAGGTAGGTAACGGGTTTCATAATGGTGCGCTCGGAAATTCTAGTTAGTGGTAGCGATTGGCTTCTGCAGTTTTTTCTTCTGTGAGCCCCAACAAAACCAATGAACTCTTATTGCATCTCTACATTGCCATGTGCACAGGCTATAAGCAAGGGAGGCAGTCTAACTGTTGCCTTTTGGCTTTTAATGGAAAATCAATTTATTTCAGCATATTAAACCATTAGTGCCTGTTGGAGATTAACTTCCACATTTTCTTTACATTTCTCTTCTACTTCCTCTTTCTCCACTGCTGGGGACGAGGCTCTCGACTACAAGTGGTGACCACGAGCCTCCCCAGGGAGCAGGGCACAAGTCAGGCTCTCATTTCCTATTGCTTTACCCCTCAAAGAATTTTCTGATTGATTATGGCAAGTCCACAGGGCTCCTAAGTTCTGTGATTTTGCTGCCACTGTGCGGTGGCCGCATTCTGTGAAGAGGTATGTTGAGAACCCGTGGGATGATGGTGTCGGCGTGGCTCGAAGGTCCACAAAGCTGGGATGAGCAGCACTTTCTGAAACAGGATCGGGACGTGCGTGCTACGAGGGACGGTTCCTTTAATGTGTCAGCCTGGCAGGCGAGGGCGCCCAGGTTCTCCGGAGCGCCATCCCCACGTTGCCGTGCGGCGTTAGAGGCGACTGCTGTTTACTACCGGCTGGCTGTAAGTATGGGGGATGGCCTCCATTATGCTAGCGGGCCTCACCCAAACTGCAAAACCACTGTGTCCCGGGGAAGAAGGAACCCTGCCTCAAAGCCCGTATTGTTGAAGTACAACTGTCAGACCTGAGAGTCCCCAAAAGCTTGTAAGCGCATTTCTCAGACTGTCTCTCAGGGCTGGCCATGTAGCCTAGTGGTTAAGGGAGTTGGAGCCCATATGGCTGACCACGTGGTCCAAATCTCAGTCCTAGTGGCCTGAAAAAAATATGCTAGGAGCGTGTGTCCGTGTATGCTCAAATTCCTCAAAGAAGGGACAATGGGAGAGCAGGGACTGTGGCATGTCATGCCTCGCCCCCTTCTGTCTCTCTGAAGAGTGCACGTGCCCTCTGCAATGACACATCTCTCTCTCCTCTCTCCTCTGCTGGTTCTGCTTCCCTCCTGGAGAACTCTGACTGGTCATCTCAGGTCAGGGCAGTTACTGACTGTGGCCGACTCTGTCGGTTAGAACCGTCTGGAACAGGCAGTGACTGCGATGGCTCTGAGCTCGCACCTGACAGGAAATGCGCTGTTCTAATTCTAGGGCTAGTCCTTGTTTATTCATTAGCAAATAAACAATTCTAGGGCTATTCCTGTGGACGTTAGTGAATAAACAAGTCGTAATTAATTAATTTTTCAACAAGTATTTGTGAGCTTCGGATGCCACTGGGCTGTTTGCTGCCACAGGGTGTACACGGACGGTGACCCTGAGCAGTGGGAATATCTGGGGGCTGCTTTTCCTGGCCCTACTGGGTGCTCCTGAGAGTGGTGGAGTGAGCTGGTGGAGGCAGGGCTGGGTCCCACTCACCTGTGTGACCTCGCCATCATTTCCTGTCTGAAGTTAGCAACAGGAAGGGAGCAAGGGACAGTCGGGGGTGGCCACCGGCCCTGTGCCCTTGATTCCAGGGCAGCCAGGGGTTCCCAGCAAGAGGGCGCGGCCAGCGCCGTCTCTACCCCTGGTGCTCCCGAAGTGGCTCCGTGGCCCAAGTAGACACTACAGTGACGCGGTCACCGGTGGGTGAGAGAGGTTTTGTTTTGTAAAGTTTGCCAGAGGTCACGTGTGCTCACCAGAGAGACAGAGAGGGGAAGTGAGAAAGCACGCTCCCATGGCGGGCATCACGCTGCAATCCCTCCTCCGTTGTGCCCTGCTTCTGGGACTTTGGGTATGTACACATGCCTGGCGTGGTTTTCCAGTCAGTCCAGGACTCTAACCATGTGGACTTGGCTGCCTGAGCCTACAGCTGGCCTGAGAGCCGAGTTATGAGCCAGAGAGAGAGCAGAGAAAGGACTTTGAGCTCATTGTTGTATACATGTGTGTGCACATGCATGCTGATTGTGCATGTGTGCATGTATATGTACACATGCATGATGGTGTATGTGTAAACATGTGCCAGACTGTGCATGTGTCATGCACGTACACATGTGTGTGATCGTGTATGTGCACGCACATGTGTGCACAGGTGTCTGATTTGTGCTACATGTGCATACGTGTGCACATGTGTGCCTGAATGTGCGTGTGTGTGTGCGTGTGTACTGGAGTGGGAGCACACGGGTGGGATGGTGGCTGTGGGGATGGCTGGGATAACAATGATACCTTTCATGAATGAGGAGAGTGTAGTGTCTAAATGAACAGCAGCCCGAGATTGGAGATGAACTTTTTGAATGTTTCCTAACAAGAAAAATGAAGCAAATAGATCCCGACCATTAGGAAGCTTATTGCCAAAGGCAGATAAGGGGGTTCTCCCAGTCAGGAGCAGACGTACACCAGCGGGCTCGGCCATGCGTCTTCGGACAGGGCACCGCGGGAATCTGAGGGCTCACTTGTGAACCCGAGACATCATCTTTGAGATGTCTCAGGGGACGCACAGAGAGGCATACCGTGGGGTCTGCAGCACTCGCCGAGGGGGCGCTGCTGTGCCCACTCCCACCCTGTCCCTCAGCCCTCCATCCTAGCCCACCCCGTCCCTCTGCACCCCACCCCAGCCTGCCCCAGCACTGCTCCAAGGACCCCCCAGGGCCTGTGTTAGGTCTGCGTCAATCCGACTTTTCCGGGAATTTGGAAGTACAAAGTTCAGCTGGAACTAAAGATTACTTTTAAACTTTGAACATAAGGGACCAGCCAGGTGGTGTAGTGGTTAAGGTGGCTGGATTACACATGGCCCAGAGGTTCAAGTCTTGGACCCTGAGGCTTGAAAACCTGCGGATGCATGTGCATAGGTGCCCCAAGCCCCAAGAGGAGAATGGAGCAGAGGCTGCAGTGTGGCCTCCCCCGGGGGTGCTTTCACGTTCCCCCTCTCTCTCTGTCTCTGTCTCTCTCCAGTGAGTGCACACATCCTACAGTGAGATGGACCGGAGAACTTGGAGAACTCGGAGCACCATGTTAACCTGGGGCCAGTCAGTGGTCGACTTTCCCTCAGTCTTCTACACAGAGGCCAGGCGTTGTGCTGTCAGGGAGGGGTGCCGAGCTGGGCCACCTCTGGGCACTTCTCTCTGTGCTCTCTGTTCCCCACGGTCTTCAGGGAAGGAGGGGTCAGTCCAGGCCCACATGCTCCCTTCTCCCCTCCTTGGGGCCAGCACCATCTAATCTTGGGCAGCGGTTTTCCAGGCCCGCCTGTCCTAGAGGTGGACACCAGAGGGCGCCCGCCACCACCTCCTGACTGGAGTTCCTGACGCCCTGTGGCACTTGGGCTGACTGCTGAGTGTGGATGGCGCTTTGTAATTTGAAAGTGCTGAACAAATGACCAATTCTCAGAGGTCAGGTTTGAGTTGAAATCTGAAGGAATGGAGGAAAAGTCACCTGCATTCACTTTTTCGGGTTGTTTAAACATCATTGCATGAAGTAGTGACGGACCACGTGGATCTGGAGACAGAGCAGCCTCAGGGTGCGCACACCCGTAGAACCCTGTTGGCTCAGCACCCGAGCCAGGTGCAAGTCCTGGGTCCAGCGGTGCCAGCTGTTGTCAATGTGGCTGAGAACGGGGCAAGGTGGTTCACCTTGCACCTGTGGCCGGCCTCCCTGCTCAGGCTGTGGCCAGAACCCTGGTGGATCCCTTTCTCTCCAGCCGCCTATGCTCCCTCCTCAGTCACACGCATTCCTCTTTTTCTTCCTTCCTTCCTTCCTTTCTCTTTCTTTCTTCTTTTTCTTTTTGTGAGAGATCTTTTTGCTACAGGGCACACATGCTTGCCAGAGAGATAGAAAGCGAGAAATCACCCTCGGGGGGATGGCCATGCCAGAATTCCTTCTTCTCCAGTCTCCTCTTGGGGTTCTGGTTACACATGCACACCCACCTGGTGTGAATTTCAAGTCACTGGGTCCAGAAATTGAACCGCAGTTGACCACGTGGGAGTCCAGTGCCTTAACCACCATTCCAACTGCTTGCCCTCCCTCTCTCATTTCTAACACTGGCTTCTCCCTATGTCTGGCAAGCCTGGGCCACCCAGGCCACCAAGTCTGGCCACTCTGGCTGACTCTGGCTGCCCTATTGTCCCTGTCCACTGAGCAGACGCTGGCAGCTGAAGTTCTCCTGGCTGAGGTCCAGGGGCCACGCTGAGCTGGGCACAGTGGGGGCAAGGAGGTGGCAGGCACCATCTCCATCCTGGAGGGTTTTGCAGTACACCAAGGAAACAGCTACGCAGGGAAGCTATGGAGGTCGAGGCGGGTTCAGGTCTACCTGGGTGCTGTAGAATTGCAGCGAGGAAGTGAGAGAGCGAATCCAGCCCTCCCAGAGAAGTCAGGCGCAGTGGCACCTGTGGGCCCAGCTCCTCGGGAGGCTGAGAGGAGGATGGTGACAGGGAGACCCCGCGTAGAAGGCACTACACATGTTAGTGCTCTCCCACACAGAGAGGAGAGTGAGAAGGTGCTAAAACGGGGCTTTGCATTACAGGGAGGATCTGGGGGTTTATGCGGCACTAGGCCCGTGGTTGGTCTGAGGGACAGCCGGGAAGTCGCGGTGGCTCTGCTGGTGGGGGAGGTGATGAACCGGTCCTGGCCTAAGGCCTTTCACCCAGAGGGAGAGCAGGCGGGCAAATGCAGCCTGCCTTCCTGCACACACACACGTGTAAAGTGTGTGCACTTACGTGTGTGAGATGAACGGGGGAGGGCTCCCAGGAGTGGTCAGCTCTCAGAAGCAGGGCTCTCGCTGCTGGGGTGGCTGCAGGTTGTGTCATGGCCCCGTGTGCCAGAAACAGCCATGGCTGTGTGGCTGTGCACATGCTGACCTCGCTGCCCGGCCTCCCTCGCCCACTGGCCCTTACTCAGGTCCCCCTCCACGCGGGATGATTGACCCAGCAGTAGTGGCAAGGGAGAGCCATTGCTCCTTTTCAGTTCGGCACTTGGGAAGGAGAGGACCGTGGAGCTGGTCAGGTGGTCATGGGGGACCCCGAGAGCAGAGGAAAGTTTTGTTTTCCTAAAGATGATGGGGGAAGAGTTCCCTTGGACATAGGCTGTGTATTCTGGGCAACGGAAACGTGTTACATTCCAGTTCCTTCCTGCCCCCCTGCTGCAGCCCTTCCCTTTCCAGTCATGACATGTTGGCTTACTGTCCTCAGGGTACACCTGTGGGGCAGCATGGCCTTTTTTTTTTTTTTTAATCTGCTTACATTTTTAGTTATATCTCTTTTAAGACTGTCCAAATGAAAACGAACAAATACACGATGCAAGTTACCCAAAGGAAAAGAAAACTTGTTCGCGGTCTTTCATTCATTTCATCAGTGAGGACACTCGAGGCAGCACCTTGTTCTATAACCTGGTCCCTCCTATGACCTGGATTGTCTCTGCCGTTCATTCCGTCCAGTGCAACGTTACTGTCATCGGCATCCGTTGGCTCAGTTTCACTCTCAACCCTGCTTCAGAATGGGGCAAGTCACCAGGCAAAGAAGCCGAGCAATTCTGAATCACCTCGATTACTCTTCCCAGGTGTTTCTGAAACCTCTCGGCTGTTTCAAGCCGTTGACATTTCTGGACTCCATCATGACTCTCAAGGTCTCTCTTGCTTGGTGGGGTCGGTATTCATTTATAAAATGATGCACATGTACAAAATGCAGTTTAAGGGCTTCTAATTTCTCTTCTCGTTTTATACTCTTAGGGCTTTTATTTTTTTGAGAGGTTTTTGCTATAGGGGGCGTGTGCTGACCAGAAAGACAGAGAGAGACAGAGAGACAGAAAGCGAGAAATCACCCCCCCGGGGGGATGGCCACGCCACAATCCCTCCTCCTCCATTCTCCTCTTGGGATCTTGGGCACGCACGCACACGTGCCCGGCATGAGTTTAAGCTGCTGGGTCTGGGACTTGAACCGCGGTCGACTACGTGAGAGTCCAGTGACATAGCCGTTATGCCAACTGCTGGTTCCTCTGAGGGCTTCTTATCAATATATCTAAAAGGTCTAAAAAATTAATAAGGATGGACATAATGAGTTTTCTCAGTTCTTTCTTGTGACAAACTGCATTGGGGTGCCTTCCCCAGGGCTACCTGTGCTCCCAGGACTGGGTCGGACTGACTTCGTTTAGTCACAGTTAAAAAGACATTTCAAAACACCACGACTCAGGAGCCGCACTTTCTGGAATGCCCTTGACTCCCTGTGGAGTATGGCTCAGACCCACTACCTCACTGTCCCTGGGTTCTGCCTGGGGGTGGGGCCTCCAGGTGTCCCCAGGTCTCTGCCTCAGGTGCCGGAGCTCAGGTGTCGACCTAAGACAATGCAGGACCTTGGCCGAGGAAGGCCCAGTCACCTGCCCTGCTGTAGGCGTGCCGCCATCTTGACCTGCAAGCAATCCTAGATTTGATGTGAAACCGATGGTGGCTTTTTGAATATGCAGGGTGTATTTCTCCCGAAGGCGTTGCTTTTCTCTGGGCAGAAGTTGCTCCCACTGGAGAAATTCATTCACAGCTTCTATTTCCTCTCCAGTGTGAACACACCAGAAAGAGCAAGCACACAGGTTGCCTACCGAAGGGAAGAGGTACGTGGGGGCGATGCAGGCGTAATGGACAGTCCCTGGGGCCATGTGGGGCCTGCCTTGAGAACGGCGGTCAGCTCCGCCAGCCTCGCGTGCTCCTGGGGGAAGGGAAAAGGATTACGCAGAGCCCCAGTGACCTCAGCCCCTCTGGGAACGTCTCCAAGTAGCAGCCATTACTTGATTCATTTCTTCTTCAAATATTTGCTGAGGCCCGAGAGTGCTGTAGCCTGCGTCCAGCTGCCTGTGGTGGCCTGAACGCACAGGCCTGGACGGCTGAGCTCAAGGTCTCGTCGGGTCGTTTCCTTCTGAGGCCGCCTTGCTTGGCGGTGGCTGTCCTGCCCTTCCGAGGCGCCGCCCTGCGTCTGTGTGTCCTGTCCTCTCAGAAGGACGCCTGGGCCGGGGGCTCGTGTTACCATCAAGACCTCTGTGCAGGCACTGTCTCCCAGGAAGGTCCATCTGCGGTGCTGGGCTTAGATGCCCGCCCGAGTTTGAGGGACCCTGCCGGCCCTCTACGCCTGTATCTTGGTTGGTATCCATGCCTGTACCCATTTCCAAGGCTGCGTCTGTTGCCACGTCTGTGTCCAGGTCTACAAAATTTGCAAAAGTGACGTCCTCCTTCCTGAGGCCGTGTAAATGGGGTGTGGAGTGCATCCATTTCAGCAGGCCGGAGGGAGCGAGGGAGGGCCATCGCAGAGAGACAGGGCAGGCTGTGAGCCCACGCTCCCGTGATGAGGTGGTGGCGGTGGCGGTGGCATGAGGGCTCTCCTGTCTCGTCATCTCAGAGCGTCTCCCTCGAGAACGTCTCTCCCCAGGCCTTGTTTCTCTCAGCATATGGAAGGTCGTGCTCAGCCGCACCCCTCCACAAACTCGTCATGCCCGTAGACGGCTCTTTCCTAAAGAAAACCTCCTAGTGAAGCTCAGAGTCGACAGCTTCCTCTCTGGTCGTGCAATGTAAGCACGCCTGAGACCTGCAGCTGGGTGAAGCAGCGTGGGTGGCAGGGCTGGGCACGCAGCCGTCCTGCAGGGCCTGTGCCTTCCCAGGCCATGTTTTCGCTGTGAGTGGGACTTCCGTGCGGAAGGGAAGACTGTGGTTTTAGGAACATTCTTGTAGGCTTGCTTCTTGCAGTGTGGAAACCATCTGGCAGAACCGTTAGACTGTTCTGAAACATGAAATGACCTGTTCAAACTTTCTGATTCCGAGCTGCAGACAGTGGTTTGGTTTCAAGCTGTTCTTCAGGGTGGTCGATTTAGAACTGGATCTGTGAGAACCAGCGGTGGCTCCCAGGTGGAACTGTCTAAGAGCTGGCCGGGTGCCCCCGCAGGTCTGAGCTGTACCCTGGCTGGGGCTGCCGCGTGTCCTTCCTCTTCCCCGCACCTCATGCCACTGTACCCGGGGCTCTGGGACCCCTTCCTTCCATCGTCTGAGGCTCCTGGTGTCTGGGGGTCTCCCAGACCATGGATCAACGTGGTCGGCTCCCAGTAAGCGAGCTTGGCAGATCCCCTGTAGAGCTGAGCGCACCTACAGTTTCCTGTTGGAGGTCTCTGGAGAGATTCCAAGAACACCAATCCGAGGCTTCTCGTCGGTCTGCTCCCTCTCTGCCACTGTGGAATGTGTCAGGAATAAGATGAAGGTATCCGAGTGTCTGCGGTACCCACTCAGTGAGAGCACTGTCCCGTGGGGTCACATCTCCCTATCCGAGCTCAGAGGTGGCTTCAGAGACCTCTTAAAGCCACACGCCGTGTATTCTACATCTCCTTCCACATTCGTCTTTGATTATGTCTCTAAAGATGGCCCCCAGGTTCCCTGAGTCTCAGTCACGGCCTTCACTTTTACTCCTGGGGATGGAGAGAGGGAGGCACAGATGCGTGACTGGGGCGCAGGGGTATGGGAGGCAAGAATGGGGGGACATCTGTCCTGTCAGATCTAAAAGTAGGGGCGCCAGGTATGGATGAAGCCCGAGTGGCTCAGGAGGGCCGGTGAGGCCTGAGTGGCTCTGACCTTGGCAGGACGGGCCGGCCCCAGGCGGCCTCAGGATGCTGGAGGGTGTGAAGGGGTGAGGTGGAGGTGGGTGAGCAGGTTTCTAGCAGCGGGGTGCAGGCACTGATGTGGTCCTGGTGGGTGGTGCAGGGCTGAGCCACACTCTCCATTATGGGGAGTGAAACGGGCCTTGGAAAACTTGGGGGCGGGCGTGGTGAAGGGGCAGCGAGGAGGGAGCTGGGGATTTATCGAGGCAGGGGCTGTGGTGGACAAAGGGGTTGTTTCCCAGCGCTCGCTCAGGATGGAGCTCCTGGACCTGCCTGCTGTGTGGCGGGGCGGCCATGCCGGGTGCTCAGGTCTGAGGGGGCTCCGGCGGGTCAGCATCTCCCGAGGGCCCTGGGGCCCACGTAGGTGCTGGCGTCTCCGAGGACGCTGTGTGTGAGTCAGAGGTGTGGGCCTCAGTTCCGGGATGATAACCCATGGGTGTCACCTGCTTAGGTAGCTATCGTGCCCTAAGGGGAGCGTCTGTCCCCTTGTGAATGACATGCAGTGTGCTGAGCTGAGCAATTCAGACCTTCCCTGGCAGCCCCCACGCTGGCCACCAAGCGGCCGGTGCCGGCTCCTCTCTGCATTCTCTTCATTTCCCACTGTCACCCCAGCAGTTCATCAGGTGGGTATTTAGCTGACGTGACAGATGACAGGCAGCGCTGACCTTATGAGGCTGCTGCAATGACAAACAGGACAGGCGACCTTTGCAAACTAGCCTGCCGGGCGTTTGGCTCCGGGCACTCTCCATTCCAGGGGTTGTGTTCCGTGTGGTCCGTGTGACCACCTGCGGGGCCTGCGGCAGTAACTGAAGCCCGCAGTCACTGGGACCATGGCCGGCTCTGAGCCAGGTGGGCTGGAGGACTAAGGGGCAGCACAGGCCGCTCTGGCTTTCCCAGCAGCTGTTCCGGAAGTCTGCACGCATAGAACCCCTTTTCCCACACAAAGTAATGGCAGCTGAGGCTTTCGTAGATGTGCCTCTCCACGTGTCCGCACTCTCCGTCAGTGTAAGGCCCACAGTTAGGCAGGCTCACAACGCACACTAAGACGACCATGGACATATGTAACCTGTAGTGTGGGCCAGAGTTAGTTCTGGGGAGACCTGGGTCAGACACAGCTCTGTGCCATAACCAGGAGGAGCTCTACGACCAGTTCTCTCATCTCTCAGCCTCACGTCCTTCACCCGTAAGACGGAGGTAATAATACCTATTGCATAAGGAAGCCGAGAGCATTAAATGAGCTTAAACACTGCGTGGTGCCGCGCTCAGTAAGGTGCTCAGTAACTTGTTTCCCTGACTGTTCCTGTGCAGTGGAAGAAGCACACACATACATGTACGGCTTCCTTAGGCGTGTGGGTCTACGGGGCTTGCTGCAAGACATACGAGATGCCCGTGCGAGCATGGGGGTGGTCACTGCTGGTGCACAAAGGAAAAAGGCACAGAGAGGAAGGGGAACAGCAGCAGGGAAGCGAGCTGGTGACACCAGGAGGACATCACCGAGACTGTGCTGTTGGAAAGGAGGCTGTGCTGCAACTCTCCCAGCAGAACGAAGCGGCCAAGCCTTCTCCTGGTGCAATGCGTTTGTTCTGGCAGGCCAGAAAGCCCACCCAGTCTCTTCCCCTCTTCCCGTTCATATCTCTATAACCCAAACTTACCGGCAACGAGGAGCAGAGAAACCTCTGGGTGCCAGAATACCTGGTTTCAACAGAGCTCCTTGAAGATTTTCCAATGTCTTGTCAGACTAGCAGCGTGAAAGGAAGAAACCAGTCCACTGCGTCCTGCAGCCAGAGCCCCCAGAGCTGGGAGACCAGGAGGGTGTGTGGGACGTCTTGGGGGATGGTGATAGGTGGGGAGAGCTTCATATCTCCTCTGCACTGCAGCCCACTGCATGCAAGAACCAGCCCAGTGCGTGGGCTTCTGAGCATCCCAAAGCTTCGCCGAGAAGCACCGAGAGAGGAGGGCAGCTGCTACCGCTGGGTCGGAGTCTTAGGGGTGCCTGCTTGGAGGTGCACACTGCCAGAGGATGAGATGCCACGTCGTCTTCCGAAATGATGCTCAGCCTTCCGTTTGAGCTTTACTGCTATAGCTGGCAATAAGAAAGATCTAGACCCTGTTCTAAGATATTTCTAGACTAGCAAGAGAATGTATTCAGCGTATATAAATTAAGTTACTTACTCACGAGAGATTGCTTAGGTCCAAGTTACTGAGTTCATTGTAGCAAGGATGGCAAATGAACTCCGTTTTCTGTGGCACACATGAGGCAGAGAGCAGTGCTGACCTTCTGTAACAGACACGCTACCACACGCAATCCCCAAAGCAGGCATGTAAGGGAACCCCGGGTTCACGTGGGTTAGAGGTTATAGGAAATTCTCCGAGGATGGAGGCCGCGTTTCACAGAGTATGAGATTACATCTACTGGACATAGAGAAGAAGTAGTATCTTCAGGAATTCATTTTAACTTTTCTTTCTTAAGGAACACTCTGTCCCTTTTGGCAGAGGGCATACATTTTTCCGGTACAGTGCGTGTTGCTATTAGGTTGTTGGAAAAGTTAGGAGGCAGTTTCACATAGAAAAACAGAAAAAATATGCCATGATTTTTTCGACAACTTGAGTTAACCACAGACAAAAAGGAAGGTGTTTTCAGGCCAGCCCAGAAGTTACGTTTTCAGAAGTGATCCTTCCTAGCGTGCCCTTGGTGACAGCCTGCAGATGAAACTCAAAATAAGCAGAAGAAAGAGAATAAAAATGGTAAGAACAGGAATCAATAAAACAAAGGCAGACAAACAATAGAGAAAATCAATGGTAAGAGAAGTTGGTTTTCGGAAGAGATCAGCGAAATTGATAATCCTTGAGAAGACTGACGGAATAAAGAGATCAGGTCCGAATTACAAATGTCAGGAGTGAGAGAGAGACCTATGTCTTCTATAGACGTTAACAGGGGAACGAGAGAATACCGGGCCAGCATGGTCTTACAAAGTCCAACACCTGTTTCTGTTACCTCCAGGTGACTCCCTTTTTTTTTTTAAAGTGAGATTTTTGCTACAGGGTGTGTGCACTCACTAGAAAGACAGAGAGACAGAAAGTGAGAAATCACCCCCAGGGGGATGCTGCAATCCCTTCTCCTCCCTTCTCCTCTCAGGGCCTTGGGCACACAAGCACATGTGCCTAGCATGAGTTTCAAGCTGCTGGGTCCAGGACTTGAACTGCAGCTGGCCATGTGGGAGCCCAGGGATGTAACCAGTAAGGTCCCCCCAGGTAACTCTTTTTTTTTTTTTTTTTTTTTTGAGGGGGGGTTTTTTTTTTTTTTTTTTGTTTTGTTTTTTTTTTTTTTTTTTTTTTTTTTTGCTATAGGGCGCGTGCACTTGCCCCCCCGGGGGGGGATGGCTACGCCATAATCCCTTCTCCTCCATTCTCCTCTCAGGATCTTGGGCACGCACACACATGCACCCGGTGTGAGTTTAAGCCACTGGGTTCAGGACTTGAACCACAGTCGACTAAATGGGAGTCCAGCAAGCTAGCCATTACGCTAACTGCTGGTCTCCCTCCAGGTAACTTTTTATACAGCTGCTCGCCCTCCCTGGGTTCTGGGACAGCTCCTTTCTTTGCCCTGCTGTGCTTTGAATGTGTCCCCGCTGATTCTATGCTGAGACTTGGTTGTGGCGGGATTAAGAGGGTGAAACTTAATCAGCCATGGTGCTGGGAGGTGGGGCTTTGGGAGGAGATTAGGAGTCAGGTCACTGGGGTGGGGCCTGTGGTTGATCCTGGTGGGTTTATGCGAGGCTCACAGACACGGATACTCCACTCTGCTCTTGCCCTTGGATGTGAGGCTCCAGAAGACATGGCGCCTGGCCTTTGGGCCTCCAAACCATGAGCTGGACAAATCTCTGTTGAATGAATTACCCAGACTTGGTATTTCCTGTTACTAACAACAGACAGACTAGCAAGACCTGTCTGACTGTATGGAAACGTTCTCCACCTACGCTGGCGCCAGGAGTGTCCCCCCGCCCCGAGCGTGCGCTTCATCCCTCCTGGGAACCTCACTGGTAGGGCTACCGTGAGGCCATTCCTGAGGTCGGAACTGTACTGTCTTTAGGAATCTTAGCTGAAAACAGCACGACGTGACTCTCCCAGATCGCACGCGGTCAGTTCTCTTCATTTGGTATTCCACCAGCGCTTGGTCTAAGCGCAGATCTGCAGACCCGTTGTCATCACTCGACAGACTCCTAGCAAGGACCCAAGCCTCAGCCTGGGGACAGCGTCACAGATCACGAGCTGTCGGGGACATCGGTGACCACTGCCTTGAAAATGCTGGGCCTGGAGTCAAGGTCCCCAATCTGGCTGGCTAACTGGGCCACCTGCGCCTTTTGAAAATGCTGACTCTCAGGTTTGCCGCCCACTTCAGGGTGCCTCCTGTGAGCACGTGTGTTTGAGACCGATGATTTAGGTAACCAAGAGTCCCTCATGGGGACTGACAAGTTCGGTTCGTGAAAGACCGGCTTTTGAAAATAAAGGTCGGCGACCAGAACAAGCAGTTCGTTTACGGAGAGCCGGGCGCCCCCAGGGCTGGTGATCTTCAGTGCCTTTCCCCTCGTGAAAGCAGGGGACACTGCTTCCCTGTCCCGTGACAGCGGCAGATTCTGGCCACTGGCCGGGAGCAGCAGGGACGTGTCACCAAGGAGGGAGCAGGTAAAATGCATGTCTTCACGCTCCTCCCACTGCAGGATCTGGGAAGTGACATTTGCTGGGAGGGGTGCGACACCAGGCGGTCTGCATCACAAGCCGTCATGGCGCAGCAGCCCAGCCTCCCAGGCCCCTTGGACTTTGGGTGAGCATAGCACACACTTCCCGTGACGGTCTAGAACGATGGCTGTCACAGCAAAACCAGCTCAGCTTAACTGATTTACCGTCGTTGAGACATTGCTCAACCATTGTAACTTTTTAAAAAAGAACTATTTTTTAAAAAAATAATTAATTTTATTTATTCATTCATTTATTTCAATTTAAACAGAGGAAGACAGACAGAGAGAGAGAGAGAGAAGGAAAGTAAGCCACCAGGTCTGGGACCTGAGCCATGGTTGGCCATGTGGGATCATCCAGTGTCTTAACCACCATGCCACCTGCATTTTATTTAAATTAACTTTTATTTTTTAATTTGATGAGAGAGAGAGAGGATGTGAGAAAGCAAGCCTCCAGATCCGAGACTTGAACCATGGTCAACCATGTGGGAGTCCAGTGCCCTTAACCACCACACCACCTGCTGGCCCCTCCAAATTATCTTGAATAGCAAGAAAAAGCATGATGTCTAAGCTCTGGATGTGGAATATTTATATGTAAAATAATATCTTCATGGAGAAATTGGGGAACTGTTACAAGTTTGGAGAGATAATGAACACTATTAGGTTTACTCGTTTATTTGACAATTCTAAAATTATTTCCTATCAATTTCAGAATTTTATTAAAAACTTTCTTATTATTATAAGGAGTATTTTCTAATGCTGGACTTGGATCCTGAAAACAATTATATTTGAATCAGTTCATCATAATTTTTTTCCTTATTAATTACAATATTTTACCATATATCTATATCAATTCTTTTTAAAAATATTTATTTATTTAATTGCATTTGTTCTTCTTCTTATTATTTTTTAATTTGACCAGAGAGAGAGAAAGGGAAAGTGAAAAAGCAAGTCACCAGGTCCAGGACTTGAACCACGGTCGGCTATGTGGGAGTCCAGAGTCTTTAACCACCACACCACATGCCACCTGCCAGCCCTTCTTTCTTTTTTTTAAAGAGATTTTTTTGCTGTAGGGTGCAAGTGCTCCCTGGAGATACAAAGAGAGACAGAAAGCAATAAATCACCCTTCAAGAGGGATGGCCATGCCACAATCCCTTCCCTTCCATTCTCCTGCATACCTGCCCCATGTGAGTTTTAAGCTGCCAGATTCAAGACTAGAACTGCCATTGACAATGTGGGAGTCAAGCGACATAAGCATTACACCATCTGCTGGTCCCTCTATTCGAGATCTTTAGAAGAAAGCAATTTGTTAATGCTTAATGTTCTAATTTTTGGCATAAAAAGAAGTAAAATTTATATTCTAATATATAAACTCTAAATACTGTAACTCTAAATCTTATAACTAGATTTTTACCACTTTTTAAAACAAGGCTACAAATTGAGAATTGACTAAATCAGGCATATAATAGCTACATAATGTATATTTTTAAGTCTTTGTCTTGTAATATTACTTATTATACTTCTTAAATATTTTTCATGGGGTTTGTTTATTTTGCTTTCATGCATCTTTACAGTTTGTCTTACTTTCTATATATTACATAGACTATTTAGTTTAAGATTTTCTGTTTTCCTATCCAGGTGATTGTTCATAGTTGTCACTGATTTTGAAAAGTATTATGTTAGCTGCTTCATCTTTCTTATTTCTTTATAACTGCACTTCCAATATGTTTAGAAACATGTTTCAGAAACATGAGTGTAGCTACATTAAATTACAATAAAGGGGCCAGTAGGTGGCATGGTGGCTAAGGCACTGGACTCCCACATGGCCGACTGTGGTTTGATTCCCAGACCTAGTGTCTTGCTTTCTCACTTTCCCTCTGTGTGTGTGTGTCTCTTTCTGGTGAGGGCACATGCCCTGTAGCAAATTAAAAAATAATAATAAATAAAACGAAATAATTCTTTAAAAATAAACAATACGGATATACTAGGTTGTTGAGGGAAATATAGTATTCTGATGAACATAAGGCTGAAGTGTATTGTCGCCCTCTCTTAAGATGCTTAGCCTTGTTCTATTATCCTTGTTCCATTATCAAAGAAAGAATGAGAAGTTGGTTTGGTCATTAGCAGTTGGGGGGGGGCTTCAAAAAGTTCATGGAAAAATAGAATTAAAGTATGAGT
>NW_006159763.1:2075103-2092591 GCF_000334495.1 Tupaia belangeri chinensis
CCGGCCCCGGGACGGCAGCAGATTCTGGCCACTGGCCGGGAGCAGCAGGGACGTGTCACCAAGGAGGGAGCAGGTAAAATGCATGTCTTCACGCTCCTCCTACCACAGGATCTGGGAAGTGACATTTGCTGGGAGGGGTGCGACACCAGGCGGTCTGCATCACAAGCCGTCATGGCGCAGCAGCCCAGCCTCCCAGGCCCCTTGGACTTTGGGTGAGCATAGCACACACTTCCCGTGACGGTCTAGAACGATGGCTGTCACAGCAAAACCAGCTCAGCTTAACTGATTTACCGTCGTTGAGACATTGCTCAACCATTGTAACTTTTTAAAAAAGAACTATTTTTTAAAAAAATAATTAATTTTATTTATTCATTCATTTATTTCAATTTAAACAGAGGAAGACAGACAGAGAGAGGGAGAGAAGGAAAGTAAGCCACCAGGTCTGGGACCTGAGCCATGGTTGGCCATGTGGGATCATCCAGTGTCTTAACCACCATGCCACCTGCATTTTATTTAAATTAACTTTTATTTTTTAATTTGATGAGAGAGAGAGAGGATGTGAGAAAGCAAGCCTCCAGATCCGAGACTTGAACCATGGTTGACCATGTGGGAGTCCAGTACCTTAACCACCATGCCACCTGCTGGCCTTCCAACTATTATAACTTAATTTTATAAAGGATATATAGCATCATGGAAAAATGCTTATAATAAAGACTCAGTGGGTAAATCAGGGTAAAAAATTGCTTGTAGTTGCATACATGTATTGACACTGTTAATGTGATGAGAATTACGAGTTATTAAAAAGGAAAATAGTTTTGCCTTTGAAATGTCGTTGAAATGATTATAATAGCTTCGTCCTTCTCTTTCTTCTCCTTCTGCCCACTCTTCCTCTCCCTGCTTGTTACTTTTATAGTGCCCCCGGGCAGTGGGCATTCTTCTACAGTGACAGGACTGTGTGAGAAGGGCTGGTCCCACTGCTGAGGGGAGGGAGGGCAGTGGGGCGGCCCGTCCGTGCCGGTCGGAGTCGGGCCCCAGATGTCACAAACAAGGATGTTTAGATGGCATGAAGTTCTTTGAGCATTTGAGTGAGATTCTCTTCCACATTAGGGGGGTTATCCTTGCACTGTCCATATTTCCTGTAATTACCCTTTCTGCTTCTCATCAGTTTCCCGTTAGTTCCATTGGATGATAATTGACCCAGGCACCTGTTCTCAGCCAGAGACAGCTTTGCCTCCGGGGACATTTCTGGTGTCTGGAGCCATTTTTAATTGTGCTACTGGGACCTCGGGGGTAGAGGCCAGCGAAGGCTAAGTGTCCTTCAGTGCACAGCATGGACCCTGCAGTGAGGAATTATTTTTTATTAAAAAAATTTTACTCTAAGGCGTGTGTACTTTCTGGAGAAAGAAAGTACCCCCTAGGGGGACGGCCATGTTGCAATTTTTCCTCCTCCTTTCTTCTCTTAGGATTTTGGATATGCGTGTACACATGCCCCGTGTGTATTTCAAGTTGCTAGGTCTGGGACACGAACCTCACTTTTGGCCATGTGGGGGTCCAGCTGCCTTAACCCTTCACCTGCTGGCTCCAGTGAAGAATTATTGAGCTCAAAATGTCAATAGAGCCACTGGCCTAAGGGCTAAGAAGGAAGCTTTTGCCTCATCTTCCTTCCATCTTCATAGGAGGAGCAGGCAACCCAGGACTTGGGACAACCCAAATCTGTAACTCCTGGGAAGACAAGGCTCGGGAGACCCGCTCCTGTGTGGCCAGCTCCCTCTCACCCTTGCATCCAAAGGATTGTGCTGCTTTTACAGAAGCTTTATCTTCACCGCCCAGGGGTGTTAATGTTGATATCTTCCTCTGGTGACTGGCAGGACCAGGGGCAGGGTGGGAATTGTGAGTTCCTTGGGAAGCACAGAAAAGGAATACAGGGGTGTGAAAACTTATCTCACTGACCTCACCAGTTTGCCTGACCTTGACCTAAGTGCCAGTCGCCGGCAATGTACTCACAGCGTTCACCTGTCGCTCACAGCAAAGTCCGATGAAGCGACTTGGTGGAAACCCCTGCAGTCTCAGAGCTGGAGACGTGCGGTTTGTGCATTTTGGAGGGGGTGTGCGGATATGCTACGGAGACCCCTCTTAAGGAGGGACCTGCTGCCCAAGATGCTGGGGAAGTGTGGCTATCAGGATTTGTCTCAGTGACAGAAATCTCAGCCGCAGACGCCTGCCGGGTCTCACACTTCAACGGCCACCTGCAGCTTGCCTGCACTCCAGCGCCCCCTGCGGGCGGGCCGGGGTTTGCAGCGCCTGTCTCTGCTGGACTTTTCACAGGTGTTGCTGCCTAACAGGTACCAGGTCGGTGTGGAGCGGGGTGTGTGTGTGTGTGTGTGTGTGTGGGTGTGGGTGTGTGGGGTGTGTGTGAGGTGTGTGTGTTGGGGGGGGTAGAGCACTCGGGGCCTAATCCTCTTCCGTATCAAGAGCTGCTTCCAGAAGGTTCTGAATGTCACACTGATGAAAAGAGGCCGCTAAGGGATGGAATCGTCAAAGCCGCTTGGCGGAGCGGCTGGGAACTGCTGAGACGGCGTGTTTGGTTAGGGCTTCCTCCGCGGCGATTACTCCTATCAGGCCATAGATTTTCCTGGCTGTGCTTCTCTGACAAGATGAAGTGCATTCCTGACACACGGAATTTTCCAATAAAGATTTCATTGTCTCATTCCCCTGTGAAGTGATAAGTGAACTTGATATTTCTCTGTTCAGCCTTCATCAATAAAAAATTTTTCTGGTTGGGTTATTCCTGTTGATTCTTAATGAAGTGGTGTTTTATGAGGTGCCATTCAGTCCTAAACTTCAGGGAGGCAGGGATGGATGGCGTGGTAAAGTGGGCGCACTAGACGCTGAGATGCAGATTAACGGTCGTGTGTGCAGGACACGGGGAGGCAGATACGCAGCCATCAGGGAGCTAACACCCCTCACCCGGGAGGATATATCACACACAGTTACGGGCTGGAGTGGAGACAGACCACCTGCTGGGCCAGGCTCATCAGCCCCACTCAGATACATCACCCACCGAACCACAGAGCACCGTCCGTCTGACTTATCCCCAACGCTAGGCTGTGATTTAAGGCCCCAGCGCTGATCAGCACTACGTAGGTGACCTCCCCATGACTGAAGCGCACTATCGCCCAGTGACAGATGTCCTTGTCATGATGTGTGCTGATGAAAGGAAACCCATCATGCAGTATGCTCAACCCAGGAGGGCTGCCTGCAAAGGAGGCGCTGGTGCCTGGCCTGGTCTGGCTGGCCACAGTCTGGGGAGAGGCAGCTCCCCGGGGCTGTCAGCAGTGAGGGCACAACATGCAGGCACAGGGGCCATGGAGGAGGCAGCCTGGGACGGCTGCCCACCGTGCTGGCCTCAGGGTCCGAAGGCAGGGGACTGCTGCGGAGGAGCGGGCTTTCCCTGGTGCTGTGTGTAAATGCAGCCATGTGCCCCTCCCTCTAACCCCAGGCACCCTGTGTGGGTGTAGGCGTCACGCTGTGCTTCCCTGGAATAGTTGTGCTAAAATCTTCCTTCTCTGGACCGCCTCAGTTAACTCCCAGAGGGGTTTGTGGGGGGTGTGAGTGCGTTTGGTTGGTAATGGGGATGGCAGTGTGTGTTCATGTGTGTGCATGTGTGCGTGTGCACACTAGATGGCATTTGCTCCAGCCTTGGCTTTGTGTAGGCACTGAACCTGAGCTGGAGGTGAGGACTGTAGAGATGGGAGAGCTGGAGACGAGACTACAGAACTAGAAGGGCACCTGTATTGTACGGGAGGAAACCGTTCTGAAGAGGGGAATGACCTGGCCCTTTGTGGGACCAACTTCTTCTAACTCTCAGGCCAGTGCAGAGGCCACGTCTCTGTGGACTGTCACCTGCATTTCAGGACATGCACAGGGCTGTGCCTTATTCTGGTGGCAGGAGGTGACCGTGATCTCACAAGGCCTCTGGGAGTCTCCTGCCTTTTGTGCCACCTGAGCCTGGAGCTGTGTTTAATCCCAGGCTCTGCCGGTTAGCAGTGGGGTGTGTAGAGGGGACTGGTATTGAGATGGGATGATGAGAGGAGGGCCTGAGGAGTGCAGACTTCCGAGTTAACTCTGTCAGAGAGCTTTCATTTTGGTTTGGGTGTTGCACCATGCTGTGTACCTTTACTGTTCGGAAAGGGGAGCGGACCCGGGCTTCTGGTTCCCTTAGTACCCACTCCCACCATAAGATCTGAGCACCCATGCCTGGTAACTCTGTCTTTGCCTCCTATGAACTGGCTTGGGAGTGGAGGGTGCATCATGGGGAACACTCGTGGTCCACCTGGAGACAGTCAACACACGTGTTGGGGCTGAAGGAGGCAGCAGGAGATAAATATGATGACCTCGCGTTTGGTCCTAGTTATGCCACAGTCTAAAGTCTCTAAGACAGACAGGGCAGTGCAGAAATGAAGGAAGTTGACAACTGCATTGGGAGACATCCAGAGAGGGTAGATGGTAGAAGACAAAGAGGGCTGTGGGATGCTGCTGGAGAAAATGCAAAATTACTATTGAGCAGGTAAGAGGAAGTGAGGCTACTCCAGAGAGTTACGTGGGAAGGTGTGCCCTATACATGAATGAAATTCATGAACAATTGGGCATGGAAACATCCCCTTGGATTTTAGCACCATTGTCATCAGCATTATCATCAGCAACAGCACATCATCATCTTTACTATCAACATCATCATCATTACCATCCTCATCATCACCACCACCATCATCATCCTCACCGCCACCACCATCATGTCACCATCATCACCACTGTTATCATCACCACCATCACCATTACCATCACCATCAAGATCATCATCACCACCGTTACTATTGTCATCACCAGCATCACCACCAACATCATCACCATGACCATCATTCCCACCGTCACCACCATCATCATTACTATTATTCCCATCACCGCCATCATCACCACTGTTATCATCACCACCATCACTATTACCATCACCATCAAGATCATTATCACCACGTTACTATTATCATCACCAGCATCACCACCATCATCATCACCATGACCATCATTCCCACCGTCACCACCATGACCATCATTACTATTATTCCCATCACCACCCTTATCATCACCACCATCATCACCCTTATCACCACCATCATCACCACCCTTATCATCACCACCATCACCATTATCATCACCATCATCACCCTTATCATCACCACCATCACCCTTATCATCACCACCATCACCACCCTTATCATCACCACCATCACCATTATCATCACCATCAAGATCATCATCACCATCGCTATTGTCATCACCAGTATCGCCACCAACATCATCACCATGACCATCATTCCCACCGTCACCACCATCAACACCACCATGACCATCATTACTATTATTCCCATCACCACCCTTATCATCACCACCATCACCACCCTTATCACCACCATCACCACCCTTATCACCACCACCATCACCATTATCACCACCATCAAGATCATCATCACCATCGCTATTGTCATCACCAGTATCGCCACCAACATCATCACCATGACCATCATGACCATCATTGCCACCATCACCACCATCATCGTCACCTCCAGCAGCATCACCATCAGCAGCAGCATCATCCCCATCATCAGTAGCATTGCTGTCATCACCACCATCACCACCACCGTCGTCATCATCCCCATCCTCTCCACCGTCAGCAGCAACAACATCCTTATGTCCAAAAAGGGAACCATCTTCATGCACACTTGTGTAGAACATTGACGTCACAACGTAGTTTCACCACCATGTAATTGATTTGCATGACCTTTGAGGAATGATTTATTATGCTCATTTCGTGGGTAGAATAACATGATTCTCAACCATAGGCATTCTCTGAGGAGTACAGACCCACCCACATGTGCTCTATGGGATCCAGAGCCACCAGCCATAGGAGCTAATTGGGGCTGAATAATCCACATGACGATCTTTAATCTCGGGTCAGAAATAAGACAGGAAAGCAACAAAGAAATGGGACTTCATGAAAGGGAAGAAGGAAAATGTGAGATGGACTGACAACCCCTGAATTCTCTAGATGTTTTCATTCTAAAAAAACCAGTCTCTCATTTGTTCAGTCTGAATTTTTCTACTGAAGACCCAAATTAATTTAAAACCAGACTCCTAGATTTATTTCTCTATTTTTAAATTAAATTTTTACCATAGAGTGCGTGTACTTGCTGGAGAGAGACAGAGAAACAGAGCGAGGGAAAGTGAGAAATCACCCCCCACCCCAAGGCATTGCCATGCTGCAATCCCTTCTCCTCCATTCGCTTGGGATTTGGGGCATGCATGCACAGATGCCTGGTGTGATTTTCATGTCACAGGGTATGGGACTCAAAACTGCAGTTGGGGGACCAGCAGTTAGCGTAATGGCTATGTTGCTGGACTCCCACATAGTCGACCGCAGCTCGCGTCCCGGACCCGATGGCTTAAAACTCATGCCGGGCACGTGTGTGTGCGTGCCCAAGATCCTGAGAGGAGAATGGAGGAGAAGGGATTGCAGCGTGGCCATCGCCCCTGGCGGGTGATTTCTCGCTTTCTGTCTCTTTGTCTCTCTCTGTCTGTCTGGCGAGCGCATGTGCACGAAAGCAAAACTAACAAACAAACAAACAAAAAACAAACCCCTCCCCCCAAAAAACAAACCAATAAACAAACTGCAGTTGGCAATGTGGGAGTCTGAAGCCTTAACCACCAAGCTACCTTCTGGCCCCATATTCCGAGATTCCTTAATATCTGTGTACCCAGTTATAAAATAATCCTGCTGGACTCTGGGAACAAATTTATCAAGTCTTTCCTGACCAAGACGATTAAAAATGAGATAAAAATGGAATAAAGATAGCAGGATTTTGGGCTGGATCCCACATGGCTGACTGAATGGTTTGAATCCTGACCCCAGAGGCCTGAAAAACACATTGACAGCCAGCCCCTGTCAACGTCCGAACACTGCCTTTGTACCTGGTGGCTGAAGGAGGATGGGCACATGCCTCGGGCTGTGTGGGTGCTTCGCACACGGTATCTCAGGTCATCCTCACCACTCGGCAGGGTGGTCGGGTGTGGTGGGCCACACTGCTCCTATTTTGCAGATGAGAGCAGTGAGGGCCAGAGGGGAACGTTTCCATCAAGGTCACATAGCCAGAGAATGCAAAGCCTGGATGGTTCAGGTCCGAGGCAATCTTCCTCCTCTTACCAGAAGGGACAGTCAGTGGGCTGACCCTGAGGCCTACCCAGAGTTCCTTCGAATCTCCCTTCGGGGACCATCCTTGGCTACGTGGTGTCTCGGTGGTGCTTGTGGCTGGAGCCAGGAGACCGCCTGGGTGCACGGCAGCTCCTCTTTTCTGAGGTTCTGAGTGTCCCCTGCCAGTGACCCCTGAATTTATGGGATCCCTTTCATCTGTCTCCGTCCCCGTTTCCTTCTGGCTTTAGAGGTAGCCTTTCCCCAGGGCCACGAGCGGGGTCATATTTTACCAAGACTGCTGCTTAGATCTTCCTCTGCGTTTGTTAGATTGTTCTTTTACCTTAAGGTGGAGAACACATTCCGGGAAGGTACATATATTTTTTTCCAATTGATTTCTTGTCAGGTGTAACAAGATCAATCAAATCATATGGCTAATAAAACTGATTTAGCACTCATAGATCCTGTGGCATCTCATATGTGCCCAGAATGAATGACAAGGCAGCACGGCTGTGCTGTGTCCTCCTGGTCACGGGAGGACAGAGTCTATGTGGGCCTCTGCTAAGGACCCTCCCACCAGCCCGCGGATGCCAGGGAAGACCCAGGGCAGGGCAGACAGCACCAGTGTACTGGCTGGACACAAAGACAAGAAGGACAGCAGGACAGATTTTGCTCTTGATGGGGATGGGAGAGGGCAGCAACCTCACCCCCGTGGGAGCTGTCAGATGGCTGGAAATACCAAATGCTCAGGGGGAAACGGAACTGGGGAATGAGCACTGTCCACTCTGGCTCTGTGTTGGGGCATCCCTTCATTTATACCCACCATTGCCCAGTAAAGAAATGGCCCTGCCCAGCTGCGGTCGAGCCATGTCCCTCGCCCTTGTTGGCCATCGCTGCTCGGGCAGAGTGGGCACTTCTAGGGTGGAGTCCTCCCTTAGGAACTTGGAAGTGGCATGAGGAGAGGGAGCTCAGCTGAGAGGGACAGGGAGAAGCCCATGTGCAGGGCAGCTTGTCTCGTTCACGGTGAGTCTCTAGACAAAGGGTCTCAGAAACCCTTGGCCGAGGTTCCTGGAATTGTCCCTCTTCCTGTTTCTTCTGTCTGGGGGCGAGAAAATCCCTGAGACATATACCCTACAATAAATCCTTCATTTCTTCTTCTTCTTTTAAAAAATAATTTATTAATTTAAATTTGACCAGAGAGGGACAGAATGAGAGAGAGAGAGAGACAGAGAGGAAAGTGAGAAAGCCAGCCGATCTGGGACTTGAACTGCAGTTGGCCCTGTGGGAGTCCAATGTGCTTAATCACCACACCACCTGCTGACCCTTAAATCATTCTTTTCTGAAGACAGTTGGTGTGGATTGATATTCCAGACAACCAGATAAATCCTGATGAAAACAGCCTTCTTCAGGGGATGATCTGTCCCAGCTCAAATAGAGCTGGACCTTGAGCTCTGTGTGAAGTGCACTTTGGAGACCAGCCAGACCTAGGTCTGCTGATTTGTGGACTGCAATTTTTTTTTTTTTGAGAGGTTTTTGCTATAGGGCACATGTACTCTCCAGACAGACAGAGAGAGACAGAGGGACAGAAAGCAAGAAATCACCCCCCCCGGGGGGATGGCCACGCTGCAATACCTTCTCCTCTATTCTCCTCTCGGGATCTTGGGCATGCACACAAACGTGCCGGGCGTTAGTTTAAGCCGCCGGGTCTGGGACTTAAACCACGGTCGATTGCATGGGAGTCCAGCAACATAGCCATTACGCTAACTGCTGGTCCCTCACGGATTACACTTTAAAATTCAGAATGTTTTTGGATGTTCGTGGAGACCTCCTTCACTTACCCCCAGTCCCTACCACTGAGGGGCGGAGGGTGAGTAAGGCTCGCCGAGATGCTCCTTGCCTATCGGTAACCTGGCTTGGGCGGCTCTCCTTGCTCCATGCTGCACCCTCCAGAGAGGTCCCCCAAGGCCAAGCCCTTCCTGTTTCCCTCCCTGAAGTCACTGGCTCATAAACTGTCCTTCCAGCAAGCCCTACGCTGACCTCCATGTCTTATGGTTCCAACGAGTGCTGCTCTGGGCAGTGCTAGGGGTTCTGGGTTGAGAAAACTCGGGCCAGGCAAACTGGAGCAGGGCAGGGCTTAGTGGCCTAGTGCCACGAGGATGCCGAAAGCCACTGCTTCATCAGCTGCGGGTTCCAGAGCCTGTCGTGCTCCAGTGCTCTGGAGGAAGTGGCGTGGGGTCCTGGCGTCTCTGCCATCACGTCTCTCGGTACCTGCATTTCCTCGGAGGCCTTGGGACTACATGTTCATGGGCACTGATGACTGGAGTCCCTCAGAACATCGTAGGAAGGACCAGGGCGTGCGCCTCCATGTGCCCACGTGCTCCTGTGTGGACTGGGTGTCTGCAGGCCTCTCTGGCCCACGTTCTGTGCTGTTACCATCACTCTCTCGTGAGCCCAGGTTAGCTTAAATTTTCAGCCATTTCTGGCAGTGGCATGCTGAGGGTGACGAGTCATACTCTTTTGTCGCCTGGCCATCCTCCTCTGATCAATGACCGGAAGCCTCTGATGGGAGTGAGTTAGTGATCAGTCACAGGAACTTGTCACGTGACATGACACAGCCTTTCTGCAGGGTGCTTGGGCTAGGTCTTGGTTAGGCCTATGTGTGTGTGCATGCATGTGTGTGTGCATGCATGCGTGTGTTACCGTGCATTTCCTGGGAACTGTTGCAACATATATTATGCATATGTGTATGCATGTGCACGCACACACATGCTTTGTGATTTGTTAAATGCATTCCAACTCTCCTTCACCCAAAGTTTAGCCAATAATTCAGAGGCAGTGAGGGAGAAATTCTACACCTCGGGACCAGAATTATGAGACAGTAAATGTATGCAACTGGGAAAACTCCCAGAATCCCGAAAGCTCACTGCATTGTGACAAATGAGACCAATTCACACGGGCAAATTGTTTTAATTGATGAACGACCCATGTGAGGTTTTTGAAGACTCACAGCAGCAAAATATATGTTGCAACAGTTCCCAGGAAATGCCCGGTAACAACGGTTGTAGTTCACAGTGTTGGAGTGGGAGTTCTGTGGTCTCCACCCTGGCTGGGATGTGATGCCAGCAAGCCCCTGGCGGCATAGAGTTATACATATTTATGGGGCATGGTGTGATTTTTAAAAATTATATAAAACATTTAATATTGAACTTTCTGGGTACTTTGATAAGTCATCACTGCATTTCAGCTGAGTCATTCATCTTGTGGCTTCATCATTAACAGGCTCACTTTCATGATGCTTTAGAGGAATCAGATCTTACTGCAGAGGTGCAAGAGAATGGCCTCTTGAAAAGTGTGCAAGTTCTTTTTGTATGTTTACAAAAGCTTTATTCACTCTGTTAACTTTTTCATCATTCACAATGTTTATCTTTTTAAGATTTGTAGTAGCTGGTTTTGCTTTGTTTTAGCCTTGAAGTCTTTTTGGCTGGCTATGTGAAATGCATTCCTGGACTCAGACCCCCACATTTGTTCCTGGGCACTGTCAGACCTCGGACACCTGGGTGCAGCTCCTCAAGCTCCAAGGTATGCCATCTCGTGGTGTGCTTTTTTTGAGACCATGAGGGCTGAGGAGCAAGGCGGGCTCTGGGAGGGGCAGAGCCTGCTCAGGTAAGGACCCGCCGCAGGGCTGGGAGCCCCGGGGCAAGCGTCTCTGGAATCCGAGCAGCTCCAGTTCTGCACACACCAGGTAGAAGTTTCTCATGAACCTCCCCACTGACCTGAGTGACCCCACTGGTTTCCAGTCCCCGTGGAGAGAGACCACCTGGGACGTGCTAGGAGATGGGATGAGGGGAGCAGTGAGAGCTGCTCGTGGTGATGGCAATGTCTGAGATCATTCCCTGGGCGATGACCTGGAGACTGCAAGGTGCAGGCCAGTAGCTAAGCACACGCGAGAAGGGAGAAGCAAAAACCAAACGCAGGGCCGAGTGTAATTCCGCAGAACAGGAAGCTTTATGAGGACTGGCTGCCCGGGGTAAACGGCCCCACTGTGCTGTCCGTGTGGGATCCAGCTGCATGACCTCCTCGGCACCTGCTGGCCCTCAATATTTTTTTTTGCACCAAAAAAACTTAATTCCATTTTTTCCCTTGAAAATTTTGAAGTCCCTTTGTAGTTACAGTATTTACAATGGTCAGGAATCTCAAAGCTAAGTTTTGCACTTATTTTTTTTAAATTTAAAATTAAATTACTTTTAGTTTTGGCTGATGAATGGCTGCTTACTGTGTGAAGTTCTGAACATTCACAAGAGTTAAAGAAAGTAAATGGTTCTGGATCTCTCACTATGCAGATAGACAATATGAATATTTCATGTATAGGCCCAAAGATTTGTCTAGAAATTTTAAAACATACAGATTATACTGTATACGATGTTTTGTAAATTGTTTTTTTCATGTACCACTAGCATATTTTATGTAAATTTTATTTATCTGTACCATGAGATAGATAGATAGGTAGATAGATAGATTTATTTATTTATTTGTTTATTTTAGAGAGCTTTTTGCTGTAGGGCATGTGCATTCACTGGAGAGACAGAGAGAGAGAGAGAAACAGAAAGCAAGAAATTACTCCCTGGAAGGAATGTTCATGCCACAATCCCTTCTCCTCCATTCACCTCTTGGGATTTTGGGCATGCACACACATGTGCCCAGTTTAGTTTTTAACTTACTTTTCTTCTTCTTTGGTATTTAAAGAACTCTTACCTTTTCATTATTGTTATTGTTGTTTTTACTTGCCGATGAGTACTTGCACTCATCAGAAGGGGAGAGAGAGAGAGAGAGGTTGAGAGAGAAAAATCTCTAATAGGTCATGGGTTCTCTCTACAGTCCTGTTCCTCCACTTCTCCTTCCTATCAGGATTCTGGTCACATGAGCATACATGCCTGGCATGGTTTTAGAGCCTCTGCGACCACGACTCAGGCTGAGGTTGGCCATACGGGAGACAAGGCCCAGCTCCCTTAACCCCTGGGCTCAGGGCTGGGCCCCGAAGCTCTCATTTCAGCCATTGGTAAGGATAAAATATCAGATGGGAGGAATGTGTCCAGAAGCTCTGTTGCACAATATGTGACTAAAGTGGAAACAGCCCATTATGAACCTGAAAAGAAGAGAGTATATCTTAAATGTTCTCACCACAGAAAACGGTAACTCTATGAGGTAGTGCATATGTTACAAAACTTGATTTAGCCATTCCTCAGTGGGTGCATGTATCAAAACATCGCATTGTACACAATAAATAATTTTATCTGTCAATCAAAATAATAGATGAATTTCAAATAAAGTTTTCATTCAGTTGCTAGTGTCTTTCTAATTCATCTTGGTAGATCTGAATTTCCCTAAGTATGCCCCCTCCCCAGCTTCTTATAACTGATACGTAAAATATATGATTAACATAGACAAATTTGATCAGTTTGGATGTATGTACACGATTTTATTATTCTAACCACAATTGTATTTGAGAGATTTTTGCTATAGGGCACATGAGCTTGCTGAAGAGATGAGAGTCAGAGAGATAGAGCAACAGAAAGTGAGAAATCACCCCCCCACCCCCCTCGGGGGATGACCATGGCATAATCCCTTCTCCTGCATTCTCCTCTTGGGATTTTGGGAACACTTGCACATGTGCCTGGCATGAGTTTCGAGCCACCAGGTCCAGGACTCAAACTGCAATCAACCACATGGGAGTCCAGCACCTTAACCCCTATACCACCCACTGGTCCCAATGACCACAGTTGTGTTTTTGTTTGTTTTTGTTCTTGAGAGACTTTTGCTATAGAGCATGTGTGGTCACCAGAGAGATAGAGAGAGACAGAGAGACAAAAAGCAAGAAAGAACCTCCTAGGGCAGATGGCCATGCCACAATCCTTTCTCCTCCATTCTCCTCTTGGGCTTTTGGGCACACACACATATGTGCCTGGTGTGAGTTTTAGGCTGCCAGGTCTGTCTTTGAACTGTGGTCAACTATGTGGGAGTCCAGGGACACAACCATTTCGCCATCTGCTGGTTCCCCCAATGACTATGATTTGAATAGAATTCCTAAGCCTAGCTTTTCTGGTAAAATTATATTTTGTCATTGAGCAGACTTGCATTCTATCCTCATTTTAGTATCTTCGTTGTGTTCGTGTCTTCTATTAAAAGGCACCACTAACTTTCCTTTTGTGCGGGTGCTCTTACTGACATGAGCGTTCTTATGTAGCCAGACGGTCCTGTCCTTGCCTGAAATCTGCCTTTGCATCTGGAATGCTGTCTGTTCTTACGCGCCCGGCGTGAGTTTTAAGCCACCGGGTCCGGGACACGAACCGCGGTCGACTACGTGGGAGTCCAGCGACATAGCCATTACGCTAACTGCTGGTTCCCATGAGCGTTCTTATGTAGCCAGACGGTCCTGTCCTTGCCTGAAATCTGCCTTTGCATCTGGAATGCTGTCTGTTCTTCTCTGATAGTAAGGCCCTCCTACCTTTCTCGTGTTCTTCATCATGTGTAAAGGTTTCTTCTACCTTGGACCCAAGTGACTGGTCCTTCCTCTGAAAACAAAAACACTTGCTTTGACCTGCTTGTTTGAGCCACAGAGATACTGAGTTAGAATAACTTTGGGTTCTTGAGCTAGTTACAGGCTTTGATACTGTGTCCAACCTTTCCTGAGTAGTGTCTGAGCTAAGTTATAAGTTCCTGGGGGAACATGCCTCCATCTTTTATAAGGAGGATGTTTATAGCTATGAGGGGTCTCGGGTCAGCCCCATAGTGCAGTGGTGAAGCGCTGTGCATTGTGTACAGATAGGGAGCCAGATCCCACTTGGACTGCAATGTCATCCTGGTCTGGCGGCTTGAAAATCATGCCAGGTGTGTGTGTGTGTACATGGCCCAGATCCTGAGAGGATAAAGAAATGGAGAAAAGGATTGCAGCCTGACCATGACTTACTGGGGGATGCTTTGTGCCCTCTGGAAATTAAAAAAAAAAAAAAAAAAGCTACAAGGGAGTCTTCAAAAGTTTTATAACATGCATATGGAAAATGCATATTATGAAAAAACTATGCATGGATTTCAATTTTTTGGTGGCAAAATAAACTTATACTATACTTTCATTTTCCATGAAAATCTCTTTTTGAAATCTCATAAATGTATGTGTGATATAGCCGAGACTCCTTCCAGAAAGTCTGTGAAGTGGAGCATTTGTCTAGCAGTTGCGTCCCTTCAAGTTTACACGAACACAGTGAGATTAGTCAGTCACTGTGCATTCATTCTACAGACGTCGCTGTGCGCTCATTCTACAGACTTCGCAGCTCTGTTTTAATGAACGAATGGATCATTAACTAGGATTCGTATTTGATTTTGGTTTATTGTATGTTAACAGGTCCTTCTACACGTTCAAACATTGTTTGCTCTATTAAATTCAGTTAAACATGCATCTTACAATCTTGTTACACTTTTTCTTGTCAAACTTATTTATTTACTTAAGTCCCCCACCCTCCCATCCCCCTGTAGGGTGCATGTGTTTGCTGGAGAGAGAGACGGAGTCAGAGGGAAAATGAGAAATCATCTCCCAGGGAGGATGGCCATTCCTCGATCCCATCTGCCCCATTCTCCTCTCAGGAATTTGAGCACAAACACATGAGCCTGGCATTTTTTTTTTCAGGCAGCTGGGTCTGGGACTTCGCCCACAGAGTCACCATGTAGGATCTAGTGCCTTAACCACCATGCCATCTACTGGCCCCCCCAAACTTATTTTTTAGATTTTTTAATACTATATTTATGCCAGCTTTAAGATTAATAGACTTCAGATAGATTTGGCCCAAGAACCACTCCTTCCAAGTCTCCCTTTGTGCTCAAATGTGGCCAAAAAGGATTTTTTGACATGGACTCCTGGTCTTCATTTATTTCCCTCTGAGATGGGATAACCAGGCTAACAACCAGGACAGGTCTATCCTGGCACTGAGGGACAATTTGAAGCCACCATAAGATGATTGATTGATGATGCTTACAGAAGAAGACCTTGATCAACAGGAAAATATGAAAGCTTTTCAGAATCAAGATGGAGTAACTTTTGTCAACCCTGAATAATCCCAGCTAGAGAGGTCATGGAGGAAATGTACCCTCACATTAGCATGCCCGATAACACAAACTTGTGGCGAGCACTGCATACAGAAGCCATCTTCAGCTATCCGCCATCTTGAGCTATCCACCATCTTGGAAACCATTAGGCTTCACTTCCTCACTGAGCAAACGTCTCTCAGAAATCATGTGACCAACTGTTCTCCCCGAAGTGGTTGGGTTTCTAGGCAACAGGAGAGATCCACCCACTTCAATGATTGGTTCATGCTGTTCTATCTCATTTGCATTTCGGGCAACCAATTGGTTCCCACCAGCTGTATATAACTCGCCATTTCTCCTCAATAAATGGAAGTAGACGGAAGAAGACGACTTGATCAGCACCTCGTGTTGTGTGTGCGTGTGTTTGTCCCATCTCTCACTCCCTCCCCCAGGAACCTGTTCAACTGTCTCGCGGGCCGGGACACAAACTATTGTTTGAAAAAACAAACAAGGGACCAGCAGATGGTGTAATGGCTATGCTGTTGGACTCCCATGTAGTTGACCGTGGCTCAAGTCTCATACCTGGCAGCTTGAAACTCACACCAGGCATGTGTGCCCAAGATCCCAGGAGGAGAATGGAGAAGGGGCTGTGGCACATCTCCCCTGGGAGGGGATTCCTTGCTTTCTGTCTCTCTGTCTCTTGGATGAGTACATGCACCTTATAGCAAAAATCTCTTTAAAAACAAATAAACAAAAAACAAACTAACAAAACCCCCAAACAAATGAACAAAAACCTGTTTCCCGTTTGTGGGTTTTTTTTTTTTTTTTTTGTCTTTAAAATCTGCTAGAGGTTTTAAAAACCTTATTGAGCATGTTTGAAAATTAGGCTCATCTGAGCTGAACTTTCTTGCAGGCCTCAAGTTAATATCAGGATGAAATCCTTTTCACATGTTTTGCCCCAGTTTATCTTCTTTAGGGTAACAGTGAATGACACCTGGACAAGGACTGCAAAGCGACCCCACCTCAACGCCCAGCTTCCACGTGACTTGGCATTCGGTGAGAGTACAGACCTTCTGCGTCCCCTCCAATTCTAAACATAGGACGCCGTTAAGGAAGCTCAGGGGCCACTGACAGTGGGGAATCAGACAGCTGACCTTTTAGTTGATGTGGGAATAGAGATACCTCAGATTTCCCCCTTTTGAAAGGGAAACTAACAGTGGCATTTCCCACCATCTTAAGGCCTTTCATTCCAAACTCCCTACTGTGCCCCCATTCGGCAGGAAGCAATTATAGAAGACAGACCATCACCCCTGTTCCATAGAGAGGAAGGAGGGATCCACAGTGAGGATTTGTAACTGAGTAACCAAGTGATTCCGTATGAAATAGGCGGGATAGACTAGCCCTTGAAGAGGTTTTGCTTCCCTTGCTTCACTGTTTACCTTGTAGTAAACTGACCTTGGAAGTGTGTACATGACTTTGCTTCATTGTTTAACTTGTAGTAAAAACCCCTACTCATGGCTTTGCTGAATTTTCACAGGAGCTGGCCCTTGAGAGCACAGCCAGAGAGCAACTATGTCTGAGAAAAGAGAAAAAGATACAATCCAAAATCTGGATTATGATAACATATAACATAAATCTGATCGAGGGTAATTTTCCTTTGCCACAGATAATTAGCCACTGAGTCAGCCAGACATGTCCTTCACCAAAACTCAGTTCCAGGAGACACTAGTCTGAACTTGACCTACATGTGGGTAACAGGCCTGGCTATGCATCTGGTGATGCCATGCCAGGACCAGGACATACGGAGCTTCCCATGATCACTAGGCCAAAGCTGTCTGTTACAGTGAGATTAGTGCTGGAGGCTGTGGCTCTCCTACGTCTTGTGGAAAGCATCCTGGTCTAGAAAGAATAGTCAGAAAGAGGCTGTCATTTATAACTATCCTCAGAAGATGCAGAGGAAGCCTCATATTTAATTTAAACATTAATTTTAGGACTCTAGCAGTCCCAATCCTAATTGTGAAGGGATACCCATTCCGAATGAGTACGGCCTGAGAAGTGAGAGTTTATATTCCCATACTTGCCTCTAGAGGAGGCAGGAAGGATGGCAGAGCATCTGGCTTCTCGGCATGTCTCACCACCCGGGTGCTGACGGCATCCTCGTGTCTCCACTGAGCA
>NW_006159763.1:2092756-2094211 GCF_000334495.1 Tupaia belangeri chinensis
AGCCATTTATTTCTTGCAGGTCTCTGAGCATATGTGGCAAAGGGTGAAAGGGAGCTTAAAGGAAGCAAGAACTCAGACAGCCTGGAGCCTCTTGGATTGCATGAGCGCAGCTCGAGGTTGATCTCGAGGTTCCTATGCCCAACTGGATTCCTTACTTTGGATGTGGTAACTTGGGTGCTGCCAAGGAAAGTGCCATTCCCAGTCTTAGTGAAACCTTTACTTGTTCTCCCTGGTCTATCGCAGCATGCTGGAGGAAAAGCAAAAGGTGCTGAAGGTAGTGAGTAGTTGAAAGATGAAAACGAGAGCTGCTGCCAGCATGTTGTACATGCATACTCCCAGAGAGGCAGGACGGAGAGGGCCGTTGTGTGACAAAGTAACACCCCTGCCAGATATTTCCGAACTGCCTCTGCGCCGCAGGCTGCGGTCCTCCCTCTTCTGAAAGGCTCTTTGATGGTTGAAATGAAATAGAAGCAGTTAAACAATAAATACGAATTACTGGCTTTTTTGAGAGCTGGCGGGGTATCGATTCAAGTCCAGCAAGAATAAATTGTCATCTTCTTTGACTTATCTGGGATTATATTTCACCACTAATTAAAGTTCACCCGGAGAGTGTTCCCTTGCATATAAAGAACTTTGGGCCCTGGTAAAGGCAAGAAACAGCTGCTCTGTGCAAAGAGAGTGGGGACGTCATGCAGCTGCAGTTGCCTACGGCTACAGGCCCTCACACATCGTGTATTGTAAGCAGCATTGTCAAAATTGCATGCTACTGGTTTATTTAGAAATCCAAAAGGCCATTTGGTTTAATAAAATGAACAGTGTCCTTATAGCAAAGGGAGCTCTCTTGGCCCACTATTGCTTGAGGTTGACTATTGTTGATAGAAAGCCAACTGCTGGATATTTTTTTCATTAATGGTGTAACAATCATATCTAAATGGAAAATACGATGAAGTCAGCTGGACTTCGTGTTGACCACAGACTGTCTCGTTACTCGGAGGATAGATTGTTTCAGAACTGGGCTGAGATAGCATTGACTCAGCTTTGTGGTATCAGTAATCTTGCCGAGATGGATTTTAATACCACTCGGTTTAAATGCAAATGTTAAAATAAATAATTGCTTCGCTGCAGGCTGCAGTGGAGCAGGCTGAGAATATCTTACTATTAAGCACATGGATAAGATGAATGCTTTAAAGCAAAGCTCGACATGTTATCAATTATTTCATGTAGAAGAATTAACAGGGAAAAAAGGCCAGTTACAGCAATCTCCTCTTCTCCAGTCCCATACTTAGAGGCCATTGTCAGTGTGACTTGCAAAGTACCCAGATCTTTCATAGTAATAGTGTTCTCATATTTCCTAGGCAAAGCATGTGCGTGTGCTTGCGTGCGTGTTCATGTGTACGTGCATGCGTGTGCACACGTGTGCATGAGTGTGTGTGCATGTGTGTGATTTCTCACCCT
>NW_006159763.1:2094242-2097866 GCF_000334495.1 Tupaia belangeri chinensis
ATGCGCTCTTCTTGGCAAATTGGATTAGTTTTTCCTAATATGTCTTCTACTTACAGGCCATTTTTAATTTTTATTTCAATTTGCCAGAGAGTACTTGCGCAGAGAGAGAGAGAGACTCCCCTCCCTCCCACAGTGGTCTGTGGCCACTGTGGTCATGCCACTGTCCCTTTTCCTCTGTCCCTCATCCTGTCAAAATTCTGGGTGTGTGCACAGGTACCCAGCATGTTTTTCTTTGATTCTTTTTTCTAGTATTTATTTATTTATTTATTTTTACATTTTCCCACATTTACTTTACATATCAAAAAATGTTTGCTCATATTCCATAGTTCTCGACAGTTAATAAACAACTTTCAACATTTCAAAAACTGAATTTTAAAGATAATGTTTGAGATATTTGTTATAATTTTGTTTGTGACTCTATAAGAATAGACAGTATGGTTTTAAATATTGTTGAGAAAATATTTACACGTCAACTACTCAAACTGTAGAAAAGCAAATGCCCAGCACACAAGTCACACATAAACCTTCTCAATTCAGCCCTGCCTACCAAGTATTCTGAATATGTCAGGACACACTTCAGATTTTAAAAAATTCTCGACATGTTTTTCAACCCATCAGGTCTGGAATTTGAACCAAAAGGTTGTCCACGTGGGATCCAGCTCTGTTCACTACCAGGCCACCAGTGGCAGCCAAATCTGGCAACGGTGAGACTCAGTATAGGTGAGCACAGGTGAGATTCCCCGCCCCGGTCCCCACAGCCCTGCTTTGTGTCTGCAGCCCCGTCTCCTGGCACGCCTCACCTCTGCCAGCCTCCCACTGGCTTGATCTCCTTCGGCTACAGCACCTCGTCTCATCTGCCCCTGGCCACGTGGAGTGGCCACTAGGAATCTCAGCCACGTCCACACTCGGCACATGGTCTCTCCAGCCAGCCAGAGCAGATGGTCATAACCACAGGCTTCCCTCCCTCCTGGTGGAGCCTCGCCGGTGTCAGCCTTTGCTTGCGGGCTCAGCAGTGGCCTTGCTGTGTGCTGACTGTTCCCTGAGTATCCCGGCTCTTGTGATTTGTCTCAAGACAGGTGCCCTGGCACCTTGGGGACCCACCCTCTTTCCTGCTGTGGGGAGCAAAGCTCAGGGGTCAGCCTGTACAGCAGGAAGCACTGAATGGGGGGAATGAAGGAGCCCTGGTGCCTCAGGTCTGGGCAGGGCAGACGGGGCCCCAGGGCTGTCCCAGGCAGGGCCGTGCAGTGGACACAGCACCTCAAGGCTGGCTGCGGCTACTCTCACACCTCCTCCGTGGACAGCATCTCCACCTTCCTCTGCATGCTTTTGCCTGCCCCTTCTTTTTCAGTCTTGCCCCCTTCCTTTGACCCCTGTTTTGGAAGGGGTGGGGAAGTGGGTCCATTTAGAAGGGAGACCAGGGCTGAGAATGAATGGATGATGTCATGGATGGCCTCAAAGGCTGGTGGGACTCAGTCTTGGAAGTTAAAGTGACTCGGTGAAGTTGGCGGGGAAGAGTGATGTGGGCATAGGCTGGGGACGGGACGTGCTGGAAGCAAAAGTTCAGAGAAGTGTTCATCAAAGAAAGCCAAATGGTTTAGTTCAGAGCAGAATAAAAAATATCCACAGCTCCTGGAGTGTGTCCGGGAGGGAAGGACTCTTATCTTCCTGGGGATTTGCCTAGGGCACCGACACAGTGGGTTGTAGCTCCCCCAACTCGACCTGAAACCACGTCAGGACCCTGATGCGGGGCCAGCAGGTGGTGTACCGGGTAAGGTGCTGGACTCCCGTGTGGCTGACCATGGTTCAAGTCACGAACCTGGCAGCTTGAAACTCATGCTGGGCACATGTGCGTGTGTGCCCCAAATCCCAAGAGGAGAACGGAGCAGAAGGGTTTGTGGTGTAGCCATTCTCTTTGGGAGTGATTTCTCACTTTCTGTCTCTCTGGCAAACACATGGCATTCTATAGCAAAAATCTCTCTCAAGAAAAGGGACACTGGCAGGTGTGAGGTAGTTAAGGCACTGAGCTCCCACATGGCCCACCATGGTTCAAATCTCAGACCTGGTAGCTTGCTTTCTCATCTACCTCTCTTTCTCTCTGCTCAAATTGGATAATAATAACAAACAAAATTAAGTAAATGATTCTTTAAAAAAAAAATCAAACCCTATTGGGAGGAGACCTGGGGAATGAATCAATGAACCCCAAATCTTCATTCAGCCAGTTTGTTGGCAAAGACCAGAGAAGCAGATGTTGAATCCTGTTCTGATGTGCCCCAGGAAGGTGCATATTCAGGGTGATCATCCTTGCCCCAGCCCCGTTCTCTTGGGGGGACTGTAGGGTGGGAGAGATGAGGTGGCCAAGGCGACCGACGTTCCCCTCGGCTGGATGAGCTAGACAGGCTTCTTCCAGATGCTTGCCCGTGGCTCTCCGTTCTTAGCGCATTTGCTTTAGAACATTTGTAATTGGAAACTCTTTCTCTGCCCCTTTGAGATACAGATCTTCTAGAAATCCCTTTAAAAGCCTCTTGTCAGGTTTAGACCCAGACACATTTTTCTCAAGGACCTGGGAGCCAGTTCTAAAACATAACCATCAGAGGAGGCATCATTTTTACCTCTGGTTTGCCTGGGAGCTGGAGGCCTGCTTGTGCAGGAACTTTGCTCCAAGTCATAAGACACCACCTGTTGCGAAGACAGGGCCAAGCTCTTCCCAGTCCAGACTCTTGAAAACGCCCTGCCTGGGGACCAGCAGTTAGCGTAATGGCTATGTCGCTGGACTCTCATGTAGTCAACTGCGGTTCGTGTCCCGGACCCAGTGGCTTAAGACTCATGCCGGGCGCGTGTGCGTGCGTGCCCAAGATCCCGAGAGGAGAATGGAGGAGAAGGGATTGCGGCATGGCCATGCGCCCGGGATGATTTCTCGCTTTCTGTCTCTCTGTCTCTCTCAGTCTGTCTGGCGAGTGCATGCGCTCTATAGCAAAAACCTCTCCAAAAAAAAAAAGAAAAGAAAAGAAAAAGAAAATGCCCTGCCTTTGTTTCAGCTCAGGTCAGCTCAGACTCAGGTCTGGCCTCTCCCCTCGTGCAGCGTCCTTCAGTGAAGGCCTCCTTGCCAGTTTCGCTTTGACAGAGGGGAGAAGATAGAAGACCACTTCACTTTTGAGAAGTGGAGAGAAGGAAAGTGAATCCTACTGTCACTAGTCACTTCGTGACCCGTTTTAGATGGATTGGGCAGGTAAAAGGGGCAGGTGCTGGAGAGCCCAGCCAGCCCCAGAAACCCAGACTGTTCCTAGGACTACTGAATCCCCCCAAGGACAATGGCCTCAGAGGCTATGGCAGGGACCACGACCAAATTGTGGCTGGGACTGTGACCCACTGCATCTTGCAGCTCCAGCCCCATCACCTAGGAGACCTTGCTGTTTTCAAGTTTTTATTGATTTTTTTCTTCTTCTGAGTGAGAGAGAGAAGGAGAGCAAGATGGAGAGAGAGTGCGCCCTCAGCAGGACCTTGGCCCTGTGAGCCACCCCAAGCTGGATCGCAGGTGCACAGGTGCCTGTGGTGTGCAGGGAGGTCTCTGGGGATGAACCTGGAACCCTCTGATGTGGGCCAGCCCTACAGAGCTTTGCATTTTAC
>NW_006159763.1:2097897-2098543 GCF_000334495.1 Tupaia belangeri chinensis
ACCACTGCACCCCTTACTGACACGGCGCCCTTACGAATCAGCTGAGGGAGCTGTCAGTGCTGAGACCTACAGCCCATCACAGGGAGGTCATTATACGAAACAATACAACAGGATTTATAGCATATTTATTAATTATTTTAATCTGTTACTCGAATCCCATGAAAAAATTGTTTTTGCTTATTTGAGTGAAACAGCTCCAACATGTGTACACGTTTTTGTGTGTATGTGAACACGTCTGCTTTTCTCTGGGATAATCGCCGGGGCTGCGGTGTTGGGCTATCTGATACATGCATGTTTAGTTTTCTGAGAAATGGCCCACCTGTTTTCCAGGGCGACTGTGTGTTTGCATTCCCAACAGCAGTGTGCAAAATTCCCAGTTTTCAACCAGTATTTGGACGGACTGGGCTTCTGCTCCCCCAGAGGGAAAAAGGCTTTCTTCCCCTCCCCAAATTTCTAGAGCTAGAGACCAGAGAGAGAGGAACAGAATGCAAATCTTTAGTAGCAGTTTTAAAGACCTAAACAATGTTGAAATCAATGTTTGCACCTATACTGTTGGTGTTAAGCTGTGAGACTTCCACGTAAGTGCTACTTCTGACCTCCTCTGCACACGTGTCTCCCCCCCCGCCCCCCGAGGCCTGGCCCTGCT
>NW_006159763.1:2098757-2099864 GCF_000334495.1 Tupaia belangeri chinensis
CCCCCAATTGCCTGGGACCGCCCGAGGCCAGACCGCTGCATTCCTACCGCAACAGTGACCGCCATCACCACCACATGGCTGTGACCACCCGAGGCCTCTACTGCTGTGTTACTGTCTCTGCTACCAGGACGGTGGCTGCATCACCCTGGTACATTGTCACTACCACTATAATCACCGCCACTGCTGCCACCACCACCATCGCCACAACCACGCTCCCTTATGCTACCATAACCACCTGGAGCGTCTGCTGCCAAGCAGACGCACCGCTTGATTAAGCACGTGACCACATTTACTCCTCACTGCAGCTCCTGGTTACTTACCATCTCCATACTAAAGTGAGGAATCGGGTTTTAGGAATTCCCCTGGGCTCAGCTTCCAGTCAGTGCACCTGCTGTTCCCTCTGGCCTTGACACCCTCTCGCCTTGCTCCCTCCTGGAGCCTTTCCTGCCCAGGTGTGTGGACTCATGTCTTCATGCACCTACTTCCTGACCCTCCCCCCAGGACAGAGTGCACCTGTGAGGGGCCAGACTCCCAGTCGGCTCCCAGCCAGCCTCACCCTGGTGAAGGACTGATGGGAGAGACTGTAGACTGTGAGGGCACCACACAGCTCGCCCGAGGCTTCCCTCCTCTGCTCCCGGGGACAGCCCGTTGGGCTGGAACTCTAGTCTTTTGGGGAAACTGATTTCTCTTGATGGCTGAGTTTTTAATGACCTCCTGGGATTTTCTCACTGACTTCCCATCCTTACTTCTGCCATCGACTTGTTGATTGAAACATCACCCTCTCCGCCTGGAACGTGGAGCGTGTAACAAACACCACAGGTAGTGGGTGAAGCCCAGCTTTCCTGGCTTCCACGACTCTCTGGACACTGCCCTTCAGGCTTGGCCCGAGGGCTCTAGAGTCTGCCTGCCAGCCTGCCCTCCACCTGCTGGACTGTGCCTCTCCTCTGCTCTGCTCTGGGCTCCCTCCTCGCCTGGCTGACTCCATCCTGAGCATCTGAGTGTGACTTCAAGAGAGCCAGCCTGGTCTTGGCCGTGGGCTCCACACGCTTCATTCCGCCCAAACCTCCAGGTGCCTGACCGGTGGCCTCCATCGCGCCTCCATGGCGC